>NC_091445.1:7637096-7989412 GCF_964237555.1 Oryctolagus cuniculus | reverse complement strand
ATCCTGTTCAAGATTTGTAATAGTTTGAAAAGAAGTGGAGTCGTTTCCTTTTTAAAAGTTTTGTAAAGAGAATCGAAAATGAATCTTGATGTGAATGGAAGGGGAGAGGGAGTGGGAAAGGGGAGGGTTGCGGGTGGGAGGGACGTTATGGGAGGGAAGCCATTGTAATCTATAAGCTGTACTTTGGAAATTTATATTCATGAAATAAAAGTTAAAAAATAAATAAAAATAAAAAGTTCTAAAAAAAGCTTTGTAGAATTCAGTAGGAAAGCCATCAGGTCCTGGATTCTTACTTAACGGGAAATTTTCAAGCACTGCTTCAGCCTCATGGCTTGCTATGGATCTGTTTAGATTTTCTATACCTTCTTAACTCAACAGTGTATATGGATCCAAGAATTTGTCCCTTTCTTTGAGGTTTTCCAATTTGTTAGTGTATAGTTGTTCATAGTTTCTTAAGATCTCTTGTGTTTCAGTGGTATTGATGGTATATTTCCTATTTCAGCTCTGAAGTTTTTTTTTTCCTTTGTTAGTCTGACTAAAGTTTTGTCTAGATTGTTTATCTGAAAGATGGACAGAGACTTTGAAAAGTAGGACAGTGTATGAACATGGAGACCACGGACTTTTTCAGTAGCCCTCTTCTCCTCTAATTCATTATAAACCTAAGAAGAGATACAATTTTTTATTGGGTGCATAATATGGAGGGAAATTCAAGTAAAAAAATAACCCAGTTTCCAGTAAAGCACAAAGCAAGACCAGAAAGAACATTGGACTTAGCATCAGCATAATCGAGCCTATACTTCTCTCCAATTACTGGTTCAGTGAACTGGGAAAATGCACTTAACCTCTTCGTGAAGTCAGATAATGGTATGTGCTTCACAATAGTGGTGCTGAATAGTCAATGTAGCGATGTAAATAAAACGATTTTCAAATTACAAAGAGTTGCATTCGAGAAGTATCATTTTCTCTGATCTCGTACATTTTCATGAGCAATTTATTTTTCATAACTGGACCCACACACTTGTATCTGTGTGACTGCTCATGTCAATCAGCTCCTCCCTTTACTGCTTTGGTTGATAGCATAACACAGCATGATGTGGCACTGGCCTGATTTAGTTTATCTTTCAAGAGATGGAAAAGTGCAAACAGTCTGGTTATGTTCTGTCAAAAAAGACAAAGGATTTATTCTTGCTATTGAGAGTTCACTGGACTAAGAATTGATAATTAAAGTTGTTCTGGTCCACAGAAATATTGCACCTTTGGGAATAGCAATGTAGTGCAGTAGGTTAAGTTTCCTTGTGATGCCGGCATCTCATGTTGTTCTGCCAATATGTTTGAATCCCAGCTACTCCACTCCCAATCCAGGATCCTACTAATGCACCCGGGAGGGCAGCAGATGATAGCTCAAGTACTTGGGCCTTTGTTATCCCTATGGGAGATCAGGGTATAACTCCAAGCTCCTGGCTTCAGGTTAGCCTGCCCCTGAATGCTGCAGTCATTTGTTGGGGAGTGAACCAGCAGATGGAAGATTCTCTCTCTCTCTCTATCCCTCTCTCTCTCTCTTTTCCCTTTCAAATAGATAAATAACATCACAAAAAAGTTTAAAAAATACAGAATCTTTGTATGTTTAAACTATTGAATGAGTGCCAAAAATAACTGCTAGTACTTATTACATACCTTAATTTATATTAATTGAAATCATTAAACACTATATTTAAAACTTATTTCAATATATTTTTACTAATTGATTTACATTTCATTAATAGCTATATTTGTAAATTTGTGAGTTTGCTTATGCAACCATGACGTTTATAATCAGAAATTTTGGAGTACAAAATTTTAACAGCACACATAAACATGTATACATGACTAAATATGTCTCAGAGGAATATATATCACTAAATCAATATGTAAAATTGAACTAAATATGATTTAATTAATCTAATACTATCATATTAATCAAATACTATCATAATACTGAAATACCTTCCACATGAAATTAAATCTCACTTCTTTGATGAAATTAAAGGTTAAGTATAACCCTCTGGGGAAAATTATTGAGTACAGGCACACAGGAAATATGAACAGATTTTTCAATATCTAAACAATCTGGACACTGCCTTCTAAATGCTACAAGATTTTACTCCTTTATGTGCTTGCGTCTCTTTTAGTCACTGAATTTGGGAGCACACATGTTAAGCAAAGGAATGAAGAAATCCCAAGAGTTTTCAGGATTATGTGAATGGCCACTCAATGCAAATATCTCTTGTTTTGAAGAGAAAATTTTGTTGCATAAGATACTAATTGAAGTCTGCAAATATTTAAAAAGGGTGTTGCACAGAGATAATAAAATTGTGGGGATAGAGTATTGCCAAAGTTTAAATAATTTAATGGAATATTTTGAAGTACTATAATTTTGCTACTTCAGTGTTCTGTCAATAAACTGTACTGCCAGTACATTAAATTACAGTGAAATAATTCCTCTGTCACATTCTCAATATGTTTGGAGACAAATGGCAGAAGTAAAAAAGTAAAATCAGCGAAGTAACCCTTTTTCTCCCATTGGCTACTACTCCACATACTACATTTTGTTATTGTTGTTTTCTATGTAGTTCTATAATAGTGTTGTTCTGCCACCCAGAAATTCGTCCTCACAGGCTGGGAGAGACACAGGAGCTCACCACTGCTTTTGGGCCAGGCAGTGCTTTCTTTAAGACTTTTGAAATATTGCCAATTGTTAAATCATTTTTTATGGCACATATGAGCAAAACATATACTATGAGTTTCTGCAAGACTCATAAAAAATTAAAGTCAATTAGTAACCCCAATAATTGCTCACTGACCTTCAGAATACAATAAATTGCATGTGCGTTGCCAATACAAAGTGGAATAAGCCTTTCTACAGACTTGTGCTCAGCACCAATAATGAGGAGGTATCTGAGGGAAACTAAGGTACAAATTAGGAAACGACTCCATTTTCCTGAAAGGAATTTCCCATGTAGGACCCTACTTTAATGATCACTAAAGAGGAAGATACGTCATGGTAGTAAGAAAACTCTTCATTTATATGTTGTGGAATACAGGTGCACCTCAGTGGCGAAGAGTAACATTTGGGGTGCAAGATGCACCACGTACAGGAATCAATTCTTAGTATTCTTCAGAGTCTCAAGCTACCGTACTTGTTAATGTCCTATTGATGCTTTAACAAGCTACCTTGGACTTAGTGGGTGAAAACCATACAGAATGATTCTGTTGGTGGCTTTAAAGCCCACTGGTCTTAAAATCAACAAAACTCTGTTGTGGGCATCTCTCTTGGAGGCTTGACAGAGGAACCACAGCCCTGCCTTTTCTGGCTTCCAGAGGTAGCCCTCATTTCTTGGCTGTGGGTTTGCTCCACCTCCCAAGCCAGCAGTCTGGCGACTTCTCACTTCTCTGAGCATTGTACCCACTTCTTTCCTGACCTTGGTTCCTCAGCCTTCACTCTTACAGGGGCCTTTGTAATTATGTTGGGGCTACTCAGATAATCTAGAATAATGTCCACTTCTGTTGATCCTAATCACTTCTACAAAATCGCGTACGGTAACATATTCACAGATTCCAGGAATTAGGACATGGACGTTTGAAGGGAACCATTTTTCATCCTTCCACAGTACTCAAGCTAAGGTGATTGTTTAACTTCACTGAGAGAAGGAACTTTCTTAAGTTTCCAGTGTACTTTTCCAACAAATGAGTCTATCTTGCACAGAAGCCTATGGATGGGTGGGGTCACAGCAATAGTTCAGCCTATTTCATTTGTTTCATTTATCTAAGAACCCTTTGAATGAAGCACATTTGCTGCTATTAAAAGCTGTGTTATCTTCAGATTGTGCAGTGTATTTACTGGAAAAGGAAAATAATTTCAGCTTTCAAAGTCAATTTTCTTCAAATCTGTGCTATCTACTTGTAAGCTAATGCCCACCCACACATCTTTGTTCTGCTGAAAGTACTTGGTTTTCCATTCCTCCAACTTATCGTATAAAACTGAGCTCCTGCCATCAATTTCTGCAAAGTTTCGCACACACCAAGTTTTTCAAAACTTAAATTGTAACTGAAATGGCCTATCCCCACCTCAAGGCCTGAGATCTCAATGTTTTTATCTTGCTTCACTTCCCATGTGCCTCCCATGTCCTCTCAGAGGCAGCCCACATCTCTCCCTTGGTCTTTCTGTACAACAGACCTGTCTTTTCACTACAGCTAGCAGGTGCTATCAAGGATTTCTTAGAATCCAAACAAGTAGATATTTGAAGGAACTTTGCTCCACATTTATATAATGTGCTCACATTACTTAACAATGAGAAAACCATAAAATATCTGCTGTTTATTTCTTCCATTTGAAGATCGAATGTAGTAACAAAAGTGGTAGATGCTAATGGAGGTGTTGATAGCTGTGACCCAGTATATTGCAAGGAGAAATAAATACCTTGATAATTACTGGGAGGGGTTTGGAAAAAATGTAGGGTTGTACCTCTGCAAGAAGGAACTATCAACTACTGTGAGAAAATAGACCATCATTTAGCAGTTTCTACAGTCTAAAACATTAATGGTATCAATTACAGCAAAATAATTGGACAATCTTCTAAAGTTTTTCAGTGATAACAGTTAAATGCCTTCTTCAGTAAGCCTACAGAGTTCGTTAAATAATTGGGGAAGTAAAGTTGGATTTTGTTTTACTTTCAAGAAGTATCTTACCAGAGTTTTACTAGAAACACATTATTTGTTACAAATGCCCTTTGGAATGAGAGAGTCTCTAAAGACAAGAAAATGTCTCTGTTTCTTCCTATTTACTTTCATGTTAATATTCAAAATCTGTATTATGGCTCTGGCAGAAAAACTGACAGTTTACACATTGTACTTTGCAGGGAGTAAATAATAAAACACATCCAGAATTTTGAAGGGCCTTGGTTATGAATTTATTGTGGCAGGTACAAAGATTGGCTGATCGTATCCCAGGTCTCCCTTGGTTCCTTGTTGTCATAATGCTGCAAAATGCTAAAACGGTTCCATTCCCATATTCTTGCAGTTGGGATAGTCAAGGACTCACTTCTCAAAAAATGATCTGTCGTCAGAAAATGCTTGGTGGGGTTCTGGAAACAGTTTGTTAAAGTTGGATAGAAACATCAGACATGAGGTGTGTTGTGTGTTTTTGTTTCATTTATCATTCCTACTTCCTTATGCCTGAAAGAGGTCTGGTTCATGGAAGTAGCTTTGAACTTTAAAAACTGAAGTTGCAAGTCACTGGAGGGGACTGGGTTCTGAGAACCGAAGCCACTGTGCTAAATTTGATTTACCTACATCTGCCTTTTTCTTCTGTGAAGTAAATAAACCCTTTATTTAGATTAATATTTTAGGGTTTCTTTTCTTACGTCAGAATAAAATCCTGATATTGGATTTTATTTCTCCTTTTCAGGCCTTGTTTCCTTATAATTGATGTGTATGTGTGCTTGTATCTATGTGTGCAACACACATATTACATGGAAATGTGTAATTGCAATAATGTGAAAAAAATAAGTTTTGGATTTATAATTGTTTTTTGATAATTTTTTACAATGGAAATCCCCGGAACATGTTAGATATAACACCGTAAAAAATAAACAAGCCAAAGCCGGCATTGTGTGTGGTGTAGCAGGTTCATTTGCCACCTGGGAAGCCTGCATCCCAGATGAGTGCCAGCTCACGTTCCGGCTGCTCCATTGCTCATTTCTGATCCAGGTCTTTGCTAATGTGCCTTGTGAAAGCAGCAGAAGACGGCCTGAACACTTGGGCTCTGCCACCCATGTCGGAGACCCAGATGGAGTTCCGGGCTCCTGGTTTAGGCCTGGCCCAGCCCTGGCCTTTGCAGCCATTTGGATGGGAGTCTCTTTCTCTCTCTCTCTCTCTCTCTCTCTCTCTCTCTCTCTCTCTCTTTGTGTGTGTGTAACTGACTTTAAAATAAATAGACCTTTAAATAAGTAAATAAGAAATAAGTCTATACAAATTTGAGGTCACCTGTGGGAATGATGTTCCTGAATGACATTCCCTTGAACTCACTGCAGTGAGCCCTGTGCTACCTGGTCTACTATCCTAGTGCCCCACTGGAATCCAAAGCACAGCATTGGACAAATGTGGTTGCCCTATGACCACAACCTACACATATAATTTTCAGTTGAGTACCCACAGAACATTCATAGGTATGAATAGAGTTTAACACAATTTCAACAATGATTTTATTTTCGCTTTATCTGTACTTGTACGTAGGACTAAACTTAAGAGTATCATAACCATTTGGACTTATTCAGGCCATTTAGTAAGAAATGTTTAGAAAGAACATTTTCAGATTCAGCTGCAGTGATTTTAAAGCAATTGGCGTTTGGAAATTTGGGAAGTCCTCTATTTGAACACATCTGACGTCTTGGTATAAAGTATGTCTTCCATTATCGAGTGTTTTAAGATCCTCAACCATACCATTTCTTGAAGAATTTCTTTATTTCTTTGTAAACTCAAAATGAACATTTCAACTGTACCACATCAAATTTTACTAATCCCAGCATCACCACTACATTGTAGATAGTTCCTCTACCATGTGTTGCAAGCCTTTTAAATATTTCACTTCCAAATGGTTTTATTTCTTAGAATCGCTTGGATGAAGTTTTGGAATTTTGAGCCATCTGCCCTGTTTATTATGACTAATAAGAGACCAATCCAGTATTTTAGTGGGATGTACCTCCAGAGGCAACTTGCCTAATGCTACACCTTAACAGTGCTATCTTGCAAAAACTGCTCTCCACTTTTCACAGGAATTCACACGTTTTACCATCTATATTTCACAGAGTCTGTGCCCCACTTTTCCTGTTTCTATAAAAACCTTTCAGTGCTTTAGAGAAATATTGAACTCTTATCCCCTGAAACGTCTCTATCCGATGTAAAGTTTTACAAAACAGGCTGTTTTGGTAAATATCACTTCCACATGACCTATGCTTTATTGCGGCTCCAATGCGAAAGGAGGCTTGTGAGACTGTCTATCCACTCAGATCATGTGAAGCAATGAAGAGGCACACAATAAAATAAATTAAGATACGATATCCTTGGGGCCAGCACTGTGGCATAGCAGGGGAAGGCGCCGCCTGCAGTGCTGGCATCCCATATAGGTGCCCGTTCGAGTCCCAGCTACTCCACTTCCAATCCAGCTCTATTGCTAATGGCCAGGGAAAGCATTAAAGGATGGTCCAAGTCCTTGGGCTCCTGCACCCACGTGGAAGACCTGGAAGAAGCTCCTGGCTTTGGATCAGCCCAGCTCCAGCCATTGGGGCTATTTGGGGAGTGAGGCAGAAGATGGAAGGACTCTCTCTCTCTCTCTCTCTCACGACTCTCTCTCTCTCTCTCTCTCTCTCACACACACACACACACACACACTTCCACTCTGTCTCTCTCTCTTTCTGCCTCTCCTCTCTGTAACTCTGCCTTTTGAATAAATAAATAAATCTTTAAAAAGATAGGATATACATAGCAACTCTAACTCTGCATGCATACTTTTTTTTTTTTTTTTTTTTTTTGGACAGGCACAGTGGACAGTGAGAGAGAGAGACAGAAAGGAAGGTCTTCCTTTTGCCGTTGGTTCACCCTCCAATGGCCACTGCAGCCTGCGCACCATGCTGATCCGATGGCAGGAGCCAGGTACTTATCCTGGTCTCCCATGGGGTGCAGGGCCCAAGCACTTGGGCCATCCTCCACTGCACTCCCGGGCCACAGCAGAGAGCTGGCCTGGAAGAGGGGCAACCGGGACAGAATCCGGCGCCCCGACCGGGACTAGAACCCGGTGTGCCGGCGCCACAAGGCGGAGGATTAGCCTAGTGAGCCACAGCGCCAGCCCATACATACTTTTTAAGTGTTATATTTGACATTTCATAATGATCGTTTTTTTTTTAAATGTTGCCATTTTTTTCTGATTTCCTAGTTCCTTCTTATCTACAATTTAACCTATTAAACAGTTTCTTGAAATAGGTCACATTTTGAAAACATGGGTCACGATTATTCTTATTCTACAAAAAGCATTTGCGAGGGACTTGGAATTCAGAGGCTCATTTATCCTTCAAGAAGTCAAGATCCATACTTATTTCTTGTTTTTATGTTTTGGGAAAAATAACTATGCAGTACGATGTTTTTTGAATCACTTTGTATTTCCACACATGCCTTTATATTTTCTAGAAATAAAACTAAGTAAGTTATTATCTTAGGATTTTGATTGATAACAATTCTTGAGATTTAGAAGAAACATTTCAAGAATGTAGAGTAAGAATTATATTAACTAAACATAGGAATAAAATAGCCATCTGTGTATATTTTAAATGTTCAAGTTTTTCACCAGAACAGAGGCGTACATGTACGCAAAGTACATACACATGGTCACAAATGTGTACATATATGTATGTGTGTATAAAGATAAACACATGTGAAATCTGCCTGACTTGAAATTAAATGCATGCAGCGGAGGACTTGGGATATTATAATGCAAAGTGTTCTGTATGTCTTTCACCAGTCCTTTTTCCAGATACAAGTTATTTATATGTCCATCTACTCCACTCAGTTGACTGCCAATTCAGTTATATTGACTGCTTAAGGCAAAAACTGAGCATTTCTTTTTTTTAAAGAATTATTTTATTTATTTTGAAAGAGGAGTTACAGAGAGAAAAGGAGGGAGCGAGAGAGAGAGAGAGAGAGGGAGAGAGAGATCTTCCAATCTGCTGGTTCACTCCCCATATGACCACAGCAGCCAGAGCTGACCTGATCCAAAGCTAGGAACCAGGAGATTCTTCCAGGTCTCCCATGTGGGTGCAGGGGCCCAAGGAGTCGGGCCATCTTCTACTGCTATCCCAGGCCATAGCAGAGAGCTGGATTGGAAGTGGAGCAGCCAGGACTCGAACCAGCGCCCACATGGGATGCCGGTGCTGCAGGATGGGGCTTTAACCCGCTGCACCACAGCACCAGCCCCAAACTGAGCATTTCAGTCCTCAACTAATTTGAACCACCATCCAACACATATTGACATTAAAGAATTCCCCCACACTACCAGACATGATATTGTGACTTTGAGCATAATTATGAGAGAAAGCCCTTAACATCTGAAGTACATGTTTGCTGTTTACTGATCACAAGACACTAGGCAAGTTACTTAAACTCATCTAGACTACCTCATCTGTTAAACATGAAGAGAAGCATATGCTTCTCCTTGTAAAGCTCATTGTCTGGATGGTACATCCTCTACTTCAACCAACAATCCATTGGCCAGAATTTAATCAACTGGGCACAATTCATCTGAAGCATTATCCAGGAAATGTGACTTTTGTTTTACATCTCATGTGTCTAACTGAGATGTAATACAGATAACTAATACGAGGTGACAGCCAGTCTATTCTCAACACAGTAGCAGAAAATGCTTATTTTAAATTATTAGTCAGATTCTGATATTCCTGTATTCAAGACTTTGTAAGTTCTTTCTCCCCTCAGATAAAAGCCAAAATCCAGACAGAATCACTTCCCTTGATATTAAGGCTTACTATTATCTAATAAATATTTAAAAATGAAGTCTTTTGGAAAAAGGGGTGTATATATATATATACATGCATATATATAAACATTATATTATTATAACATTTACCAAAACAAGTGAAACACAATTTGAAATAATAATGAAATATACAGTATTTTTTATTGAATACTCTGTACTACTATAATTTCAGATTAAAGAGCTCTTTTTTACAAAATCTAACTGTTTCATAACTGTACTGCAAACCACAATGTTTCTAATGCAGGTTCTGAATAAATGTATAATCAGTAACCAATTCAATTTAGTAATAATCTCACATCATTAGCAAAGAAGTGCAGTTCTAAGAAGAATGTTGGTTGATATGTTTGTCTGTATTAATGAGTGAGACAAAAGAGAAACAATGAAGACATGTCAGGATTGGTACCAAAGTGATTTATTTGGTACATCAGTTGATAGTCTTCAAATACCGAGACAGGACTCACTCTATTTTTTTTTCTTATTTTTTAAATATTTTATTTACTTATTTGACAGGTAGAGTTGCAGACAGTGAGAGAGAGAGACAGACAGAAAAGTCTTTCTTCCATTGGTTCACTTCCCAAATGGCCGCCACGGCAGGAGCCGTGCCAATCCGAAGCCAGGAGCCAGGTACTTCCTCCTGGTCTCCCACATGGGTACAGAGGCCCAAGCACTTGGGCCATCCTTCACAGCTTTCCCAGGGCACAGCAGAGAGCTGGACTGGAAGAGGATCAACCGGGACAGAATCCGGTGCCCTGACCAGGACTAGAACCCGGGGTGCCGGCACCTCAGGCGGAGGATTAGCCAAGTGAGCCACGGCGTGGCCCCACTCTATTTTATTTGTATGATCCATAATACATTGGCAAAACACAGAGCATCATTTGAACTGTTACCTGCATTACTAACTTTTCTTTAACACTTTCCTCATCACTTTGTTAAATCAAGACTATCGGGGGAAAAAATCCAACTGATTTTTAGCATTTGACAACTTCTATGTTGTAATTCTCCCACAATGGCCAGGTTCGTACACCAGCATAACAGCCTTGAATGTAAGGTTGGGAGGAGATGTAAGGCAACCCGCAGTCATGTAGTACCTTCACCACGCTGCTGTAATGCATGTAAATAAGTAACAGTGCATTTTAATTAAATAGCTAGGAATAGATGAGCTTCACGTATTTACTTTGTTTTAGATACAATTTTATTTTATCTATATACTTGAAGTTATTTTATTCTATTGCACATTGGGGTATTATAGATGATATTAAGGTACTGTATCTTTCTCTATAAAAAGGAAAAAAAATAAGAGGTAGGATTTTGTATGTTTTCACCATAAGACACTGCTAAATGTTTAAGGAGATAGATATATTTACCCTGACTGAATATTACACAATATATACGTCTATCAAAACACCACATAGTGCTCCATAAAAATGTAGTTTTGCATGCTTGTTAATTTTTGATAACTAAAAGACTAAATCAGAAATGTTATTTGTTAAAAATTGAAACTTTAAATTGAAATGTAGAAATGATATGAAAATTTCAAAGTCATCCGATTCTCAGTTTGTACTGCAGCTAAATCGGTTTTTTTATGAGGAGGCAAGAGATGATAACTCCCATTTTTAGACTCCATTGCTGGAAAAAATGCACAATGAATTTTGCATTTCTAAGGGCTTCCCCTCAGGAGCCATCTAGTACCCATTGTTTACAGTCATCTCAATAATCTGTCAGTGCCAAGTGAAGTTGCATTTCAATGTCTAACATCCATTAGATTTGATGTCTAGTTTGGTGATCATTTTATACCTTTCAGCATCAAATAAATATATTTTAGGGATTGTAAGCAAACACGAGTGGCTGAAAATTTCAAATCCATTTCTCAAAACAAGACCAACTCACAGACAAGTGTCTATTTATTTTTAAAGGATGGTGTTTCCCCCATTACATTTATTGGCCGTAAGTCATGTAAGTCAGATAAGGCACTCTTCTTTTGTTTTAGCTTTAAGCAGAGTCTCACATTTTTCATTCTTCTGCCTCATAAACTCCAGCAGATTGGGTTATAAATACTAAACTAGTGGGACCTGATCCCAAATAGTGGAGTCTCTGTCAATTTTTTTCTTTAGTTCTATTTCTTTTCAAAGGGCTTCTAATCTGTGTCTGTCCTTTTATGCCACAGCCCACAGTCAAGTCTCACAGCCTCCACTAACACTTGCCTTGTCTTGTCCCTGAGACGCAGATCTAAGACAGGGGTTATGACATGGTGTGTCTAATGAGAAAATGCAAGGACTAGATAGAAATATATGTTGACAGAAAAGAGTTTCTGAACTGGAAGGTCTATTCATTAGAATCTTGCAAGCTATTATTTTGGAGATAGAGTCTAGGTTTTTTAACAGAAGTTTAAGAATGGAAGGCTGTTAGACACTGGAAAAATCAGTGAAATCAGTGCTAACCTGGATGGATCAAAGCAGTTGGTGATTATTGTGACTATACGGCCATGAGAAAGTCAAAATGCCCTTTTTCTTGGTTATTTAACTAGTTTTTTAAAATGAAATGTGAAACCTGAAGTTCTTCAATATTTCTTCAGTTTTTTTTTATTTTCTTCAAGTATTTTTATATTTTAATAATTTCCTGCTGGACTATGTTCTTTTTACTTTCTATTTGTTGAACTCTTACTTAATGGAGCCGTTAAGCTTTGGATTATAATTTAGATTAAAAATATGCTATCTCAAAAGCAACCCCAAAATATTAAGTAGGAAAATTGAGATTTGGGGACTAGTTCATAAAACATAAGGAGGTAAAATATCAAAACATAAAAATTAATACTCATATGGATGGGAATAGCAGGAGCTTTCTCACTTTCAAAAACAAGGTAGTAAGCCAGTCCAGTCTTACTCTAAAATAACTGAACCTAATGCAATTTTATGCTGTGGTGATACTTTTGTGATCAGAGCAATCACTCAGAAAATTTTGATTAAACAACATTTGTTTTTGTACCACTCTTCTTTCAAGATCTTACTTAGCAGATGTCACTGTGCTCATGTTGCATTTCAAAAATGTTGAATTTAACCAATAACAGTTGATCCTTCTAATCTTTTAGCTGAAACAGACTCTTCTGAATAACATATAAATCACAAGTAATTACAAGTAAGGTAACTGTTTCTCAACAAGGAATTGTTACCATTTGCAAATGAGAAACCCCAGACTCAGAGAAATCGGGAGACCGCATGTGTTTACATAGCTATTGAGGGTCAGAACTGGAACCCAACTCAAAACCTTGCAACACCTGCAGGTGACTTTCCAGTTTCCTCCTCCAGACTTAAAGTGCTTTGATGGCTTTTACCCCTGCAGAGCAGAGCAGGTTCATGAAGAGTATGACAGGTGCAGCATCTACATGGTGATTAGTGGGGAGTAAGCTTCAGTTACTGTGAGAGTGAAAGTTTGGGAAAATACAAGATGGCAATTAGAACTGTCCTGAGAATACATAGGATGTCAATTTAGGAATGTAAATATCCATTTCATTCTAATACTCTAATAGGACTAATGATCTAGTGTCAACCACCAACACTGTCTGGTTTAAAAAAATGTATTTTAACCAACACCAGCAATTCTTGTTCCATGAGTCATATATGAAAAGTTAGAAAGTAATAGAGAAAGGATTAGTAGTGTTGGAATTTCTAACTACAAAGAACAATGCATTTAATCCCAATATCAGTATACTATGGTGACTGAGGAAGGTGGAAGCCACTGTATCAGACCCAGTTGTTTTCAACTCTTTTCACATCTAACAACTAAAGAAAATTAATGTATGTATAGCATGTGCATTTGTTGGGGGGCAGGTGTGTATCTTTCTAAGACTTCATTCAAAATTAAGCTGGGTTGGGTGTTGGTGCAGCAGTTAAGGTGCAAGTTGGGACACCCACCCACATCCGATATCAGAGTGCCTGTGTTCAATTCTGGCACCACTGCCCATCCCAGCTTTCTTCTAGGGCACAGCCTTGGAGCCAGCAGCAGATGGCTATGGTACTTGGCTGGATTCTACCCATGTGGGAGACCTGGGTGAGCTCCTGGCTCCGTTTCAGCCTGGCCCAGCCCAAGCTGTTGAGTGAACCAGTAGATGGAGATTCTCTCTCTGTCTACAACTGACCTGTCAAATACATAAAAACGTTCCCAGAATTAAATACAATGTATATTTAAATGTTTTGCTACCAGTGTGTTTGAGCCATCTGGTTTTGCTCACCAAAACTGTATTAATTATTTGCTTTGTGCTGGGATCAATCCAGCTGTTTGGCCCACAGTAGAGATTATACAGATAAGATCTCAGCCTTCATGAATCTGTTAGTGCTGTGGAGGAAAGAGACATATAGTGAAATAGTCACCCATTTAAATGCAAAGTTAGATATGTGGGGAAAAGTTATACTAAAAAGAGTAAGTAGATGCATTTAAAGAGAAATGAGCTCACAAGTATATGAAAAATATCTATACAAGATCTGAGAAATGTCTACTGAAGCCCTTTGACCATGTTTAATTTGGTTATTTTTCTGCTGTTGCATTCCTTATGCATTGTGTTATGTTTATGTCATCTCTAATATATAGTCGGCAAACATTTTCTCTCATTCTTTAGGTTGTCTTCTCACATTGTTATGTGTGCAAAATCTTTCTAGTTTGATATAATATCATTTAACTATGTGCTTTTGGAGTCGTATTAAAAAGAGAAAGCATTGCCCAGACATTGTCATGGAGTTTCTCCCTAGGAGTTAACAGATATATGAAAAAACACTCAACATCACGAAGTATCAACAAAATCAAAATTAAAGCCAATATAAGATATCTTTTCCTACTTGACAATTATCAAAATAATGAAAGATATATTTTGGTGAGAACTGCTGGAAGTAAAATTAGTTAGTTACAGCTATTGTAGAAAAAAGATAGAAGTTCGTCACTCTCATGATCCAGAAATTCCACTACTGGTATTTATCCAAAGAGTATGAAATCAGTATGTCAAAGATATATTTCCGGCTGGCGCTGCGGCTCAATAGGCTAATCCTCTGCCTGTGGCGGCACACCAGGTTCTAGTCCTGGTCGAGGTGCTGGATTCTGCCCCAGTTGTCCCTCTTCCAGTCCAGCTCTCTGCTGTAGCCTGGGAGTGCAGTAGAGGATGGCCCAAGTGCTTGGGCCCTGCACCCACATGGGAGACCAGGAGAAGCACCTGGCTCCTGGCTTTGGATCAGCACAGTGCGCCGGCCGCAGCGGCCATTGGAGGGTGAACCAATGGAAAATAGGAAGATCTTTCTCTCTGTCTCTCTCTCACTGTCCACACTGTCTGTCAAAAAAAAAAAAAAAAGATATATTTCCACCCTTACATTCATTAGAACATTATTCATAAGAATTAAGATGAAGAATAAACCTACATGCCCATCCGTGGATGAATGGATAAAGAAAATGGGGTATATGTGCATACACACAATGGAGTACTATTTAGCCTGCAAAAGAAGAGAATGGTATGATTTGCAACAGCTGGGATGAACTTGGAGGACTTCATGGCAAGTGAAATGAGTCGGGCACAGAAAAACTAATGCTGCATGATTTCATTTATATGTAGAATCTGAAAAAGTTAAACTATAGCAAATAGTTTAATCATGGTTTACACAGTCTGGGGGCAGTGGGCAGCAGTTGAAGGATATTGAAGAGACGTTTGTCAAAGGCTACAAACTTCAATTAGACAAGAGGAGCAAGTTCAATAAATCTTTTGCACAACAGGGTACTATGGGACACCTAAAACTTGTAAAAGAATACCTTTAAAAGTGTTCTAATAACAAAAATAAATGAGAGGTAATTAAGTCAGTAAGCTTGGTTGACCTATTCCACAATGTATACATGTTTCAAAACCTCATCTTATATACTATAAATATATATAATCTTCATTGGTCAAGTAAAACAATAAATATTTTTATTGTACAGGTTGTTTGTTCATCCATGTAAATTTAGTACTTTGTTGAATTATCTAGTCAAGTGGTGACATATAATTACGGCTCTTTAAAAAGTGATATGGTAGGGGCCAGTATTGTGGCACAGCAGGTTAAGCCATCATGGGCAACACAGGCATCTCATATCAGAGCATGGGTTCAAGTCCTGGCTGCACCACATCCAATCCAGCTCCCTGCAAATTAGCCTGTGAAGGCAGCAGAAAATAACCCAAGTACTTGGGCCCCTGCCAACCACATGAGAGACATGGAGTTCCAGGTTCCTGGCTAAGTGGAAAAACTCTCTCTCTCCCTCTCTCTGTTTCTCAATCTCTCTCTCTCTCTCCCCACCCCCATCTTTCAAATAAATAATTTTTAAAAAAAAGTGATATTAGAAACTACCTAAATTTTCTACTCCATATTATTCTGAAAAACAGAGGAAAAATACACCAGGCTTTGTAGCATGCCAAATAAAGCACGCCTCCTCCCAGGACTATATTATGATACATATTCCTAGACTTGGCTTGAATTTTAAGTGTTTTTGATTTGACTCAGATTATCTCCCCACCTTGGTCTGAAAATAATGTAGCACATGAAACCCAAATTCATGCATCAGCCCATGACCCAAGACAAAGAAGTTACAATTATCTAGGAAAATAAATTGAGACATAGTGGTCAGGCTGTTTAATAATGTTTTAGTCAGATTTTGAAATATCTTTAATGGCTTCACTTAGGCTTGGGCAGAAATGGTCTTTGGATTAATGATATCTCTGATGTTCCTTGATGTTTGCTACTCCTTGAATTAATGAGATGGAACCAACTGCTGGCGTCAGCAACAAAAGCAGATATTGTACAATTCAGTAAGAAACTCAACATGCTTTCTATAAGGAAGAAATGCAGGAAAGCTGTTGTAAATATGATTCGTTTTATTATTTTTGGAGAAGTAGAAAACAGGATGACATACTTTGTTAAATTTCAGAAATCAATAATGCAATTTCTGTTCTTCATCTGTATGGCTTCGAATAGTATATATTATGTGTAATATTATCATATAATTTTTTTTTATTACTTTGGGACCTGATTCTTCTGAAAAGCATAAGCAAAATTACTAATTATGGAAGGAAGAGTTTTCTGAGGTTCATTTATTATAAAAGTTTTAGTAAATTAAATGATGGAAATATACTAGCATCTCCTTTAACTAAAACTTGCATTCTCTGAGGAATCATTTTTGAGGGAAGCATTGGATAAAAATATACATTCTGTGATTTTAAGGCTATATTGATTATTTTAATTGGAATGATTCCCTTGGCTATATTGTGTATGTAATAAACTTTGTTTAATTAATAGGAATAAAATAACTGAGCCTCATGAGACAAAACTTGAAAGTATTTTCCCAACACATCATTGTCAATAGAATTGAAAAGATTTATTTTCATCTGGACTGCGATTAATAAAAATGTTCCCCTTTTGACATGCACATTTAAAAATAGATAACCATCTTTTCTTAAACATCTATTAAAATAATACGAATGATTTAGAAATAATGTTAATTGGAACCAGTGTTGTGGCTTAGCAGGTAAAGCCAAATGGGTAACTGTCGGAGTCCGGCTGTTCTACTTCCAGTTCAGCTCCCTGCTGGTGGCCTGTTAAAGCAGCAGAAGATTGCCCTAGTGCTTGGGCCCCCGCACACATGTGGGAGATTCAGAAGAAATTCCTGACTCCTGGCTTCAGCCTGGCCCAGCCTTGACAATTGCAGCCATTTGAGGAGTGAACCAGTGGATGGAAGTTTCTCTCTCTCTCTTTCTCTCTTTCTCTTTCTCTCTCTCCCTCTTTCTGTAAACCTCGCCCTCTCTCTGAAACCTCTCAAATAAATAAATAAATCTGTTTAAAAAAGAAAATAATGTACTTAGTGAAATATGCAAAATCTGGCCAGCTCCTCCACAAATTGTTTCTGGTTTCATCCTGGGCATATGGACTACACTTTCCAGCTCCCTGTGCAGGTAGAGCCATGTGACTGAGTACCAGCCAATGAAATGTCAATGGATATGATGTATGCCATATGTACAGCTAACACGTGAAACAATTATGACATCCTACAAAGCTCCCCTCTCATTTGGTGTGCAAAATTGACACAGAGGAGTCAGTGAGCCATCCTGGATTCTAAGGGAAAGCAGAGTCACTTCATAGAAGCCCCAACCCTTGAATGACTGCACAGACAGACACACTACCCATGCCCCACACTGTTACTGTGCACTCGATTGTGAAGGAGATGTAAAGTAAAGCAGCAAGTCCATTGAGATTTTGTGATTCTTCTGACATCTAAAGTTAGTTATGCTAAGAAATACAGTGAGGAATGTAAGGAGGAGTGTGCTCAGGTCACGTGATGATGAAAATCAGCCTGTAGGATTCAAGATCACGTTGCTTTTACCCTCAGACCTGTAAGGCAATTGCTACTCAAATGGACTTCCTTGTTTCCCATGGTCATGTACACCCCGTGTTACATGCTACCCAGTAATTGGTAGCAAATGCCACATTTCCCACATTGTTTGGGGCTGGCTGTGTCCATGAGTCAGAGTGTCTGCCTATTGATTTTGAGCAGAAAATACGTGGAACTTTCAGATGCGCTTAAAAACCTTTCTTGCTGCGTCTGTTTGCACAGGCTAAGCCACGGACTTGGCAATGAACCATCCTTTACCTTGTAGACTAAAAGATGGCATGCTAATTGATGACAGTTTTCATCCTTAAATGACAATGTGTTATGAGCCATATAATAGCGACACAAGTGTCTGTCTCCATGACTCCACACCATATTCTGGCTTCATCATTACAGCCAGTGGACCTGTATCCCAACAAGCACATCTTATAAAGACAGAGGTTGCTCCATTCATTCAATTCTGCATTTGGATGAGTAAATGCCAGAAAACTCCTCTGGAGTTCCAGTATTATCAATTCCTCTGAATCCCAATTGTCCTCTGCCTTTGGTTCTACCTGTTTAGTCTCTTTCACATATTGAAAAGCAAAACTGCCACCTCATCTTACGTGTTCCAGAATAGAAAACCTTATCCCATATCTGCCTTTTTTTCTACTGTACTACTGTCCCCTGACTCATCTTTCTCTCTTATGTTTATGAACGTCTTAAAAATATATGCCTGCTAACTGTTGGAATAAATATTATTAATAAATAATAAATAAGTATTATCCCCTCCATAGGCATGAAGGGATATTCAGTAAATACCGAAGAATCACAAAGGAAATAATCAGGGAAGTGTTTTTTTTTTAAACATCAACACAATTAATATATAAGAAACATTCCTCATAGAATTTATATAAGTAGATTTCATAGAGGAGGAAAAAGATGGACAGAAAATAGAAAACTCCAGAAAACAATGAATACTCTCACTTTCCCCCGTCTATTTAGCCCGTTACATCCAGGAAATACTTAGAGGTTAAATCATTGCTCACCTCATTTTCTCTTACAAAAGCACTTCTTATTTGCTTTCTGTGTCTGTAGCACCAGTGACTTTTACCATGAATAGCTTACAGCACTTCTAATGTTAGAAATGCCCTAATTGATTTCTTACCATATTCCCTCAAGAAAAGCTTATAATTACCACCAGTGTCATTTTTGTTCCTTCTCTGATGTTTAACTTTGATAATTTGAGAAACGACAAGCTCCACTGAGATCTTGAAATTAACATGATCTTCTACTTTTGTACATTCCAAGAGGCACCATAGTGTGTTATCACTGTTCACCTTCCAGTCTGAATACCTGAGACTCACAAATCAGCTTTTTTAATGTGGTTTCACAGCTCCGGAGGCTTTCAAATGAAGGCACTGGACCAGGTGACACTTCCTTTTAATTAATTATCGAATACTTACAGAGAATAATTCTACACTAGGCTTGAGGGTCAATCAAACAGTAAGGTGAATGTTTGTGGACCCATCTGGCTTGTGAAATAGATCATAGCCATTAGCTTTGAAGTCTTTCTGGATAGACCTCAACTGGCTGCCCTTCTCTTTTAAGAAAATAAGTCAACTTTGGGTTTTGTGTACATTATTTGCATTTCTTTCTTTAAAATTTCACCATTCTTGTTTGATACTTGCACTGTGAATATACCTCAGCTTTTAAGAAGTTACTGAGAGGTCAGTATTTTGATCCACAGACATACCTCATTCTATTGCAGTTCACTTTACCCTGCTTCACAGATACTGTGCTTTAAAAAAAAAAAAAAAGAAAGAAAAAAAGAAAAAAAAAAAAACAAGGAAAGGTCAATGCTAATTCTGCATCAGTCAGTCTTTTGACACCACGTGATCGCTGTGTGTCTGTGTCACTCCCTAGTAGTTATTGCAATGTCAAAAGTGTCACTATTGCTATATCTGTTATAGTGATCTGTGATCAATGATGTTTGGTGTTACTACTGTAATTGTTTTGGGGTGCCACAAATTACCCCCAGTGAAGATGAGATAGTCAGTAGATGTGTTCTGAGGACTCCACCTATTGGCCATTCTCCATCTTTGCTTGTCCTCCAGCTGCCCTATTCCCTGAGGCACAGTGATGTTGTCATTAGGCCAATTTAAAACCCTACAAAGGTCTCTAGGTGTTCAAATGAAAGGAAAAGTCTCTAGTCCCTAACTGTAAATCCAATTTGAGAAGTGATTAAGCTCTGTGAGGAAGTGATGATGGAAGCCAAGATAGGCTGATAGCCAGGACTCTTGAACCAAACAGCCAAATTGATATTGCAAAGGAAAAGTTTGTGAAAGAAATGAAAAGTTCTACTCCAGCGAACAGGTGACTGATAAGAAAGCAAAATGACCTTATTACGATAAAGAGAAAGATTTAGTGGTCTGAAAAAAAGATCAAACCAGACACAATATTCCCCTGCAACCAAGCCAATCCAGAGCATATCAACCCTTCAATGCCATGAGACCTGAGAGAGTTGAGAAAACAAAAGAGGAAAAATCTGAAGTTCGCAGGGATTGGTTCACAACTTGAAGAAGCTGTCTCCAACTAGCATCAAAATTGAGGCAAAGCAGCAAGTACTGACATAGAATCTGCATCCAAGTATCCCAAAGAATTAGCTGAGATAATGGATGAAAGTAGCCACACTATACAACAAATTTTAAATGTAGGTGAAACATCCTTATAATGGAAGATGATTCTATCTAGGACTTTCATAGCTAGAGACGAGAAGCCAATGCTTCAAACTCAGGGCATCAAAGAACAGGTTGGCTCACTTGTTAGGGGATAACACAGCTGGTAACTGTAATTTGAAGCCAGTGTTCATTGACCAAGCCCATTCCATTCTGCAAGTAGAACAACAAAGCCTGGAGGATTGCACATCTGTCTACAGCAAGATTTATGTAATAAGTGAAGTCCCTGCTTGATTCCTATCACTCTGAAAAAAATTGGGCAGGCATTGGGTGCAGTGGTTAGATCTCACTTGAGGAAATGTGTAACCTATATCGAAGTACTTGGATTCAAGGCCCCACTAATATACTGAGTACAGCTTTCTGGTAATGTACATGCCTGGAAGCAACAGGTGATTTTCAAGTCATAGGGTCCCTGCCATCCATGTGGGTGACACATTGAATTCCTAGTTATTAGCATTGGCCTGGTGGTGTGCAAAATGTTGCTGGCATTTAGGGGAATGAGTCAACAGATGAGAGATTGAGATCTCTTTTTCTCTATCGCACTCTTGCTCTTGCTTTTTTCTTCTCTCTCTGTTATTAAAAAAAGTTAAATCCAGTCAGAATATACCAGGAGATCAATGTCATTTCCCTGTCTGTGACACAATATCTATTTGGTAGGCTATGGACAAGCAGCAGGTTTGACTTTGAAGCCTTATTATTTAAGAAATATACTTCTCTCTAGCTGTCATAGTGACTTCACAGTGAATTATACTACACATGTAGAAAATGATATAAGATATGAATGTCAATATAGATAACATCACAGGGTGAACCTTTGAATTATTTCCCTTGAGGACAAATGATAGGATTTTCAAAGCAGTACTCTCGCTGTATCTATTTCATATCATGACTCTCTTCCTACCCTATGTGTTATAGCAACATCTTCCTGGTTTTATGTTGTTTTAACCTTAAATAAAAACCCATCATGAACATAAATTATTTCTTTAAGTTTACTTATTTTTATTTCCTTTTAAGTCAGAAAGACAAAGAGAGACAGAAAGAGTAAGAACAATAGAATCTTCCACTGGTTTATTCCGTGTTGCCTAGAAGAGAGGGTGCCAGGTCAGGCTGAAGCCAGAAACCAGGCACTTCATTCAGGACTCCCATGTAGAAATCAGGAACTCCAGGGCTTGAGCCTCCCACACTCTAACTAGCAGGAAGCTGGTTTGGAATGGAGGTGGAACTTAATCTCAGGCACTCTGAAATGGGATGCGTGTGTTCCCTACAGCAGCTTGATAGGTTGCTCCACAATGACTGTCCCAGTGAAGGTGCTTTAAACAGTGTTTTGAAACTAAACAAATAAAATTACTTTAGTCCATTTTATTTCTTGCAAAGAAATCTTATATATGTCCATCTTGATGTATTTAGCCATTAGGTTTTCATTGAATGCTTTACTTATTTTCTTCTTGGATGTCATCATGAACATTATGTTATGCCACTTAGAAAGGGTATAATGGTCATTTTCTTTGTTAAATTACGAGAGTGTAATTACTTGCACATAGGATATACAGAACCTCGGCTTTATTTGAGGATGCCCAACTGTTTCCAAATTACTTGTATTAACTTTCACTCCCTTCAGCACTATAGGACTATTTCTACTGCCACACTCTCACAGATACTTGCTGCTATCAATGTTTTTGAGGTGACCCATCTATATATAAATTCTCATTTGGTTTCAGTGGTATTTTGGGCACTATGAATGACACTGATGAGTTTTTCACTTCATTGTTAGCAATTAGGTATCTTCTTGGAACTTTCTTACTTTTCACTTTTGATTCATTTATTTTAAAATATTATTATTAGTTATATATTTTGTATTTATATTTCCTACTCTCTTATTTGTATCTACTTTCTAAATGGTGTTCTTTTTAAAAAATATTATATTTTTCTATTTGAGAGGTAGAGTTATAGACAGAGAAGAGAGAGAGAGAGAGAGCATAATGAACTTTTTCCTGGGAAGCTTGCTAATCTCAGATATTCATCTTGGTAAAGTATCAGATTCTTTTGCCTTTTTAAGGGCAAAATCATGATATATGTAAATAATAAATCTTGAATCTCTTCTCTTCTAACCTAAAAATATTATTTTTTCTGTCTGCTCTACTGATGGTAATATCAATTGAATAAAAGTGGTGACACAGAGGAAAATGTTTCTTTCCATTATAGAGGAAAATTCAGATGTTTATCATTAAATATAATGTTTTAACAATTTTTATAGATATTAATCACAAAGTTAATACCATTCTCTTGTATCCCTCATTTCCATAGTTATAAAATTCATGGATATATATATATATATATATATATTCTAGTCTAAGATGACTAGAGGTTATTTCTCCTATATTCAATTTTGTGAATTCTATTAACTGGTTTTGTAATGTCATGGTGACCTGATATTATTGAAATAAATCTAACTTATTCATTAAGCATGAACATTTGTGCCATCTTGTCTGGACTGGTTTCTTAATATGTTGAAATCTATGCATCTGTGCTCATTGTTGATATTGCTGTACGTGTTTCCTTTCTTGAAATGTTCTCTTCAAGTACTGACATCAGCATTGTACTGGAATCATTTTAACACTTTTTTATTATTTGCTAATATAATATAATTTGAAAATATAAGCTTGGTAAAATGTGCTTTTTAAAAATTTACTTGGGAAACAGAGAGAGAATGCACCATCTCCTGGTTCCCTTCCCAAACGCCTGCAGTAACTGGGTGGCAGGGACTCAAGTAGTTGAGCCATCATCTGCTACCTCCCGTGGTATGACTTAATAGGAAGACGAATCAGATGCAGAATCACAGAAACTCAAACTAGACTCTCCAACAAGGGATGCCAGTGTCTCAGGTAGCAGTTCAGTCACTGTGTCACACAGCCTCCTCCCATTATTGCTTTCTTAGTCTTTCCTTAAATTTTAATTTGTTCCTTGACTTTTTAATTTCTAATCTTCATTAATTCTTTCCTCAACATTTGTTGTATATTATTCAATTTTTAGTTTTCTAAAATATTCCAATTATTTTATCATTTTTCCCTAATATCTACATATTCATTTAGAGTAATATATCTTTTCTTAAGGGTGATTTATTTATAGCTCATAGGGTTGAATTGTAGTATTTTTGATTAGCATATATCAATCCATTTTCTAATTACCACTGCAATGTTTTGTTTGTTTTTTGGCCTGTTTATCATTTAGAAGTGTATCTCTCTGCTTCTAAATAAAAGGGAAATTCATTTCTAGGTTAATGGCAGTGCGTGTACAGGATACTCATATACTCTGTATAAATTCAGAATTTTAAGTCTTGCTGAAATATGCTAGCATGTGGTCATTTCTGTAAATAGCCCATAAGCCTTTGAAAAGAATGTGCTGTCTGCTGTTGTTGGGCCCAGAATTCTATTTATGTGCCTTAGTCTGCTTTTTGTTGCCAATTACATAATACTATAAACTGAGTGAGTGATTAAAAGAGGGTCTATTTGGGCTCATAGTTCTGGCGCAAGGTTGAGGGCCGCATCTGGCAACAGCCCTCTCTCTGGCATAGTCCTGAAGCAGTGCCAGGCACCACATGGCATCAACTGGTGGGAGACAGGAATGTGTGCACGTGTGTGTCCTTGGGTTTCCTCTTCTCGTAAAGCTACTGGGATTCAATCATAGAGTTCTCCCGTGATGACCCTGTTCAACCCCAGTCACTTCCCAAAAGCTCCATTCCTAAACAGCATAGTTGGATAAGTAGCTACCTCCTAATACTTCACAGTGGGGATTAAATTGAACCCATGAACTTGAGAAGACACATTCAAACCATATCCAAACCTTGGCCATGGGTAAATTAAGCAGTTCCTTCATGATGTGTTCAAAGTTTATAAATTTGTTCCAAGATATATCTACTTGTATCAACAGTGACTAAAATTTCCATCACAATTGTGTTGGACTATTTTATTTTGTATATTCAAATTTTTGTTTTATGTCTTTTGATATTATATTATAAACAGTATATGCATTTCTAACTCTTATGTTTCTGTGAATTTCATTATTCATCAGGATGAATTATCCTTTTACATGTGATATATTTTCTGTCATTTTGTAATTCTATTTTGATGGAACATAGTCTAGCTTCTTGAGCTTTCCTTTGTTTAGTACTTTTGTCAAAAAAAATTATTTATTTATTTGAGAGGCAGAGTTACAAGTGAGAGGGAGAGACAGAGAGAGAGGTCTTCCATCCACTGGTTCACTCCCCAAATGACCACCAACAACCCCTGGCTGGGCTGATCTGAAACCAGGATCCAGGAACTTCTTCAAGATCTTTTGAGCACTTGGGCCACCATCTACTTTTTTCCCAGGCCATAAGCAGAGCTGGATGGAATTATAGTAGCCAAGAGAGGAACCTGGAACTGGCACCCATATGGGATGCCTGCACCACAGGCAGAGGCCTAACATGATATGCCACAGCACCACCCCCTGGTTAGTACATTGTAAAAGAATTTTGTTTTATTTATTTATTGGAAAGGCAGAGAGAGAGAGAGAGAGGAGAGATCTCCCACTGCTGATTTACTCTCCAAATGTCTGCAATATCTGGGGCTGGACCAGGCCAAAGCCAAGAGCCCAGAATTCCATCCAGTCTCTTATATGGGTAACAGGATTCCATATCCTTGGATCATCTTGTCTTCTCAAGATGTATTAGCAGGGAGCTGGATTGCAAGCAGAGCTTCTGGGACTTGAACTAGCGCTCTGATATGGGATGCAGGTTTCACAAGCAGCTTAACCTACTGCCCCACAACACAAGTTCACCTCCTCCTTTCTAACAGGTTTGAGTCTAGGTAGAAATAAATATTTGGTTTGAGGTGGGTCAGTTTTGGCCTACACAACTAACCTGCCGAGGCTACAATGCAGGCTCCTGGTTAGTACTTGAGCATCTGGTGGTATTTCTACACTTTCTGCAAACTAATTGATTCGGTTACTTTATTGTAAATGGGACATCACAGCCTAAATTGCCTGTCCCCGTAAAAAGACTCCTATGCTTAAGCCTTAACCCTCATCATGGCCATATTTGGACATAGGGCCTTTACAAAGGCATTCAAGGGTGGCCATTTAGTTTAGTGGTTAAGATGTCAATTAGGAACCCTATTACCCACATCCAATACCCTATTACCCAAATCTCTGGGTTTGACTTCTGGCCCCAGCTGCTGACTCCAGCTTCCTGCCAGTGCAGTCCCTGTGAGGCAGCAGCAATGACTTAAATAGTTGGGTTCCTGTTGCCCACATAGAAGACCTGGATTGGGCTTCCAGTCATGTCTCCAGGAACCTCTGATTCATCCTATTAGTAAATGACAATTAAAACAAAAATCTGGGTAGTATCTGTACTAACTGTTCTTGGGATATTATTTCTTTCACACCATCCCAGCTGACACACTAAAGGAATACAGGTATGTATATGAATACACACAATACACACACAAATTTCTGTAAGCATTTCTGTGTATACCCATCTGTACTTGTACAAGTGGCCTTCAAAACCTTCATGGAATAAAAACTGCAAAAATAATTCAAAAAAAAATACTCCAAAATAAAGTTATTGTTTAGGTTCATTTTTCATGAACACTGATGTAGCTACACAATAGGCTAAAAAGGAGCTCATACAGATGCTTCCAACTATAATTCATTACCTAACAGAGATCTTTCCGGACTTCTCTCCCTTCTTGTTTGTAACTTCCTACTCCAAGACTAGGAAAGCTGATTTTCTTCTCCCTTCATCCACTTGAACTCAGTAAACAGCTAAATTCTCAGCCTGTACCCTCATGGGAAATATCTTTGTCAAGACCAGTGGAATGATTAGGTACAGCTTCCGTTGCCTCTAGTTTCGTTCACTTGGCTATACCCAGTTTTTGCCCTATATTCAAACACTCAGTGAGATGTTTTGATGTGAGAAATCTTCAAAAAGCTTTTGGAAGAACTAGGTTTCAACTTTTAAAAATTGCAATAAAATGAGCTAATATTTCAATTCTATTACACTATGTGGCTTTTAGAAATTGGCTTCTTTCCTTTTGCAATATGCATAAATAATTCTTCCATTGTTTTCATGGTTCAATAGCTCGTGCCTTTTTATTACTGAATACTATTTCATAGTACTGATGTACCATGCCTGCCAACGTCGCAGCACCATGTTGAATTTCACTAGCAGTGAGTGAGAGATCTTTTTGTTTCACATCCTCACTGGTAATTGGTATTGTCAAATTGAGGACTTTAGCCATTCTAATAGTTATTTAGTATCATATAATGTTTGCTTCAATTTGCAGTTCCCTTAGGGCAAATGATATTGGTCATAATTTTTCCTGTGTTTATTTGCCATCTGTATATCTTCTTGTTGGGTTATTTGCTTGCAGCACTTAATTTACTTTATTTTTATTTATATATAGATTTAAGAACATAATGATACTTCCTACCCTAACTCCCCTCTTGCCCACGCTCCCATCCTCCCTACTCCTTGCTTTTTTATTTTTTTAATTTTTACAATGACATACTTTCTGTTTTATTTTGTAATCACAGGCTTAACCCTCTACTAAATAAAGAATTCAGCAAATAGCAAGTAGAAAAACCACTGTGCCTCAAGAGTATAGATAAGGATTGTAAATAATAATGAGATCTCAAAAAATTAATTTCACTCATATCACTGCATTTTTGTACTTTATATATTAGTTACCACAAATCAGGGAAACCATATGGTATTTGTGTTTTGGGGACTGGCTTATTTCACTAAGCATAGTAGGTTTCCAGTTGCATCCATTTGTTACAGAAGACATGATTTCATTCTTTAGTATGACAGAGTAAAGTATTCCATAGTGTATTGTGTCTTTGTTTTCTTGTTGAGTTCTTAGACTTTGCATATATTGAATACTATATAGAAGTTTGGCAAGTACCTTCCTCAGTATCTTAAGATTTTTATGTTTTAACAGTGTTTTTCACAGAACAAGCATTTGTATCTTAATAAATTTCAATTCGCCAAGATTTTCTTTCATGTATTATGCTTTAATTGTTTCATCTAAACTCTCTTTACAACATTAAAGGTTAGTTAGTCTTCTATGTTTTCTTCTAGATGTTAGAAGCTTTCGAATTTAGCCTTTACGTCTAGGTCTGTGATCCATTTGGGGTAAATTTTTATGAAAGAAACAAGATCTTTTTTTAGTTTATTTTTCTTTTTTTACAAAGACATCTAAGTTTTTCCAAAACTATTTGTTAGAAATGACTGCATTTTGTCTTGAAGTGAATTTGCTCATTTGTTCCTTTATAGAGAGATATTTTAATGAATTTATGTATAATTAAACTTGTATATATATTTAACTATGAATACATACACTACATATACATATATTTGAGGGATCTTCAAAAAGTTCACTGCAAATGTGTATTATGAAAAAAACTATCCATGAAATACAAAACTTTTGAACAAGAATAAATGTATCATTTAATTCCATTTCCCATCAATTTTTTCAAGTACCTAATATAAAGCAAGCTTGAATTATATTCTAGCATATATAATATATGTTCACAAGTCCATACCAATATAGTGATTGAATAAGTAAATAAATGAGGGGTAATAAACAGATGTTTTATGCAGAATTCCAAATAGCCTATGTGGGTACTATACCCTCAAGTAAATGAAGCATAACTGTCCAGTCTGAGTATGAGCTGTGCACAGTGACTTCTCATCAAAGAACAACCACAGGAAAAATGTGACTCACATTGAAGAAATACAAGGGCTACCTCAGTCCGTGATCAAGGTCACCATCAGGAATGACAAGTTACGCCGGCCATTTGTATCCTGGACATGATGTGATACAATGTGTTGTACCTTGGTGTTCTTTTTCCCAAAACCCAGAAAGGCAATCTAATCATGACGAAGAACACCAGACAGAGACAGATCCCAATTGAAAGATATTCTCCAAAATACCTAAGCAGCAGTCCACAAAATGTTAAGGTCACCAAAAACAAGAACATCTGAGCAACTGTCACAATCAAGAGTAAATTTAGAAGACATGAGAACTAAAAGCAGTATCTTTCCTTGGATGGACTTGTCTACAGAAAAAGGACACTGGATAAAAACAAAAGAAAACTTTGTCCTTTAGTTAACAGTAATTCATTCTAATGGCACATTAATTATAATCAGTGCACCACAGTAATACTTGATGTTAATGAGGTGAACTCTGTGCAAGGTTCATGAAAATCCTCTGTATTATCTTCACAATATTTCTGGAAACAAAAGACTTATTTTACAAAAGCTCACAACCTAGAAAGTAAAATTATTTTTATGCCATGCAATGTTAAGAGATATGCTATGGTTAATATTAAAAATAAAAGGAAGATCATATAATTTAAAATGTAGAATTCTTAGAAATTATTCATTATTAAATGATAATTTAATAATAATGCAAAAGTCTCTCTACCTTAAACAAACATGGTGTAGGTGTCAGATTCTCTCTCTCTCTCTCTCTTTTTTTTTTTTTTTTTTTTTTTTTTTTGACAGGCACAGTGGACAGTGAGAGAGAGAGAGAGAAAGGTCTTCCTTTTCCCGTTGGTTCACCCTCCAGTGGCTGCCGCGGCCGGCGCGCTGCGGCCGGTGCATCGCGCTGATCCGAAGCCAGGAGCCAGGTGCCTCTCCTGGTCTCCCATGGGGTGCAGGGCCCAAGTACTTGGGCCATCCTCCATTGTACTCCCTGGCCATAGCAAAGAGCTGGCCTGGAAGAGGGGCAACCGGGACAGAATCCGGTGCCCCGACTTGGACTAGAACCCAGTGTGCCGGCGCCGCAAGGTGGAGGATTAGCCTATTGAGCCGTGGTGCCGGCCAGATTCTCATTTTTTTAGATGAAAAAATTAAACATTTGATGTTGACATGATTTGCACAAAATCATACAATTCGTGAAGAGCAAAAAAAAAAAAAATTGTTTTAAAACCAACCGACTCCACTTCTGATCTGGCTCTGTGCTGTGGCCTGGGAAGGCAGTGGAGGATGGCCCGGGTGCTTGGCCCCTGCACCCACATGGGAGACCAGGAGGAAGCTCCTGGCTTCTGGCTTTGGATTGGCATGGCTCTGGCCATTTGGGGAATAAACCAGCGGATGGAGGACCTCTCTCTCTGTCTCTCTCTCTCTCTCTCTTTTCGCTCTTTCTATGCCTTTGCCTCTCCGTGACTCTTTCAAATAAATAAATCTTTATTTTATTTTTTTTTAAGAAGCTACTTCAGAAGACACAGTTTCTCTGAGAGAGCTTCAGAAGAAAGCAAAGCCTTGCTGATACCTTGATTTTGCCTGGCAACACCCACCTTGGACCTTCCACCCACAGATCAAACAGAAAAAAAACCTCTGTGTTTCTGTGTTTGAAACAAGCTTTTGTTGATTTATGCCTTTAGAGACCTTAGGCTTTTGACCTAACGGTTAAAACAGGAGTGTCGCTGGCGCCGCGGCTCACTAGGCTAATCCTCCGCCTTGCGGCGCCGGCACACCGGGTTCTAGTCCCGGTTGGGGCGCCGGATTCTGTCCCGGTTGCCCCTCTTCCAGGCCAGCTCTCTGCTGTGGCCCGGGAGTGCAGTGGAGGATGGCCCAAGTGCTTGGGCCCTGCACCCCATGGGAGACCAGGATAAGTACCTGCTCCTGCCATCGGATCAGCGCGGTGTGCCGGCCGCAGCGCGCCGGCCGCAGCGGCCATTGGAGGGTGAACCAACAGCAAAGGAAGACCTTTCTCTCTGTCTCTCTCTCTCACTGTCCACTCTGCCTGTCAAAAAAAAAAAAAAAAAAAAAAAAAAAAAAAAAAAAAAAAAAAAACAGGAGAGGAGTGGTGTCCCAGGTGTGCATAAATTGAATCCCCAGCTCTGGCTCCTGACACGAGCTTCCCACCAGTTGCTGCTGCCTGGGATCATTGGGTTCCGACTACCTAGGTAGAATACCAAGAGTTTGTTCCTGGTTCATAGCTCTTACTCTTGTCCTAGCTCTTGTGGGTGCTTGAGAAGTGAACTAGCAGATAGGGGCTCTTTCTCTCTCTCTCTCTCTCTCTCTCTCTCTCTTTCTCTCCCTCCCTCTTCCTCTCTTTGATTTTTAAAAATGTTTTTAATGTTTAAATGATTTAAATTTTAATTGCAGAAATATATACATTTCATAAAGTTTATCACTTTAGGCATTCTTAACTGTGCAGTTCTGTACTGTTAGCACATTCACATTGCTGTGCAGCCAATTTCCAGAAACATTTTCATATATAAAACTCAAACTTTATACCCACTGAAGGACTCCACACTGACACCTTCCCCTGTTCTGGGAACCACTATTCTACACTTGGCATTAGTTCTATTTTGTTGTGTATAATTGGACTATAGATAAGATGATACAAATTTTTGTTGCATCCAATCAGTAAGTTTGTGGAAGAATTTTATAGCATAAAGGAAAACCGATACTTTTGCTTTCAGTGTCTTTCAGATCCAATATGTATGCATTCATTAAGACATAATCATGCATCTAGCTACAAAAAAGAATCTGACAAATGCAGCATTTGGTTTTTTAATCTTTATGGTCAAGAAGACTTACTGTATTTTATGTGAATAACTAGTAAAATATCACTCAATAGCAGCAGCATAGGAGTAAATTGTGGTCATTATTGCCACCATGAATGTGGGCTGAGAATAAACAGGAGTTCAATTTGTTAGTTTTCATGGACTGAGGATGGAAAGCAATATTGTAAGATTATAATGCATAAGGCAGGGGTTCAGTTTATGTGGTTGAAGAGAATTACCAGATATATCTACACATATATCACATATAATATACTTACATATCATATACATGATATATATGCACAAAACATTGGCAGGGTAGTATGGAAAGAATGATTTTGCAAAAGTTTCAAATGCCTGGAAGTGTCAGTGTTGTGGAAGAGTGGAGAAAGTGGAGGGAGGTAGAGGACCACTGGTGACATTGGTGAAAGCAGTTTCTGGGATTTGCAGAAGCAGAAAAGAAACTGAAGTGAGGCACTGTCCACTTTGCCTGTCAAAAAAAAAAAAAAAAAGAAGAAGTGAATGAGGGGGCCAGTGCCATGGCTCACTTGGTTAATCCTCTGCCTGCGCTGCTGGCATCCCATATGGGCACCAGGTTCTACTCCCCGTTGCTCCTCTTCCAGTCCAGCTCTCTGCTGTGGCCTGGGAGGGCAGTGGAGGGTGGCCCAAGTGCTTGTGCCCTGCACCTGCATGGGAGACCAGGAAGAAGTACCTGGCTTCTGACTTCGGATTGGCACAGCGCTGGCTGTGGCGGCCATTTAGGGGGTGAACCAATGGAAGGAAGATCTTTCTCTCTGTCTCTCTCTCTCACTGTCTATAACTCTACCTGTTTAAAAAAAAAAGTGAGTGAGGTACACAGATTTTTTTTTCTTTCTTTCCCCAGTAGCATAAATGATGATTGAATATTTCCTCTTCATCAACATTTTCCATATTGTAAAGAATTTCAAAACCAGCTACATGCTTTGCAGATACCTGAAACGGAATCTTAAGAAATCATAAGCAAGAGAACAACAAAATCCAAGCAATGCAGAAAAAGGAGAAATATTAGTATCAACTTTTTCTCAAGGGTGACATCTGGTAGCAGAAGATAAGAAACACCTTTACACATTAGTGGGGGAATCTTCCAAGTGATAATCAGCTTGAAAGATTTTGTTTTGTTGCTTCCCTCCAAGTGAAGGGAGGTCTCAAATGCCTCTCTGACCCCAGCTGTGGAAGGCACTTTTGAAGGATTCTTATAAACAGTTTGCTGTAGGCATTTTGCACAGCACAGAAGGAACTTGCATTAATCTCTGCAATATTAGAACAGACAATAGAAACAGAAATATTTAAAGTGAGATAAATATAGTCTATGGTACTATGCAGTCAGAGAATGGATATATTTTAAGAGCAATCTTTAAACAAAATCAGACAGCAAGGTGACAAACATCTAGTAAGTGATGTTTTTGATTGCAGCGTATTTTTGGGGGGCTGCTTACCTCTTGACAACACCTTGCAAATGCCCCCACATCCTACTGGACCCTCAGGACATCCACAGGAGGTGCTCTAAGATATTCTTGATGCCCTCTGGGCTGAAACACCTTCAGATAAAGGCTGTATTGGAGACGGGGAAGAAAATCCCAGCCTTCCCCCCACGAGGTGTTTCTTTCTTCTTCCCCCAGTCAATGACAATAGTGTCTAGGAGAGGCTCCAGTGATGGAGAATTTCACAAGAGAAAACAGCTGGCTTCCAATGTGTTGTGATCCCATTTAGCAGTGCTGCTGTTCAGAACAGGCTAGTTCTGCAGCAAGTATTTTCTGCTAGTTTAAGTAGTAGGCATGCAGGATGACTGGGCACCCCTTTCTTTAGGTTCCCACTTCCAAACGAGGCCAGACTTGAGTTGCGTGGGGAGAAAAGCTCACTTATCAGTTCAGAAATCTGATTATTGTGCTGGATTGGAACTATTAACTACAAATCAGAAACCTTTCTATGAATGAAATGACCTAAGGGTTTCTTATTATCTAAAATGAGCAAGGAAGCTTTTGGATTAGCTGGAAGTTTAATTCTTGGGCAAGAAAAGTCTATTGCCAGCAGATAAGTCTCTGAACAGCAAGATAAATCCATCCACAGCAGATGTGGGTAAAGTAACTTTCTTTTTTAAAATTATTAAAGATTTGTTTTATTTACTGAAAGGTAGAGTTAGAGAGAGAGAAAGATTCAACGTGGGAAGCAGGATACACAGCAGACTCATAGAATTGCAGATGTCCTAAACAGCACTCTGGCCTCAGAATCAGCCCTTAAGGCATTCAGATCTGGCTGAAGAGCCCATGAGAGTCTCACAGGCATGGAAAGCCACGACACGGTGGCAAAAAAAAAAAAAAAAAAACCACCACCTAAATGGAAGATCTCTGTGAGTGAGATCCCAGTGGAAAGAACGGGCCATCAAAGAAGGAAGTACCTTTCTCTGAAGGGAGGAAAGACCTTCCACTTTGACTATGATCTTGACTAAATAAGATCGGAGTCGGCAAACTCAAAAGGCTTCCATAGCCTTGGTAACTCATGCAAAGAGCCTAGGGAGATTACTGACACCATAAACAAGAGTGTCAATTTGTTAAATCAACAACAGGAGTCACTGTGCACTTACTCCTCATGTAGGATTTCTGTCTTTAATGTGTTGTTCTGTGTGAATTAATGCTATCACTAGTACTCAAACAGTGCTTTACACTTTGTGTTTCTGTGTGGGTACAAACTGTAGAAATCTTTACTTAATATATGCTAAATTGATCTTCTGTATATAAAGATAATCGAAAATGAATCTTGATGTGAATGGAATGGGAGAGGGAGCGGGAGAGGGTACGGTTGCGGGTGGGAGGAAGTTATGGGGGGAAAAGCCATTGCAATCCATAATCTGTACTTTGGAAATTTATATTTATTAAATAAAAGTTAAAAGAGAGAGAGAGAGAGAGATTTTTCTGTCTACTGATTCACTCCCCAAATGGCCACAATGGCCAGGACTGGGCCAGGCCTAAGCCAGAGGCTCTGTCAGAGCCTCCCACATGGTGGCCGGGACCAAAGCACTTGGGGCACCTTCTTATTCTTCCCAGAATATTAGCAGGAAGCTGTATCAGAATTGGAGCAGCCAGGACTAGAACTATTGATCTTAATGGGATGCTAGCAACACAGGCAGCGTCTTAACCCACTGTTGCACAACTGGCCCTTGTATTCACTTTTGATGATGCTGTATGTTTCTTGCCCTTTCATAAGTTATACATTAAGCATTTTGCCTTGCATGAAAACCAATGTGTATTCAGAGAAAACAACTGTTGGTCTCTGATACTCTGACTTCTCTTACCAGCCCAGTTTGTGTTTAGCTTCTCTCACTAACTTTAATGTTGATTAAACATTGGCTTCTTTTTCTGCTATCTACTATTCTAAATAAATAAATAAATTTTAAAAATAATAAATTAAAAAATAAAAGAGTAACTTCCATTTAAACAATCTCTTTTCTGTTTTATTGGGTTTTATTTTATTATCTCACTTAGAAGAAAAATGAAAGCCACTTTGGAAGATCTATTCTGATTGTTGATGGGGAGTATGGGTTTGAAGTAAGTTTATCTATCTACCTTCTCTTACCTTGAGTGGTTTCCCTCTTAGGTTTCATATGTTTTCTCTCATCTTTTATCTGAAGAAGGGCGGAGAGAGTAATAGAGGAAGAAGTGAGGGGACCACCTAGGGGAAGCATGGAGAAATGTTTCCTGTCTCTCCCCTTACATCCCAGTGTTGTTAGTGAACCACTGCAATTCTGTCTTCTACTAGCACTACTCCTTTTCTTAAATGTGTACTTTATGTGCAAGAGGCCGATTAATGTCCCTTCTCATTTTTGGATATCCGTGCTGTATCCTCCATGAACTACGGGGATTCTCAACCCCTTTTTGAAGAAAACGTCGCTCTTCTCAGACCTCTTTATTATTTTATTTTACAAATCTAAATTTACAAAGTATAACTTTTGGATTATAGCAGCTTTTTCCCCCCCATAACATCCCTCCCACCTGCAACTGTCCCATCTCCCACTCCGTCTCCCATCCCATTCACATCAAGATTCATTTTCAATTATCTTTATATACAGAAGATCAATTTAGTATACACTAAGTAACAATTTCAACAGACTGCACCCACACAGCCACATAAGATATAGAGTACTGTTCGAGTAGTAGTTTTCCCATTAATTCTCATAGTACAACGCATTAAGGACAAAGATCCTACATGGGGAGTAGGTGCACAGTGACTCCCATTGTTGATTTAACAATTGACACTCTTATTTATGACGTCAGTAATCACCCGAGGCTCTTGTCATGAGCTGCCAAGGCTATGGAAGCCTATTGAGTTCACCAACTCTAATCTTATTTAGTCAAGGCCATATCACAGTGGAGGTTCCTTCCTCCCTTCAGAGAAAGGTGCCTCCCTCTCCAATGGCCCGTTCTTTCCGCTGGGATCTCATTCACCAAGATTTTTCATTTCGGTCATTTTTTTTGCCAGAGTATCTTGGCTTTCCATGCCTGCGAGACTCTCGTGGGCCTTTTAGCCAGATCTGAATGCCTTAATGGTTGATTCTGAGGCCAGAGTGCTGGAAGATCTCGCCCCTGAGTGGACTGCAGTGCCTCCAGGACTTTGACCACTAGCGTTCGTACTTACATGAGAGTCTGCATCAGGATCTGAAGACAGTGGACCTATTGCCATCTGCCAGACAGATGTGGCTTCCTCCGTATCCCTGGGAGAGCTTCTAATGGGCCACTTCTTATATTCCTAGGTCAAGATTACTGGGCTTAGTCTGAGGTTGAGGGGACAGGGCTGCTTCAGCATCCACAGGCAGGATGGTCGTCTGCAAGTCTGTCTCTTGCGGAAAAGAGGGTGAGACTTCCCAGTGGGTCCTGGGTAGAAAGAACTACTCTCAGATAGCAGGTACAGGGAACCAGAGTTGAGTTCTGGAGCCATTTCAAGATCTGTTGAAAGACCAAAGTCAGCAGATCTGCCCAAGTGACTCATATGGACATGTTTCCCTTTGGGACCCTGAGCTGGTAGGACTACTCTCGGGCTGTGGCTGCAGAAAGGCGACAGAGCTGAGCTTCAGGGTCCACTGCAGAAACAGAGTTCGGCAGGCTTGTCATCCGAGATACAAGAAGGGTGATTCCTCTTGGGTCCCTTGGCAGGTAGTTCTGGTTGGCAGAATAAAGACCCAGTGGAATCATAGCCAAGTCCATGGGTTGGGGTGGAGGGAATAGTTTCCAGGTCTGGAGCTAGGACCACAGCTGGACAGTCTGTAGTTTTGCATGGGTCTACCTTCTCAAAACGGCTCTCCTAGGTCTTGGACGACACTGGGACTCCAAAACCTCCTTCCGGAATCCCGAAGCCTGCAGGAAGGCACTCTTGTTTGCAGATGCAGATGTCCGCATAATTATTGTTGTTGTGGAGGCACATGAGAGGACAACCTCCATGCTACCACCTTCCTGATGTTACTCCTTTATAATAAGCTTCAATATAGAGCACCTCAGCTCCTCTCCAGCTGTTCTTCTCCGATTTTTATCAGGCTACTCTTGCATAATTATTCTTCTGAATAGACTTTAAAATAGACTTATCTAGCTTCTGCATAAAAATGCAATTTTATTTTATTGCGATTAATAAAATAAATAAATTAATTAATAAAATAAATTTTATTGTGATTTAATATGATGATACTAGGAACAATTTACATTCTATGAATCTTGAATCTCTTCTATCTAAGAACAGTTACTTTCTTGTAAGAAATTATATTCTTTTTCCTTTAGTTAATTTCATTGTTTGTTGTTCTCTTTTACTCTACATTTCTTGTTGTTTTTCTATTTTTTTCTGTATACAGAACCTTCTCTTTCATTGTATCACTTAACTGCTTTTTGTCTGTGTATGTAAATATCCTGCATTTTAATGCAACAAAATTTTTCTCTACTCATAAGCAATAATATATTTTTGAATGAAAATTTGTTCAACGTTATAGATTATAATAGTGTGATATGATTGAATTTATTTTTCTTCAACATGCAATTTCCTTTTAAAAATTAAAAATTGTTCACCTCTGTCTTACTTTATTATAAAGATATTACATGTTGAAAAAGACAGTCTGATATGCATTATGTTTTGATCCTTCTCTCAGTCTTAGGAGAGTGGTCATGGGGCCTGGACTACATCTACAGAGGTTACGGGCCCTCACAGCTGGTACTGTACCTGTCACCTTGTATGGGAGGAGCTTCCCATGTTTCAGACTCAATGTGTTGTCCTTTGCTCTGGTTATGCAAGTGAATCATAGCATATCTAGCCAACTCTACTACTATTCGTGCCCTCTTTCAGGAGTGGACAGAGTCCCTGTGTTGTAGGAGCAGAGTGTATGCAGGTCAGTTGTCCTGTGTCAGCTGCCCAAAGGAGTCTACTGGCCATGGGGCGCTGACAGACTGCTAGAACTCCTCTTGTTTTCGCTTTTCTATGTGAGCCAAATGTTTCCACCTAGTCATTCCCTGTGTTGTGTTTTGCAGTGGGCCGATGCAATTGTACTTCTGCTCTTGATAATAGCAACAGATGCCATTTGCTCAATAACATTACAATATTATTCGCCAATATTACAATATTACAGTTATTATAATATTACAATGAATGTAAAATGAATGTAAATGATATTAAAATCTTCTAAGAGCCTGAATAAATTTCTTTTGGAAATTTTTAATACTAATCTGAAGTTGATATAGTATATTAAAGTGACTTGCCCAGAATCACTCTGTTAAGTAGCAAAAACTAAAATATTTTTTTGAGAAGAAGATGACATAGCCATAGTTTCACAGTTTTCAAGCCCCTCTAGAAAACACTGACATTTTATGATGACAGCAATATTATCTAAAAATATGACTTGTCCACCAATCAGGAAATACATATCTTAAAAGTTTAAGAAAAAAGATGATTCTTTTGAGTCTCTTGCCTTTCCAGGCCTGAAAATAATTAGCAAAATTAGAGTAAATCATTAGATAAGGTCAAACATTGCTTTTTTGCTATTGTTATTTGTGTTTTATATTCCACGTAGAAAATTTACTGATAATGTCTGTACAGACCATCTTTGTTGTTGTGATTGTTGGGAAGAGGAAAGAGTTTATTTCAGTCAGCCAGCAGTCTTGGTGAAAGGGAGATCTCTTCATCCAACATTTGCCTCTGCCACCAAACAAGCCAGCACAAAGGATTTTTAAAGAGACAGAGGTAGTTGTAGGGTGAGTTTAGGGGGAAAAAAGGCATATTTTCAGGCTTTGTTCTGGTGAGGATCCCTCTGGGAAATGGGTATCATCCAGATAACAGACAACATACTTTTAAAGAAATTGTATTGTTTTTATTCACGAGAGACATAGAGAGGGACAGAGTATGTAGAGGGAAGGTGGGGAAGAGTGCCCATGTGCTGCTTCAGTCTCCAAATGGCAGCCATGGAGTCAAGAACTCGGGATGGAAAAGACCCGATTCTGTGACCAGCACTGTGTAAGGCCTCTCCAGGCTTGCATTGGCAGCAAGCTGGAATCAGGAGCTGCAGCCTGGAATTGAACCCAGGCCCTTGCTGGTATGTCATGGGCATCTTAACTGGTGTCTCCACCAACAAGCCAAGCGCTCACCCCAGACAACGTATTGTTAAGTTAGTATTCACGTTCTCCAGTGCTCTTTTGCCTGCATTTATGTAGTATAAGATCTGAATTTATACATGTGGCTTAAAAGAAGTCTAGTTGTACTTACAAAAATATTATCTATGAATAATTCCTAAAATCATGTGGCATCTGCAAACAGAGTTCACCACGCAGTTCTACTTACAGCACCTTCAGTCTCAAGCTCTCTGTAGCTTGACTGGCATTTCCATTCTTTGGTCATGTTCACAGTTAAATTCCCATGGCTGGAATTTAACTCTGTCTTGCACTTGGAAGTGAATAAAACTTAGGTTAAGAGGATGCCCATGTTACAATAACAAATACCCTTGTCTTCCAGAAAATCATTAATTCTGGTTACTGATAAAAATAAATATGCACATAAAATGATTAAATATAGCTGTAAAATATATTTTTATAAATAAATAATCTGAAGCCTGTATTGTAACATAGTAGGCTTAGCCTCTACCTGTGGTGCCGACATCCCATATAGGCATCGGTTTGTGTCCAGGCTGCTCCTCTTCTGATCCAGCTCTATGCTTATTGCCTAGGAAAGCAGTAGAGGACGGCCCAAGTGCTTAGGCCCCTGCACCTACCTGGGAGACCCAGAGGAGACTCCTGCTTCTTGGCTTCAGATAAGCTCAGAGTGAACCAGCAGATGGAAGGTCTTTCTCTATCTTTCCCTCTCTCTGTGTCTATAAGTCTACCTCTCAATTAAAAAAATAAGGTCTTTAAAAAAATAAAAATAAGTAAATAATTCCACATTAAAAGGATGAAAAAGCTGAATTTTTACCTTTTGAGTACGTAAGGATTTGTGTCATTTGTATGTGAGATTTCAAAATCTGACTGTGAGTGATGCAGTTAGCACCTAATCCATATGTAAGACATGCTTTCATTGTGTATGCAAACTGAGCTATAGAGGGGAAGGAGGAGATGCCATGGGATGTAATACTATCTCCCCAAATGGATTCCTCATCTTCCCTCGTGGTCTCTCTTTGTGAAATTCGCTTAACTATATGGAATGGAATTCATAGCACTACAGTGGCTCATCGGATTCAGCCCATTCATACCTAATAGATAGCAAAGGGAAGATAATTTAGCTGAAGGGGGCCCCTGCTCATTTATTCCACACAACCACTGCTTGATAAATTAGGCTAATCCTCTACAGAAATGTTCCAATCACCTTGGTAATTGCGTACTATATGGGTACACAATAGATGTGGCCTTAATTACTGTGCTATAAGATACAAAGTCTGGAATGCATTGTTATCCATATAAAATGGAAAGGAACTGTGTGCTCATGAAATCTAAGATTGTATTTAGTGTGAAATGGTTTTGAAGGTCATAAGCAAACTTGCAAATTAAAAGTTGCAGATAAGACCCACTTTCATACTTCCTTTCCTATATAATGGCACATAAAAGTCCTATCTCCATGGCCAGAGCTTGAAGTCTGTTAAATTTTACCATGGTGAAATTCATAGTTATAGGACAATTTAAAATTAGGCTATCATTAGTATTTTCTCCCTCCAACAATCTCCATGATTCCGTCTATCAGAGAAATGGAGACACTCTAAATTAAGGCCAGCGGATTAATAATTCTGACTTAGAGCAGAAGCAGCTTTGGCCTGGCTAATTTTTCATATCTGCTCAATTAACCTCACAGTGCTTTAGAACAAAAGGCAGCATGACGAGTGCCATTTAAATTAAACAAATGCCATTTATCTGTCAAGATACTGACTTATATCAGCCACTCCAAGCCAAGACCGCAATATCAAATGGGGTGGACTAGCAGTGGGCCACTGGGATTCAGTTCCCCAGCATTTCAGACATTGTGCCCAGCATAATACATGAAGCCTGCTATGTAACGGGTTATCAGAGATCACCTAGAAAAGCAGAACTGGGTTATCTGCCCAGCAGCGTTTGTAAAATACCTCGTTTATATTCTGCTGTGACCTCTGTCGCTGGGGAGACACGCCACCTCCTGAGACTGATGCCAATGATTTCTAATTAAACATTATGCCCCTCATTTTACATTCAAGGCATTTATTTTTGGAGATTGGAAAACAGATAGCAATACACTGGCTGTCTGAATAACTTTCTGGTTAGCAGCTGCAGTCCCCAGTGATGTTTTCCCAGCATTCCAGTTCTTGACAGATACAAAATCTGGGAAAAAATTAACTATCATTTTAATTTACTAGAAAATGGAATTACTCCGATTTAACACTCAGAATCCTTAGACCAACAGTATTACAAATTTTAAAATAATTATCTATCTTCTTATAGTCAAGAATTCATCTATTTAAATATGATCTCTTTTAAAAATTATTTAAAGAGATGTTTGCCAAATCAAATTTTGGCCAAGTATTTACTGAATAATGATCTTGTAGGTATACAACGATATTCAGAATTTTAGCATAAAATACAAAACACACTTTGACACACAGCTCAATCATATGAAATTTTCTTTTAGTAATCTCTGTTACTATTACAGGAAAGCATATAGCCAGGCTGTAAGTGGTCCCCGACAAAGACCTTGATATGTGTTGGGAACATGTCTAGTGAACAGTGTGAATTGGAAAGCAGAGGTCTATAACGAAGCAGGGACTGGCGACTTCTTGAGTTTGGTTTAAGCCAGTGAGGCAAGTGTACAGAAAATGTTGACTCTGTGCCTCAGCATTGCCCCCAGTAGAATTAAGTCTAACCAACAGTAAGGGCTCCGCAGACTGAAATATCTCTCTCTAACCTTAAGTGGAATGTTGACTGCCATTCAGAAATGCATTGCAGCTTGGAGGTGGGAGGCGTTCTGCTGTTGCTAAGACAGCATCCATCATCAAACCTCATCCGGGTTCTGCCTCAGTGTTTGGGGCCATGAATGCTTGCAGCTTTGGGAGCAACAGTCATGCACTCCTTCTAGTGTCAGAAAAAAGTGGCACATGAGCCTAAACTTTTGAACCAACCTGACATTCTAGATGTCAGTTAAGATAGTGCCTGATTGAGGCAGTAAGAGTGCAGAATCTCCTCTTGGAACATTAGAGATTAAGTTCTCTTTGCTTAAATCAGAGAATCACTCAAAATGGATTCCCACAACTATTTGGGAAGAATTTGCACAAAGGATCTGTGTAGACAGGTTTGGAGAACCCAGTACTGAGGTTGGTTGGTGCTATATCTCAACTTCTTATTCACAAATTGGGAAACCAGGAACTAACAGTCCAGGAAAGTATATTTTCATTTATTTATTTGTGTAGGATAGCACATAAGAACCAACTGAAGCTATTTTATAAGAATGTCTTTTATCTTATTAAAATGTGAAATGTTGAGTCTAATCTCCTAGCACAAATATGTTACTAAGGATCTGAGCAAAACTGAATGTGGTAGGAAGATATTCAAGAGTCTTTTCTTTAGGTATCTACAAACAAATGTTAGTATTCAGTTCACACTCTTTTAATATTGCCAGTAAATAGTGAAATTAAAAATTTAAATATGTAGCTCTCCAGGACTGTTAAAAGCAACACTTAGTTGTACCACACTCATATTTACTAATAATTTTGTGCATTGATTTGAATTTAGAGGGAAAATAACACACTTGAAATTGTACATTTGATTAGGAAAATATTAAAAATTTATGAGGATTCATAAAGAAATAGTTATGGACAACCAAAAATAAACTCTCTTAAATAACAAGCCCTCATTTATCTGTGTAGTTCAGAGCACTAGCACCATTTTTCAACTGACACTTACTACATTATTTATTTTCTTAAAATAGGATGCTTTATTATATATCACGTATTTTGTTTAGAGTTTATTATGTAGGAAGATAGTAAAGCTAAATTCCAGAAAAATAAGGACAGGAAGTAACTCAATTTGATAGATGAGGACAGTGGATGTTAAAACTGGAACATGTTAAGAGTTGCCTGGGGAAGGCAGTCAAAGGTAAATTTTATCTTGTTATCAGGCAAAAAGAAGAAACAATTCCAGAAAGGAGAACTTTCATTTCATTTATTTTATTTTAAAGATATGTTTATTTATTTGAAAGTCAGATTTACAGAGAGAGAGAGAAATATCTTCCATCTGCTGGTTCACTCCTCAGATGGCTGCAATAGCCAGGACTGGACCAGGTGGAAACCCAGAAGACAGGACCATAATCTGGGTCTCCTACATGAGTGGCAGGGGTCCAAATTCTTGGCCTATCTTTTGTTGCTTTTCCCAGGCACATTGGCAGGCATATGGGTTGGAAGTGGAGTAGCCAGGACTTGAACGGATACCTATTATATGTTTCATAAGCAAATACAAGAAATATAAGACAGGAGCTCTAAGACTCCTTTGTCAAAGAAAGGGGAATGTTGATTAGCCTGATCTCGTCATCCCACATTGTGTATATGTCCCAAAATGTGACACATAGCTCATCAAGTCTGTGCAATTATTGTTAATTAAAATTTAAGATACATAAATAAAAATCCAATTCTATATAAAATAGCATGCTTCATTTTTCAGTTGATGATTGCAAAGTAAATAAAAGCTTTAGATGCCTCTATATATGTAAGAGTACTTTAAGCACTTCATGGAAAAACAGAATAAAAATAGAAGTTTTTTCATGTGAAAAATATTTTGAAAGGCATGCATAGCTTTTTCATTTTCCATGAACTTTTGAAGCTACTGGCCTATGCATGGATTTCAATTTGTTTTATATCAAAATACATATGTTTTTTCATTTCATTCTCTATGAACTTTTTGAAGTACCCCTATACAGTTATTGAGTTGCTTCCTAGAAGAACCAGCAGACTTTCTGTAAAGGGCTAGATAGTAATTTTTTTTTTTTCGACTAGAAGGTCTCTGTAGCAACTATTCAACTCAGCTGCAGCAGCAGGAAAGCAACCATAAACAATCCAACAATAAACGAGAGTGGCTGTTCCAGCAAATAAGAGTTCGACCAAGTTTGATCTGTGGGCTGCAGTTTGCCAAACTCTGTGACAGTTAAAATGGCAAGAGAAAAAAAAAATCAAGGTTCACAACCATAGGATGCCATATGTATTCATATGTGTCTACTTCACCCTTAAAGACAAGAAAGAAACTAGAGACAGTGATTTTCTCTAGTGGAGAAATTCAATAGTTATATACATGTTGGAAAGAAGACATATAATTCACTGAAAATTTACATACACCTTTACAATTTTATACAGTGTTCTTGTAGCACCTATTCTAAAACAGTAGTAACAAAACATTTTAAAGTAAAATAGAAATACATAAAATAGTAACTAGAATAAGAGATATCAACAAAATAAAGATTATATTTTGAGAAAGTGATAAATTTCTGCCATGAAGATGTGATAGAACAGAGGGAGGCTTTAACAAAATTTACAGTGTTTACATTCATTAACTATGTGTTGAGAAATAAATTCTCACACACTGGCACACGCACTCTGCGTAATTGGTAGGGAAGCAATGGTGAAGTTTATAAGGTGAATTAGCCATAAAAGTCCTCAAGAACCTCCCTTATGAAGAGTCATTTTGTATAACTTATAATTTATTCATGCAATGAATCTTATATATTTTATGTGAATACATCAAAGGGCATCATAAAGAATTTCAAATTCAGTGTTAGATTTTTGACATAGTGGGATACATTGTTAAGAATTGGTGGAAAAAAGTAAAACTGATGTAAAAAGAGAGAATATTTTCCATAGTTTTCAATGCAAATGAAATTAACTTTTTTTATTCCATACTACAAGGTAGGTTCCTTTATATTTAATTGGCTAGTAAATAAAAGCAATGTCAGTCAGATATTCAGCAATACTTTTCTTACCCTACATGATATTTTCTTATATGAAAAATGGTAGATTGATCTTTCTTATTTCATTTCTAGAATAATTTCCAGCACACTTTTTTTCAATTTAACTCACCCTCGTAACAACACTTGAAGATAGTCGCACATTTTAAAGTCACACATTTTAGAAACAGACTTCAAGGTAGTAACAGAAATCAACCAGCAAATTGCTGCTCTAATCTTGGCTCGAATTACTGAGTTCACTGAGGGTGGCAGTAATTGCAAGACTTCAGTAGACTCTTGAGTGGGTACAGCACTGACCAGGAGATAGAGTGGATAGAGCAATGACTAAGAGAATCCCTCTGCCTTGTTCGTTTGGATCCCTCTCCCTCTCACTGATGGATCAGAAGGGGGAGCATCCTACTCTGAAGTTGGGATGACCTTCAGTTCCCCAGTGGGGTCAAAGGCGAGGCCGCTGTCACCTCTTCACATCATCTTTGTTTCAGGTCCTAATGAACCTTGTCTCAGCCCAGTCCCTGTGGCCACCACTTCATACCCCCATGCATGATGCAATCTGCATCGTAAGCTGAGAATCCTCAGTCATCTCTCATGGATGCTGATAGCTCTGAATGTCCTCGCAATTTCTCATTCATCCACTTTTCTTGCATCCTCTCCTTTTTGAAATGAGAAAGTCCAGTTAGAAACTGGATAACCTCACTATGGTATGGTAGACTACATACTAACCATAGTTTAGAACTGTCATTTTTCTCTTTTCTTCTTCCTTTTAAGGGATCTGGACCAAAAAAAAAAAATGCTCCCACATAAATTCTAACTTAATTCCACAACTTTCTGTTTTTAAATTGCAAAGCACACACAAGAAACTTGTTTGTCATTTCATCAAGGCAAAGTCACCTTCAGCAGAAAGTTATTTTAAATGAAAGCAGAGAGCATTAGTCTGTAACTAATTAACATAAAACATCAATTGAAATGCTTTATTTTGGAGCACTACTTTGTAACAGCATTTCCTTTTTCTTTGAAACTTTTTTTTTTTTTAAATCAGGTTGATATTATCTGCTAAACAAAACTAAACTGAGTAATATGTTTTTCATGACATACTGTTGTTACTCTTATTTCTCAGATTGGAAAGTTTGTTACAAAATATATTTTTCAGTTAATTCAATATTGTTTTTCTTTTAGAAATTTATCTTTTCTATTAAGCACTCTATCACATTCAGTTCTTCTTCTTATTATTATTTGAGAGGCAGAATTTCAGGAAGAGAGGGAAAGAGAAAGACAAAGATTTCCCATCCTCTGGTTAACCCCACAAATGTCCCCATAGCAGGCTGAAACCACAAGCCTGGAACTCCATCTAGATCTCCCACACGGGTAGACTGGCCCCAGGTACTTAGTCCATCTTCCATTGCCTTCAGGTATGCATTAACAGGGAGCTGGATCGGAAGTGGAGCAGTCAAGACTTGCTGGCTTCCTAGGCAGTGTCTTACCCTGCTGTATTGCAACTCCAGCCTGCGCATTTAGTTTTTTAGAAATGCATATTTTAGGTTTTATTCCAGAACTGCCAAAGATCAGCCTTCACACTGTCCTGACACAGGGAGCAGATTTTCTTTAATAAAATACGTTTCCAAAGACAAGACTTCTGGGCTCTCTATTTTTGCTAGTTGCCTTGGATAGCATCTACTTGTGCATTTGTTAATATCTTGTCCATAGGAACCAACATTTTACTCATTGTGGTAATAGCTAGCACAACAAAAATTTTAATAAATTGTTCTTTTATTTTACTATTCTGAGGATGTAGAACTTAATTTTAATGAAGCAAGAATACAAATGGCTCTAGCTTTCAACTGACATTATATAAGTTGAGGAATATATGCTTACTATAATTATGGATACATTTTAAAATAAATCAGAAATTCATTAGGTGTCATTTCATATATGTACATGCACTTGTGAATTCTCCCTAGAATATGTGAAAATAATGAAGACTTTTTTCAAAGAATCAGTGAGTGACCTGTATTCCCATTTGCTACAGAAAAAAACCCTCTTTATGGCATTTATTTTTTTCTTTATATCATTTAAACTCATACATAGTCCATTATATTGTGTGGGAAAGAGGTGTCTGGGGGGCATGGACAAACTCCTATACTCCTAGTGTTCCAGAACATTATTTTCTGTACCAACTACTTCTTGCAATAAAAAATAGGAATCCTCTAATGGATGTGAATGTGCATAAATTCCCTGAAGAACTGAGAAAACCGTTCATTTTCTGTTTCAACCTATAAAAACCAGTGGTTAATATTCTGTAGACCACTATTTCAACAATTTTATTTACATTTTCTTTTAAATATTTTTATATACTATAATCACATATTGTGTTCATGTAATTATTTTAAAGCTTGCTTGTTTACAAAAGAGTGAAAGAGGAACCTGCTAGGTTTTTCATATTCCCACTGAGTAGATTAATCATGAAATTTAAAAAAAGCAATTCCATAGACAATTGACTCCCTATCTTAGGTAACAGAAGATGTTATCTTTGTGATGTATCTGTACTAATGGAGCAGTATTACAAATAGCATAAATTAGTAGCCACAGTAATGCCAACATTCTTTAAAGATGTCATTGCAAGGTATTTGTTTACGTTTGAATGTAGGCTTACTTAATAATCTGGAAATTCATAATACTTTGAAAAAAATTATGAGATTATGCAACTGTAATTGTTTATCAGTAGTAGTGGACTCTAACCGACCTCCTTCATGGTTTGGTGTTCTTCAAACATACACTAAGTTAACATGCATTAAGTTAACATACATTATGTTTCTAACTTCTTGGAATATCCTATTGTCTTTTTAATTTGTACCATGAAAAATATTCAAGGATGAATTTCCCCTCAGACTCTCATTCTGGTTAGATATGAATCTAACTGTCCTCCAAACTCATGAAGCACTCCAAGCACAGCTGTGTATTAAAAATATAACATCAACTACATAACTTTAAATTTTCTGTAAACCACATTACAGAGAAAACAAATAAGTAAATTATTTAACAATATTTTGCTTAATACAATACATATAAAATGATTCTACTGGGCCCACCTCAATGATCCAAGATACCCTCATCTTAAGAGTTGTGTCCTCATTGTATTTACAAAGTCCTTTCTGTCATGAGAGATAACATATTCCCAGGCTCTGGGCTTAAGGACTTGGACACCTTGGAGAACCAATATTTTGTCTTCCATGTACCACAAACAAAACACAGAATGTTTCTGTCATGGTGGTGAGCTACCTCTAGCTGTGCAGAAAGGCTAAGGTTCCCCCTACACCTTCAAGTCGTTGGTTTTTTTTTCAGCCTAGATTGGTTTTCCCTGTCCCTGGCATCCTATAAATGTATCCATGCAATACTCATATATATTCTTTCATTTCCAGTTTCTTAAACTCAGGACAATGTTTTTGAAGTCCAAGCCTAATTGTGTGTATATTAAGTAATTTCCTGAACCATACAGCTTGGTAGGATCCCCTTACACAGCTTTACCATAATTGTCTTTTCCTGTTCTCCTGTTGATGGGCATATACTTCATTTCTGGTTTGCAGCTGCATCTATGGACATATTATTTCATTTCCTTTGTGTAACTTATTTAGAACATACATTTTCAAATATGTTTAACTTTAAAACAAACTAAAATAGTTTGAAAGTGATAACAATAATATCTGAGTACTTAATTTTGCCACATCCTTATCAACAGTGGATATTTTCACTCATTAATTTTAGCCATTGAAATGCATTTAAATCAGAATGTCTCTGTAGGTTTAATGTGAATTTACTAATATTTAATGACAGCATCTCTTCAAGCATTTATTGACATGGCTGGTTATCAACTTTGATGAATTGCTAATAAAACCTTTTGCTAGATTTTAGTTGTGTTCATTTTTAGTTACAGACTTGTAGAAATTCTTTATTTACTCCACATACAAGTCCTTTGCAAGAGATATGCACTGTAAATATTTGCTCCCAATCTGCATCTTTACTTTTCATTTTTAAGTGTTATTTGAAGACCAGCTCTTTCTCATTTTGATAACTCAAAGTGTTATTCCAGGTTAAGAGTATTTTCTTAAATGTGTGATTATAATTTTAGTCTTCATAGTTAAGGCCAGGACAACTTTACAATTAGCTGTTAAAATAATTTTTATTCATTTATTTATTTGAGAGGCAAAGACAGAGGGGGATAGACAGAGAAACTGCTCCCATCTGCTGGTTCATTTCTCGGATACCTACAACGACTGAGGTTGAATCAGGTTAAAGCTGGGAGCCCAGAACTCCATACAAGTCCCCTACATGGGCGGCAGGGAGCAAGCTATCTAGAGCTATCACTTCCTGACTCCCAGAGTCTGCATTAGCAGGACGCTGGACGAGAAGCAGAGTCAGGTGTCAAACCCAGGCATCTAAGTGGTGTTAACCACTGCATGAACACCTACTGCCTGGTTTAGTTCAGTCACTTACCTTTTAAGAAATTAAGAAAAAAAGAATACATTTTATATTTCACTGTACACTTGCTATTTCCAGACTCTTTATTTCTTGTAATAATTCTCAGTTTCTACCTAGTGCTCTTTCAGTTTCTCCGATAAGCTGCTTTTAGCATTTCCTGAAGTGCAAGTCTGTAGGGAACATATTTTCTCAGCTTTGGTTTATAGGAAAATGTCTTTATTGCACTCTCAGCTTTGAAAAATATTTATACTGGCTACAGAATTCTGGATTGACATTTTAAGTCACCGAATATCTAAATAACCCTTAATTCTTAAAGCCTTTTCAACTGTGTCCAACACTGGGGAGGTCTTAGGATCTTTTTCTATTAACTGCTTTTTTTTAATCACTTCATAGATAAATTTTTCTTCTCTCGCAGTCTTATTCTGTGCAGCGTTTTGCAAATAATATAATCTTGGGAGTAGTATTCCTTTAAAGAAGCATGAGGTTTTTTCTTAAAATCAGACACTGTTCTGTAGCTTGTCGTGTTGTCATTAAGGATGGGCTTTAAATATTTCAAAAGCAAGTCTAGAATAACCCTTATTCTAAATAAGCATCATCACTCCTAATCTGTGACTTTCAGTGTCGCAGCTGAAAGACAATAAGGTTCTCTACTCTGGCTGGAGCAGAACTGCAGCTTCCTGCACTGTACACCTTCCATATTCTCATTCGTTCTCAGTCTTGTAAGAACTCCTCTTTTCAAGGGCTCTGGGACTTCCGTTCCGAGCTTGTGAACTCCAGCACTCCATCAACAACCCATGGGGAACCCATGCAAGGAACTGGGCTCCATGTCTGCTGTGCCCTCTACTCCCTCGCATTCTGCCCACAGGCATCCGCTGTTCCAACCTCACCAAGCTTCTGTCACCACCTCTGTGGCTCCACAGACTCTGCTGAGGTACTACCTCTGTTTTGCAGGCAGAGACCTGCACTCAATGGAGATATAGAACCAACCCGAGGTCCATCTGCTGTTTCCCTTCATTCAACTATCATCTTTCCAACTTGCCCTCAAGTCAAAAGTATACAAGCTAAATTTTTGAAAGCCATTTTTGTAAGGTTCTGGTTGAATAAAGAAAACAAATATTTGGTACTAATCATAATGTGTTCCTATAACTTTTTAAAAATATAACTGAGGATGTGCCCCACACTTTTTCTATTTTCAACAATGCTGTTCCAATTTACACTCTTGTCGCTCTAGTCTTCCATGAAAATTTCTTTTCATGTTATAAAACTGAAATTCACTTCGAAGACTATATTTATAAAACATCATTTGCATATTCAGAGTGTTTCTAGAAAGTAGTTTTTCGAGGTATGTTCAAATGTACCCCATAAAACTAGGTTCAATTTATACATGCTTTATTTGAAAATATATCCAACTGGAGTACCTAGACTTTCAAAAGCTTTTATATTCTGCTGGCTTTTTAGAAAGCAGCTGCAATATAAATGATATATATCAAAATACACAGCACAGATTTTGCAGGTATTGTCTGCATTTGTTGTGGATGATTTTCTTTCTTAAAAATTTCCATCAGTCCTGTTTATTTCGTTTCTTAAAAGAAGTTTATTGTTGAAGCCTACAATCTAATGTGAAAATGCAGAATGTTGGCTCATTGCCTCACAGAATAAATCACCACCTTGCATCTTTTATTCAAAACACAGTTTGGCGTCTGCCCAGTTGAGGTCTATGAATCTCCATAAACCAAATATACTTATAAAAATGAATAAAGTCTCGGGATTCTATAAAAGTTGTATCAAATCTTCCATATTTCACAGGAAATTCCTAGGGGTCATTTTAATTTGAGAACTTTTTTTAAAGCTATATCTACGTTAAAGGAGACCAGATTAAAGTTGAAATTTGAACTGTTTTTAAGAGGCAGAAGACTGACCATTTTTTTCTGACAGTGTTTACATTAGAAATAACATCAAACTTGAACATGGAAACTTGCTTTTATGAATAGGAGAGACTTCTCAAACATCATTCATATTTGCAGGTCATTTCTTTTTCAAATAGAATATTTAACAGCCACTTGAGTGGGTGTTTGGATAGGTCAGAATGTATTATTTCTATCAAAGATAGAAAAGTCGCTAGCACCACAAATCACCTCCTTTATCAATCTGTAAAGATGCCTGAAATTCCAACATTTTGAAATTCATTCCCTCGAGTCTTATAGATCATATCAATCTTTGTTTTTATGTATTTCTCTTAGAATTCCTTTATCAATTATCCAATATTTTTAGCTCAACTTTGTGCCAAGCTATACCACATCCTCAGATTTCACAGTGTTCCCACTCTAGAGTTTAAAAAAAAAAATGCTAAGAGATAAGTAGATTATTAAAGCAAAAGGCATGTCAGCCACGTTTCAGTTGAAGAGACACCCAAGTGAGAATGGAGTCAGATTGAGGAATGAGCAAACATGAGTTAGGAAAAAGAATTCCAGAAAACAAGCAATCAGTGACTATGGGATGGCAGTAGATATGAGAAGCAAAGGGCCCGTGAAGCCAGAGTGGAAAGATTGCTTTAAAAGTTGAGATCAGAGAGGCTACCAGGAACTTAGAAAGATCTAGACATATCGGAAGAATTCCCAGTGTCTACCACCATTTTCTTAGGTCCCCAAAGCTAATCAGTTCTTTTAAAGTAAATGTCAGTTCTTTCATTACATTTCTGAACGAACACTTGAAGATATTCCCCTTTGGCAAGTCCACATTCACTGTTCCAGTTTGCTTTGTTCATATTCTCAACTGGCTATTAAAAATACCTTCTAATTTAGTGAGTTATTCCAAATCTTGTGAAAACGTAAGGAGAAATCTTATTCAGATTCCATGCCCTAACCCGACACCAATGAGTTACAAACTTAAAGTCAAGACCCTTGGAATGCATGTCTTGGCTGAATATTATGATAAGCAATGCTGGGAAACCTCTTTCAAATGTTCTCCTGTTCCTGTTTCTAACAACACCAGTCCGTTTTAAATATTCCAATCAGTTTTACTCATTGCTCCTCCCACAACAATTCTAAACCTATAACTTTTTGGAAGTGACTCAGTGAATCAGAGGATATAGTTTTAGATTCATAAAAGTTCACAGACATAAGGTCAACGAAGTGCCATAGCAGGTAAAGTTGCCACCTGCTGGTATCCCATTTGGGCTCTGGTTCCAGTCCCAGCTTCTCCACTTCCCATCCAGCTCCCTGCTGTGACCTGAGAAAGCAGTGGAAGATGACCCAAGTCCTTGGCCCCCATATTCTATTCATGTGGGAAAACCAGAGGAGACAAGGCTCTTGGCTTTGGATCTGCCCAGCTGTGGCCATTGCAGGCATTTGGTGAGTGAGCCAGTGAAATGGAAGACCTCTCTCTCTCTGCCTCTGCTTCTGCCTCTCTGTAACTCTGCCTTTCAAATAAATAAATAAATAAATATTTTTAAAAAACGTTTATAGACACCTTCTCAGAGTTCAGATTTCAACTATACCCCCAATATCGTCCCTGTACTCAGCAGGGTACTGCCCCTGCTCACACAAGCATGTCTTGCATTGATTATTTACCAATATCTTGTAGATTCTCAGGAGTCAACAGACAGATTTGTGGTCTTGATATATGCATATGCATTTATTTTCCTGTGTCTCTATACTGCTTTGACAGCTTTTTGATCTTTAAATGAGTTGGGAAAATTAATTATTCTTCAACATTCAGGTGCTTTTTTTTTTTTTCTATTTAGCATGTGTTGTCTTCCTTTTGCAATTGACAGATCGAGTTGACCTCCCCTGTGCTCCACATTTGTTGTAGTACTCACGCCGACACTGTCATAATTTAAATTATGTAAATTAAATATGGAATCTTAAACATGTAAATTACTCTTTTATCCATTAAAGTGTGAACTTCTTGAAAGTAAGACTGTTTTTTATTAGTTTTGGATTTGCAGTTATCAGTGGAATTCATGGACCAGCTGTGCTGTCATGAAATTTGCTAAGCAGGTCAATGAGTTCAGAGATTAAATGGCCAAAATTGGGGATACAAAAATTTAGACACAGTCCTTACAATTTAGACACAGTATACACTTACAGTGAGCATTTTTTTTTTTTTGACAGGCAGAGTTAGACAGTGAGAGAGAGAGAAAGGTCTTCCTTCCGTTGGTTCACCCCCCCGCCCCCCCCGCCCAAGTAGCCGCTACAGCTGGCACACTGCACCAATCTGAAGCCAGGAGCCAGGTGCTTCTCCTGGTCTCCCATGCGGGCACAGGGGCCCAAGCACTTGGGCCATCCTCCACTGCACTCCCGGGCCACAGCAGAGAGCTGGCCTGGAAGAGGGGCAACCGGGACAGAATCCGGCGCCCCAACCGGGACTAGAACACGGTGTGCCAGCGCCGCAAGCAGAGGATTAGCCAAGTGAGCCACGGCATCGGCAACAGTGAGCATTTTAACTAGGGACACTTTGGACTCCTCTACTGAGTTAAAGATTTGGATTTCTTTAAGTTGTTTTGAGAATTATGTCATTAAATCTATGTATGCAGGGGTTTCTGGCATATCTTTGCTATTTATTTATTTATTTGTGTATTTATTTATTATTATTAATTTTACCACCCACACATGAGGGAGACATGTAGTATTTGTCTTTCTATGTATGTCAGTTTTGCTACAAATACTTTTTTTTTTAAATCTTTTCAAAATTTTTTTAAATCTTTGTCAGATAGATACAAATTATATAGTACTACAGTTTTAATTATTGTGTGACTATTTTAAATTTTACTTTATTTGAGTCAAGTTGAACATCTTTTTACTTGGATATTGTTTATAACCTTGCATTATTTTCCTGCTGGAGTACAGTCTTTATTTTAAGAAAGCTTTTATTTAATAAATTTCACAGGTACAGCTTTTGGATTATAACAATTCTTCACCCAAGACCTGTCGTCCCACCCCCCGCTACCTTCCCACATCTTACTCCCTCTCACATCGCATTCTTCATTAAGATTAATTTTTAAATTATCTTTATATACAGAAGATAAACTGTATACTAAGTATAGATTTCAACAGTTTGCACCCACACAGACACATAAAATATAAAGTACAGTTTGAAGACTAGTTTTACTGTTAATTCTCAAAGTACAGCTCATTAAGGATAGAGGTCCTACATAGGGAGCAAGAGTACAGTGACTCCTGTTGTTAACAATTGATACTCTTATTTACGATGTCATTGATCACCCAAGGCTCTTGTCATGAGCTGCCAAGGCTATGGAAGCCTTTTGAGTCCAAAGACTCCGTCAGTATTTAGACAGGTCCATAAGCAAAATAGAAGTTCTCTTCTCCTTTCAGAGACAGGTACCTCCTTCTTTGATGGCCCCTTCTTTCCACTGGGATCTCACTCACAGAGATCTTTCATGTAGGTCATTTTTTTGCAACAGTGTCTTGGCTTTCCATGCTGGAAATGCTCTCATAGGCCTTTTAGCCAGATCTGAATGTATTAGGGCTGATTCTAAGGCCAGAGTGCTCTTTGAGGTGTTTGTCATTTTATGAGTTTGCTCTGTGGCCTGCTTCCCATGTTGGATGATTCTCTGCTTTTTAATTCTATCTATTATTATTAGCAGACACTTGGTCTTATTACGTGATCCCCTTGACACTTATTCCTATCTTTATGATCATTGATACACTTAAAATGATCACTTTAACTAGTAAGATGGCATTGGTACCTGCCTTCTCCCTCTTTTTTTCCCACTCTCATTTTAAACAAGGGTCAATTGTCAATTGGATTTAAACACCTGAGAATAATTATGTGTTAAGTAAAGAGTTCAACCAATCATAGTAAGTAGAAAAAGAAAATACTAAAAAGAATAAAATAGTAAGCTGTTCCTCAACAGTCAGGACAAGGGCTGATCAAGACATTGTTTCTCGTAGTGTCAGTTTTACTTCTACAGGTTTCCTTTTAGGTGCTCAGTTAGTTGTCACAGATCAGAGAGAACGTGTGATATTTGTCCCTTTGGGACTGGCTTAGTTCACTCAGTATGTTTTCCAGATCCCTCCGTTTTGTTGCAAATGACTGGATTTCATTTTTTAACTGCTGTGTATATTCCACAGGGAATGTAATTCCATAATTTCTTTATCCAGTCTTCCATTGATGGGTATTTAGATTGATTCCATATCTTAGCTATTGTGAATTGAGCTGCAATAAACATTGAGGTGCACATAGTTCTTTTATTTGCTGACTTAATTTCTCTTGGGTAAAGTCCAATGAGTGAGATGGCCGAGTCATATGGTTGGGCTATATTCAGATTTCTGAGTTATCTCCAAACTGTCTGGCCTAGTGGCTTTACCAGTTTGTATTCCCAACAACAGTGGATTAGTGTGTCTTTTTCCCCACTTCCTTGCCTTCATTTGTTGCTTGCTGATTTCTGTATGAAAACAATACTTATCAGGGTGAGGTGAAACCTCATTGTGATTTTGATTTGCATTTCTCTGACCCTAGTGATCCCAAACATTTTTTCATGTGTCAGTTGGCCATTTGGATTTCCTCTTTTGAAAATTTTCTGTTAAAGTCCTTAAGCCATCTCTTAAATAGGTTGTTTGTTTTGTTGTTGTGGAGTTACTTGATCACTTTGTAGATTCTGGTGAATAATCCTTTTTCAGTTGCATAGTTTGCAAATAATTTCTCCCATTCTGTTTTAGTTGCCTGTTTACTTTCCTGTTTCTTTTGCTGTACAGAAACTTCTAATTTTGATGTGATACCAGTTGTTAATTTTGACTTTGGCTGCCTTTGCCTCTGGGTGTTTTTCCAAGAAATCTTTGCCTGTGCCAATATTTTGCAAGGTTTCTCCGATGTTCTCTACTAATTTAATGGTGTCAAGTCATAGGTTGAGATCTTTGATCCATGTTGAGAGGATTTTTGTATAAGGTGTAAGGTAGGGGTCTTTCTTCATACTTCTGCATGTGGAAATCCAGTTTTCCCAGCACCATTTGTTGAATAGATTATCTTTGCTCCAGGAATTGGTTTTAGCTCCTTCATCAAATATAAGTTGGTTGTAGATGTGTGGATTGATTTCTGGTGTTTCTATTCTATTCCATTGGTCTATCCATCTGTTTTTGTTCCAGTAGCAGGCTGTTTTGATTCTAACTGCCCTGTAGTATGTCTGAAATCTGGTATTATGATGTCTCCGGCTTTGTTTTTGTTGTATAAGATTGCTTTAGCTATTCGAGGTCTCCTGTGCCTCCATATAAATTTCAGCATCATTTTTTCTAGATGAGAGAATGCCTTTGGTATTTTGCTTGGCATCATGTTGAATCTGTAAATTGCTTTTGGGAGAATAGACATTTTGATGATACTGATTCTTCCAAGCCATGAACATGGAAGATTTTTATATTATTTTTTGCATCTTCTTCTATTTCTTTCTTTAAAGTTTTGTAATTCTCATCATAGAGATCTTTGACATCCTTGGTTAAGTTTATTACAAGGTATTTGATTTTTTTGTAGCTATGGTGAATAGGATTGATCTTAAAAGTTCTTTCTCAGCTGTGGCATTTTGTGTATACAAAGGCTATTGCTTTTTGTGTACTGATTTTATATCCTGCTACCTTACCAAACTCTTCTATGTGTTCCACTAGTCTCTCAGTGGAGTTTTTTGGATCCCCTATTTAAAGAATCATGTCATCTGCAATAGGGATGGTTTGACTTCTTCCTTCCCAGTTTGTAGCCCTTTGATTTCTTTTTTGCCTAATGGTTCTGGCTAAAACTTCCAGTACTCTATTGAATAGCAACAGAGAGAGTGGGCATCCTTGTGTTGTTCCAGATCTCCGTGGAAATGCTTCCAACTTTTCCGCATTCAAAATGATACAGGCCATGGATTTGTCATAAATTATCTTGATTGTGTTGAGGAATGTTCCTTCTGTACCCAATTTGCTTAGATTTCAACATGAAAGGGTGCTGTATTTTACCAAATGTTTTCTCTACATCTATTGAGATAATCATATGGTTTTTGTTCAGCAGTTTGTTAATAAGATGTATCACATTGTCACATTGATTGATTCATGAATGTTGAACCATCCCTGCATATCAAGGATGAACCCCAAAGGTCTGGGTGGATGATCTTTCTGATGTGTTTTTGGAGTCTATTGGCCAGAATTTTGTTGAGGATTTTTTGTCTATGTTCATCAAGGAAATTGGTCTATAGTTCTGTTATTCTGTTAGATCTTTGTCAGGTGAAGGAGATAAGGTGAGGTCAGCTTCATAGGAAGAATTTGGGAGGATTCCCTCTCTTTCAATTGTTTTGAATAACTTGAGAAGAATTGGAGTTAGTTCTTATTTAAATGACTGGTAGAAATCAGCAGTGAATCCATCTGGTCCTGAGCTTTTCTTTGTTGGGAGGGCCATTATTACTGATTCAATTTCCATCTTGGTTATGGGCCTGTTTATGGTTTCTCTGCTTTCATGGTTCAATTTAGGTAGGTTGTATGTGTCCAGAAATCCATTTCTGCTAGGTTTCCCAGTTTGTTGGCATATAACTCTTTGTTCTAATTTCTGATGATTCTTCTTATTTCTATGGTATCTATTGTCACATTTCCTCTTTTCATCTCCAGGTTTAGTGACAAATGGAGTAAAGTTCGTTGAGGGGTGGACTGAGAAAGGATAAAAGATATGGGAATCAAGAAGTGGGGTCTCCCAGTTGAAGGAAGAGAGATTATCTGAAGAGACCTAGTCAAATGTTTTGGAAGAGGATGAGGACAGGTGCTCAAGTAGATGGTTTAGAGAGATGTAGAAGCACACTTCAAGAAAAATAATTGTGAACAAAGAAGAGATGAAGCAGTAATTTAGGGACATGATTGCAGCTTGTATTACTCTTCAGGGAGGTTCACCTTTTTGTTTAGTTTTTGTTTTCAGACATAGACATTTAATAATATTCCAAAACAAAGAAAACAAGAAATATTGATAGAGGACCTTAAAATATACTATGAAAATATAAAACCAAAGAACCATGTTTTGGAACAATGAAATGTGTATGTTCACAGGAGTAGAGACAAAGAAAAAGAGTCATTTTGGAACATAGAATAAATAAATCTCCTTGCTGAAGAGACCTAAGAAACAAAACAAGACGTAAGGAATCTTTTTAGTCAATTAGCATTATGTTTATTTTTATACAGTCCCTGGCTGGAGTACCCTCAGCTCACGCCCATCATGATTATGAGTACTTACCTCTGTAATTTAGGCATATGTGAGTGTATACAATGTACTTATGTATAAATGAATCCACATCTTTGAATGGGGTTGTTTTTTTGTCCTTAAATTGTAAAATCTTGTCATATAGTCAGCCTCAAAAGAGTAGCTATCAAAAACAAGTTATGAGAGACATTGAGGTCTGCAGTATGGAGACATTGGAGTTGGAGCCCATTGACTTGGGATGTGTGTATTTATTAGTTGGAAGACACATTATGAAGCTACAAAAATAATGAGTGTGAAATTACTTTAAGATTAGACAGTAGCAAAATATATGATGCTGAAAAGACTGACACATATTTAGTAAATCAATTTTTGAACAAAAGTACCAATGTAATTTAAAGATTATGGAAAGTTTTTTTTTCTATTTTTATACCTAGATATCCATAAAGAAGTGTAAATTGTAATCCCTACATCACACTCTAATCTGTAATTTGTGGTGGGTCAAAGAAATCAGAAGAATGCAACTGTACATTTTCTTTTTTTTTTATTTTTTTTTTATTTTTTGACAGGCAGAGTGGACAGTGAGAGAGAGAGACAGAGAGAAAGGTCTTCCTTTGCCGTTGGTTCACCCTCCAATGGCCGCCGCGGCCGGCGCACCGCGCTGATCCGATGGCAGGAGCCAGGAGCCAGGTGCTTTTCCTGGTCTCCCATGGGGTGCAGGGCCCAAGCACTTGGGCCATCCTCCACTGCACTCCCTGGCCACAGCAGAGAGCTGGCCTGGAAGAGGGGCAACCGGGACAGAATCCGGCGCCCCAACCGGGACTAGAACCCGGTGTGCCGGCGCTGCAAGGCGGAGGATTAGCCTAGTGAGCCGCGGCGCCGGCGCAACTGTACATTTTCTAAAACAAATAAATGAAAAGAAAATATTCACAACCTGAAAGTTAGGAAATATTTGTTAGAGAGAGGAAGCATAAAATGATGATTTATACTTGGTAAAAGTTTTAAGAATTTTGTTCATCAAATAAATCAATGAGAAAATGAACATGTATGGTGCAAATGGAAAATAGTTACCATATTTTATATATATATATATGACATGATATCAGCTGTAATAAAAATCATTAGTGTAAATGTCAGAAACCCAATAAAAATGGGCAAGAAATTTAAGCAGATGCTTCAAAAATCTGATACAGATAGCTGATAATCACATGAAATGATTTTACCATTATTACTTATAAAGAAAATGGACAGACTATAAGACACCACTTCCTAAGATGATGTCATTATTTCATATAAATGTAAACATATACCTATAACCCATCAATTGCACTCTTATGTATCTAAGGATATTTTCAAACAAGAGTGTTCACAGTGGCTTTATTAATATTATCCAAAAATAAGAAATAAGCACATTAATAGGAGGATGATCAACCAATGTGTAGGTTTGTCACATGATTTATACTACTTATCAATAAAAGAAAATAAAGAACTGGGGCATACACTACATGGACGGATATTAAAAGCATTACATCGACAAAAGGAGTTAGACATTAAACATACGTACTATAGCTCTTTGATATGAAATCAGAGCTGATAAACAAAAACCTTAGTTGTAGGGTAGTAGTTTCAGAAGAAATTGACTGACAAAAAGCACTTTCTGGGGTTATGTTTATAGTTTATACCTTTAATGAGAAATAGTGGCATAAACTTTTAAAAATTTCATATACTATAATAACTAGAATAAAGAATACTTTTTTTTCTGTTAATATGATACATTACTATGCACTTTGAGAGTAAAGTCACATCTAAGTTCTCTATAAAACTGTATCAATACATAGTATTTATGATGCACATTGCTGAAGAAAACATATTTCATATATGTATGCAATTTTTGAGAAAATAAAAATATGTTTTTGTATATAATTGTATTCATATAGTATTTTTATACATGAAACCCTATATATATATATACATATATATATATATGAAACTGTTGAATCAAGGATACAATTCTTATTTATTTGAAAGGGACATTATTAATGCAATGAGCTGAGATTAGCTAATTGAAACTAAATTGAAGATACATGTAATTTGATCATTTATTCATTCCTACAAACATATATGCAAGCATGGATCAAATTGTTACATAGATGGATCAACCATTGATCTAAGTAACAACTTAGGCTGCTATTTTTATCTGAAGAGAAGTGCCTTTTTGTAATTGTATTCACCAAATTGTTTCTTAAAATGAATTTTCTTGCATCTAGAATGATTCATTGAATTTGTGCCCTTTTTTCAAAATCAAGAAATCTGTTTATAATTCAAAGTAAACAGTAGTCATCTGTTTTAAATGGTCATTAAAAGCTTATCCATGTAAACTATTTTATAATAGCAAAATTCTGTGATATAACAGCTATGAAAATGCTTCTCCTTAGTCTAAAGATTAATATATTTTCGGCCGGCGCCGCGGCTCACTAGGCTAATCCTCCGCCTTGCGGCGCCGGCACACTGGGTTCTAATCCCGGTCGGGGTGCCGGATTCTGTCCCGGTTGCCCCTCTTCCAGGCCAGCTCTCTGCTGTGGCCAGGGAGTGCAGTGGAGGATGGCCCAGGTACTTGGGCCCTGCACCCCATGGGAGACCAGGAGAAGCACCTGGCTCCTGCCTTTGGATCGGCATGGTGCGCCGGCCGCAGCACGCCGGCCGCGGCGGCCATTGGAGGGTGAACCAACGGCAAAGTAAGACCTTTCTCTCTCTCTCTCACTGTCCACTCTGACTATCAAAAAAAATAATAATAATATATTTTCAAATTCCAGAAAGCTTCCTTGCAATTTTTTAATAGCAAGCGGCATATGATACTTTGGAAAGATGATCCTTTCACATGATACAGTTTTCCTTTAGAGAAGATAATAAATCTAATGATTTTTGGATTAAGTTTTGTGTTAATTTCAAGTGGTATCTTGATAGTAGTATAAAGTTTATCAACAAAGGGAATAAAATCGTGAGGTGAGAAGACCCAATATGCTCAGTCTTCTACTTTATTTGTGTAAATCCTGAATATTTGCATGAAATGAATAAATTGCCAATGGTTTGAATAACTGAAATGGAAGGATTTCCATTTTCTCAGGACCTCTCTCCTTCTAAACTAAAATTGGAAAACAATTCAAAATTTAACATGCAATTTGAGGTATTTAGACAAACGTTTACAGAGAACTATTTCAAAAATTGTGCAGTTTGCAAATCAATGTGTTTCAAGTCATTGGGAATTTTAACATTTTCAAACCATTGAAATGGTTTAAATTATCCCACTTTCCAATCAAACTGCACAGCACAATTTATGAATGTCTCCCTATTCATTTTTTTTGCATTCCACCTTTTATTTTTGTGATTCTGGTACTTATTCCAGATTGCCTTTGTGACCATACCTCCCTAATGTGAGGAACTGTTGTTCCTCATTCACTTATCATATGTCAGTCACTAAATAAATCTTCAACAAAGAAATAAAGTTTGAAAAGAAGAAACGTGACAAAAAGACTATCCTATTATATTCCCAGGATCGCAAACATGGGTTTTAGTGGGAGCTTACAGGAATGGTCAATAGGACAAACCGGAGTACATTTACTAGTTAGACCTAAAAGTAATGAACAAAATTTAACGTTAAGAGATAAGCATAACAATGGTTTAGGTTTTATGGGGATTAGAAAGTTTTAGATTCATGGAGATCAGCCAGTGGACTCCAAGCATTTGCTAGATATGCAGACACACGAACACACGTAGTACGTGGTGTAGTCTGTATAAATGAATATTTATGAGGAAAGTCTTGAAGATTTATTCCATTTCTTCATGGATTGGACTGGATTTCACTATTTTATTCATTGCCTGGACTTGTCCAAATATTATTCAATTACTCAAATGTTTTGTTTTTATCTGCCTTAGGCTTCCCAACCTTAACTCAGATTAAAACCATAAAATGTCTATTTTTAAAGCTGTGCAAAGAAAACACTACATCAAAACGGTTAATAAATACCTCCAAACAGAAAACATGCATATCTTCATTTGTCTTTGACCTCATTTATGTCAGCCTGTATCCTACTGGCAAAAATTGCTTTCCAACTCCAGACAATCTAATTTGACTGTGATGCTCTCCGGCACTTGAGTATTACAGTGTTTCCTCGGTTAAAGTAAAAGATTTGCAAAACCAGTCCAAAAACTTTATTATCAGGGCAGAGCATTGATGTGTTTCTCGAACATTCATCACAAGCAGAATGTGCCTGCACTGGAGGAGAATGAATCACCCTAGATTACCTATCTAGGACTTGAGAGACCTACCACAAAACAGCAGCAGCACAGATTAACTTGCAGGAGCTCCCAGGAAATTTACAGAGGCTGTTCTTTGGAGGAAATAGAAACCCCATTTGCAAGATCCTTACCTGTGAAAGGTATCTTAAATCAGAGTAAACCTGGACATGAAAATTCTGCCACGGTGCCCTGCAGGTCAAGGCAATCTTGATAATCTTTCCAACAATCTCCATTTTCATTGGGTGTTTCTACTCTGAGAGTTGATGTGCATTCAAATGCAGGTTAGTTTGATATAAGCATAAAAATTTAAAACTGGTTTAATTCTTAAGAGATTTTCATAGTTCTAGGAAAATATTCAGGGGAGAGCCCTAAATCCTCCAGTTTTTTTCCCCAGAAAAGGGAACTGTGGACTCAGGTGTTTGTAAATCCTCTTTCAGATCAAGAGTTTTCTGCAATCACTTCTGGCAAGTTGATCTTTATAGGTAGTTAAGTCAATTAATCAGTCTACACATTAGGTCTGTACAGTGGAGTCTCAACTGATTCAAATATCAGCTTTCTCTATATTGATTGACTTTCCAATTCCTATTGCAATGTCTTTCCCATGACCATCCTACACAGACTTAGAAATAATCCACAGCCACTAGCTACTCTTCAGTAAAGTATTTTGGAATTACTATCTCTATATATGCAGAATGGGCTCCAGTAACCCAGTCTTCCTCTGCATTTTAAAATATAATGTTCAGATGTAATATGGGAATATTTTAAATCTATGTAAAGGTGGTAGATCATAATTAGAAGACCAATTGTTGCCATACTCAATACTTCAGTTCTGTTGAGTTTTAGAACAACATGCACAATTCTATAATATGTAATTAACTTTAATATAAATTTCTACATTTCTTATAAATTCATCATGTATGTGACTATTTGTCATGAATGGGTTATATAACTATATGTAAATACTGATATCTGATATCTAAGTCCCCATATGGGATATTTATATGAATGTCCCCGTGAACATCAATGATTCAGGTGCATCATCCTGGAAGACCACCCCTGAACAACAAAGTACATAAAATCATTAATTCATTGTTTACTTCATCTTTTGTTTACCTCCTCAGACAGAGATGCCTAAGCAGACCCCACAATGATGGCTATGCTATTCATGCTGGAAAAATACACTGTGAGCTCCTGGACTCTGGTGCTCTAACCCCCATCCAGAATCCTCCTTACTCCTTCAGTTGCAGGTGCCCCTTTATTATAGCCTGGGCTTTTTTACGCCCTCTGAAGACTCATGTTGAAACTCGATCTCCAGCACAAAGGTGTGGGAGCTACAGCCTTTGAAAGGTTGTGAGTGAGATTAGGCACCTTCTCTTTTTTAAAGATTGTTTTTTATTTATTTGAAAATCAGAATTACACAGAGAAAGAAGGCAAGAGAGAGAGAGAGAGAGAGAGAGAGAGAGAGATTTTCCATTCGCTGGTTCACTCCCCAATTGGCTGCAATGGCAAAAGCTGCACTGATCCAAAGCCAGGAGCCAGGAGCTTCTTCCAGGTCTCCCACGTGGGTGCCCGGGTCCAAGGATTTGGGCCATCCTCCACTGTTTTCCCAGGCATAGCAGAGAGCTGGAGCAGAAGTGGAGCAGCTAGGACTCATCTGTGCCTTATTGGATGGCAGCACTGCAGGTGGCAGCTTTACCTACTACCCCACAGTGCCTGCCTAGGCACCTGTATAAAAGGCCCTTCTGTCCTCTGTCCTGTAAGAACACAACATTCTTCCCTGCATCAAGGCAGCATCTTAGAAGCTGAAAACAAACTTTTTCAGACAAAGCAGAAAAACAATTTTTTCAGGCACCTTGATCTCACACTACCCTGCTCTAGAACTATACAAGAATACATTTGTGTTCTTTGTAAATCATCCAGTCCCTGAATTTCTGTTGTAACAATGCAGAACAGACCAACACACCCTTTTATTTTATTGTTCTCCACTTGCTTCCAGAAATCTTGGGAATCTTTTTCACAAAGCAACCCATTTACCTGGGTTTTTAGACCCTAAAGCTTGTAGTTCATACTTTCTCTAAAAATGCATGCATGCTTTTGCATCTACTGTCTAAGAATTTTTTTGATTAGAAATGTGTATATTAAAACATTTTTCTCATTAACAGCCTATGTTTCTTCATACTATTTACACTTTTAAAGTGTAAAGCATTAAACTAAGCGTCAGTGAGTGTTGAAGAAAATTGAAGCAATTCCATTTTTCTTTTTCACTAAAGCATGCTTATTCCAGGGTGTTTTTGAAAGAACAAAAATCCTTCTATCTATTCATGCACCAGACTTAGACAAAGATGGAAAGGCACGGCTGGGCTCTGCCTCTGTGTCTCTAACTTTCTCAGAAGAACTCTAATGGTGACAGTAAGAATTAGAGACTAAGCATTATTATGAAATTGAGATTTTACAAAGAACTTTGAAATTCTTTATACTATCTTGACTAGAATATTGATTTACTCTATATTATATTAGCTTCAATATGTCTCTATTTTTGAAATTGAAATATAACAATTTTTTTCATACCTTGATGAGATGAAATCGCACAGTGAAAGAAATGCACATAATCTATGTTGAGTCTCAATTGATGCTAAAAACCAAAATCTAGACATAACTGTATAATAAAAATTACCAGCAGCAGTATTAGACCATGGGTTAACTTGGTGATCCTGAGCACTTGTTTATAATACAAGCTTCTGGCTCTTAAGTTCAGGGACAACTTATAATTTCAAACACAAGGGTTCTGGGGCTGCCATTGTGCCATAGCAGGTTAAGCTGCAGCCTGAAAAGCCAGCATCTCCTTTGGCTGCTCCACTTTCATCCAGCTCCTTGTTAATGGCTGGGGAAAAGCAGCTGAATATGGCCCAAGCATTTAGGTCCCTGTATCCACATGGGAGACCCAAGTGAAGCTCCTAGTTCTTAGCTTTGGCCTAGCCATGTGCTCTTGGTTGTGACCATCAGGGGCATGAACCAGTGGATACAAGGTATCTCTCTTTCTCTCTGTAACTCTCTCAAATAAGTCTTGAAAAAACATACGGGTTCTGCAACAAAGGAACTATTAAATGATCCATTGTAGAAGAGAGTCTGATTTTAAGCCTATAAATTCAATGAATATTTAAAAAGTTCATGAAAAAGGTGTACTATGAAAAAACTATAAATGAATTTTAAAAACCTTTTTTCCAAAATAAACATCTTTTAATTGTACTTTTTAATGATTTTTTTTAATTCATAGAGCAGACCTATATCCATACCTATTATAATTAGTGAAATCTGTGAAGAAAAATCACATGTAAATTTTTTCTTTTATATCCTTAGTAAGTGATCTAAAGACTGCAGGCTAGTATTGAGGTTTCTTATATATTCTGATGCCAAAATGAACTATTTCACAAACGGTTCCATAGCTATTCCTTTCTTAATTTCCAGGCTACATTCCACTTGAAGCTATGTAAAATTCATATGGTGTGGTTTGCACATATACTTATTAACATTTAATTTGACTATTCATTGTAAGAGAAAAGGAACAAATACATGAGAAGTGTAGGCAATATTTCATGTAATATTGGTATTTAATGATGAGTGCATTTAATACAAGAAATAAAGGAATGGGCCGGCGCCGCAGCTCGCTAGGCTAATCCTCCGCCTTGTGGCACTGGTTGGGGTGCCGGATTCTGTCCCGGTTGCCCCTCTTCCAGGCCAGCTCTCTGCTGTGGCCAGGGAGTGCAGTGGAGGATGGCCCAAGTCCTTGGGCCCTGCACCCGCATGGGAGACCAGGAGAAGTACCTGGCTCCTGCCTTCAGATCAGCACAGTGCGCCGGCCGCAGCGGCCATTGGAGGGTGAACCAACGGCAAAAGGAAGACCTTTCTCTCTGTCTCTCTCTCTCACTGTCCACTCTGCCTGTCAAAAAAAAAAAAAAAAAAAAAAAAAAAGAAAGAAAGAAATAAAGGAACTGTAAGCTGGCGCCGTGGCTCAATAGGCTAATCCTCCACCTTGCGGCGCCGGCACACCGGGTTCTAGTCCCGGTTGGGGCGCCGGATTCTGTCCCGGTTGCCCCTCTTCCAGGCCAGCTCTCTGCTATGGCCAGGGAGTGCAGTGGAGGATGGCCCAGGTGCTTGGGCCCTGCACCCCATGGGAGACCAGGAAAAGCACCTGGCTCCTGGCTCCTGCCATCGGATCAGCGCGGTGCGCCGGCTGCAGCGGCGGCCATTGGAGGGTGAACCAACGGCAAAGGAAGACCTTTCTCTCTGTCTCTCTCTCTCACTGTCCACTCTGCCTGTCAAAAAAAAAAAAAAAAAAGAAAGAAAGAAAGGAACTGTAAAAGATTAAATATGAGATAGAAATTATAATTTTATCGTATCTGAAATAATATATGTGTGTTTTAGGAAATAAGGTAACTACAAAAAATGAAAAATCAAAGCAAAAAGTTCCCTATCAGACAAACTCTTCACACTATGGCATAGTTGCACAAAAGCTGTTTTTACTTTATCTTACATGTCACAAATCAAGTTACAAGGTCACCATCATTCTCAAGTGGCGAACAAGGCTCAGTAATCGGGCTTTGTCTGGGTAATATACAGCAACATCAAAGCTTGTGTTGTTTGTGATGGCTGACAGAGGTATTTCATAGTTTAGTAGTGATACATTTCCTATTATGTCTTCAGACAAGGTTCAGGTTCCTTGTTGCTCTAGTATATTTATACTATCTATGTTGTGATTTTGTTTTTGTTTTTTTTAAGTTACAATACACACTTTCTACTCTTTCATAGATTTGAAGTGGGTTTGAAACACATTCTTCCCCATTTCCTCAGAGAGAAGTAGTTGATTTTCATTTCTTTGTTATGACTACAACAGTGTCAGTTTGAATATGAACACAACGACGTTAATAAACTACACTTTACAGGGTTTACTTGGAATCCTTTCTGTGTGCAGAAATAATTGTGACTGGATTGTATGAAGGCTGATAAACCTGATAATGACTTTAATTTCATTATTTAGTTTTATGGACTTGATTTCTGGATTTCCATAAAATGAAAGAATGTGCAGCAGCATCTGAGTATTTCAGCTGAGTAGAAACTTCATCGCTGATAATACTCCTCACCCTGTGTATGCACTTCGGAAGGCCGTACTCAGAGCCACTGAAGAAGCAAATTGGTACTTAACTTGGAGGCATTTCTTCCAAATGACTTTTTAAAACAGGAGCGTTTCAGCCAACCACAAACAGCCAACTGATGGGTAAAGTACCTACGACCCTCCCATCAGTTTACAGCGAATGCCTACATGAAGCCCATGAAGAATCTTCTCCGCTTCTAGACTCTGCCTGAAGCACCTCACCGTTCCCTCTGTTGGAGCAGACCTCGCTGACCCTCTTCTGGTTTTTTGAGTGCCACCTGATTCATGAATTGCCTTTTTGCTGGAAAGCTCTGCCCAATTTATTTTATCTAAAGTTTTTGATTTTGAGTAGTTAGCTTATTTACTTGAAAAACAAAGAGACAGAGACAGACACACACAGAGAGACAGACAGACAGAGACAGAGAGACAGAGCTTGTTCCTATCAGTTTGTTCACTGCCCAAATGCCTCCAGCAGCCCTACCGGAGCCAAAGTCAGGCACTGAGAACTCCGCCAGGGACTCCCAAGTGGAGGGCAGAAACCGCTCACTGGAAGTGTCACTGCCTCCTCTGTGTGCCAGCAGAAAGGCTGGAGTTAGAGGACTAGGGTATCAGATCTAGGTATCCCGCTATGACACGTGAGCATCTCAGCTGCTAGGCCAAGTGCTCACCCCTCAAAATCTTTCTGGCTGTCACTCTAAAACTCAGGAGATGGATTCTTGAATGCATGAACTTTTGTCCTGAATACTATTTGACCTTCAAACAGGGCATAATAGTTTTGATTCACAGTTCCTTCAACTTCAATAAACAAATCCTTTTGGCTTTAATTTGTATCAGGAGAAACTTTGAGTTTAATTTTTTGATTCAATAGTACCTTGGTACTAATTTTAAAAACTGTAAATTCATTTTAAGTTCTTTTAGTCATTTGCTGTATATCTCAAAAAGGGAAACGATTCCTTCTACAAATGTACTCTGTGAACGTTTTTGTTGAAGATTAATTTATGCATCTGTTTTACATATTCCTTTCTAGTGTCTCCATGGTACATTTCCTCTCCTTTTTTTAGAACAGAGATTTATTCTGTCACAGTATTTTTTAAAGATTTATTTATTTTATTTGAAAGTCTGTACTAATATTCTGAATAAGTAGCTCCAATTGATATTTCATAAATGACATAGCTATGTATTTCTAAGGTTTTTAAATCTCTACATTTTTCTTAAATGCATCTTAATATCTTTTGCTATTTTTTACCTCTTCAGCATATAAACTACGTTTGTTTACTTGTTTCTTCCCTCTATGATCATATAGCTGTTACAAACAACCACAGAAAGAAATAAGACTTGTCACAGCTATTCTGTTCATGTACTCTGTGAAATAAAATAGCCTTGTAGATTAAACCTAATTCACATGTATATGAAGTACTAGACAAATGCCATACGTTTTCCCTTATATGTGGGAGCTAAAATTAAAAAAAAAGGAAAATCAATAAGCCAAAACAAAAAAAGAAAGAAATGCCTTGTGCAACCTTATTGATGCAAATATAGCTTTGTCAAACTTTGTTTTATATATTTGTCAAACACATTGCTAAGAATGATATACTACTGTGGTTTTAGTCACCTGTGATTTATAATTTACTGTATATGAGAGAAATTGATAACTTAATAGTCTGATTATATTCCTGCTGAACTATGGTCATTTCACTCTTTGAACTCTGTTTTTTAAGTGGATAATTGAGCCGTTGACTATAATGTAAATTAAATAAATGCTGTCTCAAAAAGAATAAAATAAAATGCTCCTGAATTAGCACCAAATGACACAAATCACACAGTAAAATGAGCTTCCTGGGCGTTTGCACCATGACACACCGTGAGATCCAGTATCAGCCAATGGTATATTTTCTTGATTGAATTGAGAATTAAACTGAGTAGGTAGACTGGAGAAAGACAATGCAGATGGCATTCTTGCGGGCTCTTGGGATCAAACGCAGACTGTTCTTGTACCCTGGGATATCCGATTCTCTCCCTAGAATGTTGTCACCTATTTCTGGGGCTTTAATTCTGTCAATTCTGGTTCATTTTGGAAAACTGAGTTCCTGATTTCTTGAAAAATATTGCTCTCTGCCAAAAAATGGTGTAAATATTGACTGTTTCCTTCACCTGTTAATCCTAGGATGGTCCCTGGTCCTTTTGTATATTTAAAGCGCCACCTCTCCTTGTCTCCTTCTCTTGCTACATTGTGCTATCCATCTTGGTGACCAGTCGGACAAAGTAATCCCCCTTTGAATTACATAAAGGACTGAGCATTGCCATTAATAAGTGCATTTAGTGCCTTGGATGAGTAACCATTTTCTAAGAAGCTGTAGGTAATGAGCATTAGCATTTAATAGCCGCTGTTGCCATATTGGGAAGGTTACATTTAAGCACCTTTATTTATGCAAACTTAACTCACAGTATCTGTGTTTAACATCTGCCGAATGATTCTTTAATTAGTTCAGGCCACATTTTATCACTTTCTCTTGAAATTTCTTTCTTGGTCTGAATGGATCTTCTGGAGCCAGGCTTGGCAGGCTGGAATGTCGTCTGGGGATCACCATGAAACAGTCCAATAGCCTAGCCCAGTGTCTGATCAGTGGGGTGGACACAGGCTTGAGAATTGGCAGTCTAAAGGAGCCCTCGGGCCGTGGGGATGGTGCTCCATCAGACCCATTCTGAAGTCCACAGCTCTACAAGAGGCAGAGCATTTGTCTTCTGCAAAGAGAGAATCACTACTAATGTGTAATTCAACCCCATAATTCCTTGTTAAGCTTATTACCCCAGGCTACAAATATTCATAGGCTCATAGAGCTAAAAAAGCATTTTGTTTTTCTTACTTATTTGTTTTGACAAACTACAATGACTGAGATTAAAATCAAGACTCTATTTTCAGTTCACCAGTCTCTTAAAAACCCCATAAATATATATATGTGAGTGTATGTGTATATATGGATTATTTTAAATATATATAAGTATACATATAGGTTAAGAATATAAATATAGTATATAACTGTATACAACTTTCTATATATAAAGTATATAAATATATAGTAAATTGAATATACTATATAGTATGCAATATCATTAAATGGTATATAATAGTATACAAGTAGTATACAATATTATTCAAATATAAAGTATCAGTTTAAATTGCTGTAATAATTCAGTTTTTCAGAGTCACAAAATGCATATTACTGGTTTTGTTTAAACAATGCATATATGATTTACGCTAACTCATGCTTCCTTTGAATGATAATAAAATTAGGAAGGTTTACTAAAATGCCTTTAAACAGTTTTACATAGGAAATGAAAAAGCACAGGGCGGGAGCAAACTCTGTACCAGGAGTTGGAAAACCAGAGGTCTCCATTTGGCTTTATCATTAAATGGCTGTGATAGATCGCAAGCAATTAAATCCCATTTCCCAGGCACTTTTGATTTTAGACCCTAACGTGGGCCACTAGTGTGGAAGGATATTCATTACCTCCAGGGGTCTCTGCCGCATCTCTTTCTCTGTGTCTTTGACACAGGCAGCAGCAACCAGATGGGGAAAAGGAGTGCAGGTTGTGCCACCACTGCCGAGGGAGGTGGACACTGTGTCCTGTGGGGAGGACGTGCAAGGGAGACTTGAGGCAATAGCAGGCAAATTAACTTGTCAACTTCTGCCTGTCAGAGCTCAAACGCAATAGCCCCTGCCACAAACAAATGTCATTTTCCAGCAGTGCCAGTTGTCTACTTTTCTTGCCTCCCTTTGTTGGTTCTAGGATGCAGCAAATTAATGTACATTCTCAAGTTAGCATGATGGCTAAGGAATGCTTGGTGTTATTAAATAATTTATGTTATTCATAGCTTTGCACGTGTATATAAAAACACATGATATGCGTGAAGAATTATATCTTCTTCAAAGTAGCTCCTGGATGAATGTTGAACACAGTAATTAAAGGCAGTTTCAATGTATGAAGATAAATTACATTTAAATGTAGCTTAAATCACAGCATTAGTTACCTTAACTTCGAATCTTGTTAACTATGAGCTTGGCACTGACTCAGCATTTTGGTGAATCTAGAAGTATGTGAGGATACTTCAGAAAGTTCATGAAAAATAGATTTAAGTCTAAGTTTATTTTGGTGCAAAATTTGTTGATTTCTTCTTTTATAAGTTTTTACTATTGCTGATAGCAAGCAAGAGTTCATCTCCAATGAATATGTACAGAGCAAACAAAAATGAGCATAATTTATACTCAACAGAAACCACAATGCCTTGGCTTAAGAATTTTCCGTCACTTCAGTAACTTTTCTTATGAATCTTGATAAACTTAATCAAATTGCTTTAGTAGCAGGTGGCTGACATTCATATTTTGTATTGCAGACTGCCTGTAAGGTCAAGTTTGATAAGTCTTTCATTCATCAAGATATTTTGTCTTTGAACTGATTCAGAATATACCATATTTAATCTGTGAATCCTTCCAAAATTGTTATCATCATAGGTGCAATGGAGGCCCATGTCTCCTTAAAGAAAATTCAGGCCAGGTGCTCTACCTAGCACTGAATACACACACACCAGATGTTTAAACAATTATCTATTTTTTAAATAAAATAGAAATTGTTTCAGAAAAAATGGAGGCATTTTAGACAATAAGTGACTTCAAATATAAGGAAAATAGAGTAAGAAAATAAAAACATTTCTTTTACTATTGAAAGGAAAATCCTCATATAAGTAATGTAAAATTAACTAATATATAAGTAATGTAAATTTAATTAAAATATAAGTCAACATTTTGCTATTTAAATATCAAGATATATTCCTGACTGAAACAAAATGACCAACATACTACATTTTAAAATATCTGCATATCCTTGAATTTAAAAAAGTACAAAAAATTTCTAAGTGATATGACAATCACCTAAGGAAATGAAGTTATTTTAGCTTCTTTGAGAATGAATTTGCCATATAGCAGCTCATTCAGTTGGTACATGATTTGTAAAATGAATGAGTTATCTCTAAAGCTAAGGATGACTCTGTTAAGTTTATTACTTTCAGCAGAGTGAAATTTTGGCATACTGAAATTAATATTTAAAAGCCATCTAAGACTTCAAGCACTCGGGAAAAGTTTTCTCATTTGGCACTACTATCGAGTAGTGAATTATAACTGAATTATAACAACAGAACTTTTTATTTTTCTAAAATTAAAGTAAAAACACCCAGTTTTTCCAGCTTTATTCAGGTGCAACTTACAATAGACATTTGGTATCTTTACGATATGCATTTTGATGTTTTCACAGTTGTAGACACTGTGAAATGATCACAATCAAACCTGTTAACACATCCATCACCTCACATGGTTATCTGGATTTAGGTGTTTTGTGGTGAGAAAACTTAAGATCAGCAACTTCCAAGCAAGGGATTAAGTATTGCTAGCTACCATCTTCATATTGTACATTAGAGCCCCAGAACTCATTATGCTGTATAACTGATGTGTCAATTTAACAGAAACTATAAAACAAATATATGGATTTTAGGTTTTTGTTTTATTGTTCCTCTCAATAATGCATGAACACTCAGCAATGTGCAGCAAACAGTAAATACATTTGTTCAGAGTATTTTACCCTGTGTAATTCATATTAAAACCATAGGTTTTCAAATATTATATCGGCATGTGAAGGCTAGTTGTCAAGGAATGGGATAGAACATCTTTTATTTAAAATCTGTGGCTTGATGCATACCTCTTAAAGACTTGGATATATGGGGACCTCTTCTGAATTTCTTGCCCAATGTCCTCAGGCTGTTAAAGATAGGCGCTTGTGTGTCCATGTCTTTATAAGCTTGCTGATTTGGCTGATCTCTCAGAGCACCATACATAAGTTTATCCATTTGTAAAGAGTAAGCAGTTACAGCAGCAGACCCTAAAAAGGCTGATCAACTCTCAGCTTCTGTTACCTGCTCCCCACCTTCCCTGCCCTGTGAACTTAGTAGAATTCTAGACTTCTGATCATGACCCGCGTATAATGTAGTGCAGATTTATGCTAATCTTTTAAGTATTCTTAATAATCTGCACTTGAATTTTTTCAAGTTCAACCATCAAACACAACTCCAGAATCCTGCACTATGGTATGCCTGCTGATGAGAACAGCAGAACAGAGCATGACTTCATCTAAATATTTTACTCTGTATAGAAACTACTAATAGGAACTTCTGCAGCTCAGGGACAAATAAAAGGAGGATTTAAATACATGTTTTCTGTCAGACACTGAACCTTATTCTCCAGCTTCCAAATCTGGAAATGAGCATATCATCAATGGGCTGCCTTCTTTGTTCAAAGTTCCCGGAGTCTGGAGGGAGGAGGAGGAGCACATTTGCATGGTTTAGCTATCAAGCAAATGGGACTTCCTTCTTTGTTCAAAGTTACCAGATCCTCTGGGGATATATTTGCATAGTTTCACCATCAACTGAAAGACAAAAATAAAGGCATTCTATTCGAGAATGTCAATAGAAAAATAAGTAATTTCTCATTGTGGAATATTTTCAGAACTCATAACACAAATGGAATTTTCTGATTTGCTGCCAAGAACAGAATCCACAAATTAATAATACCCAGTGAGTGGATCCAAGGAGTCGCAGATGTTGCCATTTTTGTTATTTCTATTTTTAATAGCATTAAGAGACTAAAAGTGTTTTCTTCTTTGAGATTATTGCAGGGTTCTGATGATGCATATCTGTCGTGCTACAGGCTTCACTCTTGTAAATATTCTATAGAGATAGAGGAAGGTGCTTGCTGTCAATGGCTTATTGCTCAATTACAGAACACAGAATATGCTCCTTTCTGCGTATCACAGGAATAAAATGAGTTTATACATAATAAATCAGAGAACAGGTTCTACTGTTGTTGGTAGAATTCATATGCAAGAGAAATCACTGATTTATTTTTTTCCTAGAGAATCTAAAGTTTTCATCAATTAGCTTTCCAAATGCGAAAATCTATTTGGTGCTGAAACACTGTGTAGGTCTACTACTTAGCAAAATAAAGTTTAAATTAAGAATTATATTCACTGAAGAATCACATTAAGAGAGAGGAGAAAGAGAAAAAAGATTTTAAGAAAGATATATCAATGTCTCACTTTATGTAATTACAATAAAGTACATCTCAGGTATAGCCAGACTTGCACATCAGAGCAGTCATCTAAATTCTGAAACCCTGTTTTGCAAAACTACCTAGGTGGAAACTTCTGGAGTGGAATACAGCCATCTTTCAGTAAGTTCTTTCCACAGACTCACATAAGTCTTATTTATTACCTTATTATTGCCTATTTGGCCTGAAGCAACCTCCAAGAGAACAATTTCAGCTGATTTTTTTTCTATTGTGCTCAAAGAGATAATGAAAGTCTCTTTTCAGTCACGCAAATTACCACAGACCTGCAGGATTTTTGGTCTGAACAAAATTGGACTTCATCTAAAATGAAATAGAAGCTCCAACAGTTATCCCTTGCACTGACATGGCAACTCAGGAATCTATTCAAATTATCAGTTTCTTTGCTGACTAGTCCTTCAATATTCTAAGACGGATTTAATTTTTCTGAACTGATAATCAGAGCTTTTTTTCCCATAGCCATTTTCATGATCATGTCTACTTTTTCATCTGTGTGTCTGCTTAGTGCCTGTTCCCTCCAGAAAAAAGATGTAAGCTAAATATCTGCCTATTCATACAAAAATCATGGTGGCATTGGAGAAAAGCCTCTCCGTGATAGATTAAAAAACACAGTGAACAAGTAGGCTTATAATCTGGAACCGCAATAAGATATACTTTTTAAAATTTTTAACATTTTATTCATACTAAGATTTAAGGTAGGTCTCACTTGGAGAATTGAATTCACGCTTATTTTGGCGCTTTTTCTAGATCATACTCTTTTTTTTTTTTCTGTTTCAGTGTTTACTATCTGACTGTTTAAAATTGAGGCATTCTTTTGGAGAGGAATTCACCCCATAAGTGCTTAATGATGAGGTTGCAATGTTCCTAATTATCTAGATTCTCCCTCCTTTAATACCTATGAAAGCAGATTAAATATTATAAAATTTATATTTCTTTACTCAGAGTTTGGAAGAATAGCAACTTGGGAATTTTTCAGTCGTTGAAAGAGACTTTAATGTCCTGACAGATTAAGCATAGGTGACATTAACTAGTGGTCATAGCACATCCCCAACCACTGAGAGACGCTTCCACACAGAGGCAGTTTGCCCTGGAAGCAGTCGGCCACCACTCTGACCAGGGAGCTTCTTCACCTCTTTCGAGAGCCTCAAGCCGACCTGGGACCTGTCTTCAACAATGAAGAGTTCTTTTATTTGCACTGCACCATGTTGGCCTCTTATCTGACTGTTGCTTCAGTGAAATCGAGTCTTGGTTTCAGGCAACCAGCAAACACACGCATCTCTTCTGTGAAGACTCACTGGAGAAATTCCCCTCAAATGTTTAGAAAAGGTTTCTTCCTTTCTTTGTTTCTGTTCCTCCCTCCCTCCCTCCCTCTCCCTCTCTCTCTCTTTCTTCCTTTCTTTCCTCTCTCTTTTCTTTATTAGAATTATTTATTTATTGCAAAAGCAGAGCAACAGAGACACACAAACACACACGTCTTCCATCCACTGTGACTCCCACACCACCTGAGCTTTTCCTCCCTTCCAGAGCCTTCTTCTCCTTGTCAATCCATTTATAGTTCCTACAGACACCCCTGTGACTCCATGCCGCTGTGTTATCTTGGATTGCATTGCCATCCACCCTTGGTCTTCTCACCTGCCATCCCCCATTCAACAGCATGGACATCATCTCCTTACTGTTGACTATATGAACCACTACTTTGTAGTACTACTATCATTATGGTTACTCTCCACAAACAATCACAGTCATTAAACTCTCTGAGAACAGGGTCTATACTGTGTGTGTGTGTGTGTGTGTGTTTAGAATAAGAAGGTTTGCCTATTTCCTGATACATTGTGGAATTCAGTATATATTTGTCACCTAAATGCTGGGTGAATAAATGAATTAATGAATAAATACATGAACGTATTTTTGACCACCACAGAGTCTATAGGAAGCAGCACAATTGTACCAAAATAAGGGCAGGGAGTGGATGCATGAGTGTTCATCATGTGCTCACTCTTTCTGTCTGTGGTACTATAATATATGTAAATAATAAAAATATGGCACACACTGAGGTCAAATATTTAAAAAAAGGATTTATCTGACTAATCTCTAAATTTTAAAAATGAAATAAGGGCACTAAATTGAGACGATAAGTGCATATTTCAAAAAGCTCATGGAAAATGGATTTAAAAGCTAAATTTAGTTTGCTACAAAAAAATTTTGAAAGCCATGCATAGTGTCTTCACAATATACATTCTCACAGGGCTGGCATGGTGGAACAGCAGGTTAAGCCACCACCTGCTATGCTGGCATCCAATATGTGTACAGGTTTGTGTCCCAGCTGTTCCACTTCTATTCCAGCTCCCTGCTGTGTACCTGGGAAAGCAATGGAAGATGGCCCAAGTACTTGGGACCCTGCCACCTAAGTGGGAGACCTAGATGGAATTCTGTGCTCCTGTCTTTGGTGGGGGTGATCCTTTGAGGAGTAAACCAGAAGTTGGAAGATCTCTGTCTCTCTCTGCTTTTCAAATAAGTTAAAAATAAATAATAAAAATTTTAAAAATAAACACAGTGGAATATAACTATATACTGCTATATTCTGAGAAACATAAATAATTAAATCTTACTATTTGCCTTATTTTTGTTCTATTAAATATGATTTTTGCAGCTTTTAGCATACATAGCCTGTCAGACGTCTTTAGTATAACCAGTATTGTACAAATGACAACTCTTTAATCATGGGCTCTGAGTTCATATACTCTTACGTATTGTTCTATATTGAAGAGTTTTTATGGATTACTCTAAGCAGTTTCTTCATCAATGCTGACTTAACTTAGGCCCATATTTTTAAAAACTGGCTAAATATCTCATAGACTTTATAACTTTAGCAGTGTATAACTGCTTTAATTCCGTTCACATGATGGTCTATCAATCCATTCTTTATTCATATGATAGGATATTAAAAAAGCTGAATCAAATGTTAAATCAAAAATATTATCAATATATGATTGGGGCAAAAGGATGGATGATAAAGTGCTGATCTCACTGATACAGGACTTCACATTTTATAGAAGTAGTAATTATTAATATAGTAGTGGCTGTCCTCACTATTATTCAGTGTTTCTTTTTACTAAATATTTTAAGATTGAAAAATCCAGACAATCTGAGAAAAATGTCAATGCTTGTTAAGAACACACAAATTTAAAAGTTACTTTGGGCCATAGACGGTATAATTAAAAGATAATAAGATTAAGACTTTTCCTGGAATATTTGCAACCCATACCACAGTACCTGGTTAAAGTCCCTACTCTCCACTTCTGATTTGGCAACCCTGCTAATGTCCACCTCTCTCTTTCCACAAACCTCTGCTTATAGCAGCACTATTGCCAACAGTCAAGAGATAAAAGTGACTCAAATGCCCATCAACAGATCAATAAACAAATTGTGGTGTGTTTGTTATTATGTATGCAGGAAGATAGTTCAAAAGTTCATGGAAAGTGGAATTAAAAAATGAGTTTTGTGCCAAGCTGTTGAAATCATATACATAAAGGATCTTCAATAATTTCACAGAAAATGAGTATTATATAAAAACTATTTGGGGCTTTCAATAAATTTTTGCAGCAAAATAAATTTATCGTTTAATTCCACTTATCCACAAATTTTCTTTCTTTTATCATTTTTTTAAAGGTTTGCTTACTTTATTTGAAAGGCAGTTAGAGAGAGAGAGAGAGGTAGAGACAGAAAGATCTTCCATCCATTGGTTCACTCCCCATATGGCCACAGCAGCCTGGGCTGGGACAGGCAGAAGCTAGGAGCCAGAAGCTTTGTCTGGATCTCCTCCGCGGATGCCCATGCCCCACTACTTGGGCCATCTTTCACTGCCTTATCAGGCACATTAGCAGGAAACTGGGTCCGAAGTGGAGCAGCTGGAACTCGAACGGGCACCCATGGGATGACAGCACTGCAGGCAGAGGCATTAACTGCTTCATCATAGCACCAGCCACTTCCACAGACTGTTCAAGCACCCTCATCTATATGAAATAGTGCATAACCCAGCTTCTAAAAAGAAAGAAATCATGACACATAGTACAACATGTTTGAGTCTTGAGGATGCCACACCAAGTGCAATAAGCAGTCACAAAGAGACAAAGGCTCTATGAGTCCACGCATGTGAAGCATCTACTGCAGCCAGATCCACAACCCAGAAACCAGGATGGTTGTTGTCGGTGCAGGAGAGAGAGGACAGGAGATTTGTGGACGGGCAGGTGTGGAGTTTCAGACTTGCAAGGTTTACAACTCGAGAGCCATGTTTCACAATGATGTGGAGATACTCTACACTCCCAAAGTGTACAGTGAAAAAAGGGTTATGATGGTAAAGTTTGTGTTTTTGTCTGTAAGCATCATTTTATATTTAAACCCTCTATAGTTTGTTTCCTTAATTTGAAATCATTCAGTTATCTTGAAATAGCCAATTTAAATGAAATAAGAAGAAACTTTAGTTGTCTGTATGGAGACGTGACAGTGTAAAATGAGTGATTCAGAGCCTCTGAAGGAAGGCTGAACAGGGAGCAAGAAGCTGCAGTGGTAGATGAAGCTTCAACACATGGAGATGCCAACCTTTCTGTCATGGGATGCAATCATGCACACAAAATTTAGAAACAAAAAAAGCATCAGGTGCATGTGATATAAAAATGTAAATGAAAACATAGGAAGTACGTTTTTTAAAAACTGGACTGCAGCAAATTCACCAATAAAAATCTGGATGCATTCAAAATTAAGTTAACTCCAGCATCACCTAGTATAATTACAGATTTGTTATTTGAAGGTTGTGACAGACTGTTTTTAATAAGTTTCTCCATTAATTTTGTTTGTAAGAAGGATTTTATTTTATAATAGGAGAGTCCAAAAACAATGCATTTTAAAAGCAATATAAAGAATGAAGAAAAGGTTAAAAGAAATGCTTTCTGATGAAAGCATAGTAGCTACAAAACACATTTTCTTTGACCTTCTGAATTCTTAAAGCTTATTGAAAAAATATCAAACCTCACTGAAAGGCATTTAAAGTATTCTCTTCTCAAATGCTTTTTTAGTTTTTTTCCTTTGTTCCTTTAAAAATAGATTTCATACAAAATGTGTATTGTAAAGTATGTTTTGATAAAAATATCAAGCATCAAGTAGATGGCCCGTTATGCAAATCGTTGCTTCTAAGAAAAATCTTCCACATTTTTGATCTTCCAGTGCAAGTCCCTTGCTAGATGATTTAACCAGTCTGACGCCTGAGTTGTCTTCCAGTTGGTCCTGTTTTCTCATACCTTCGTTCATTTTTAATAGGAAAAAGGTAAACTTTCCTTATAAAGTAGGAGAAAGCTCACACTATAATTTGTTTTCCTCGGATTTTCTACTTATTCAGTAAAATATATCCTCAAAGCCAGGTAGTTCCAAAGCCGTATAGGAAAAGAAAGTAATCCTGGAACAAAATTGGACACCTGCGTTGAAGTTGGGAAAGATCTCTGGCTTTCTGCAGCTCTCGCCTCCTCATTCTCTCGGAATACAAATTCAGACTGTAAACCCTGTCTCTTGATGAATCAGACAAAAATCCCTCAAGAAATAAAGTCATCTCTTACCACCATTACCAAGTCATTAGAGAGAATTTATAATCCCCAAACCTTTAGATAATAAGCCAGAGACCACTTGAAGCTACTACAAAGAATCAAAGTTTGGCATTAGAATATTTAGTCACAGATGGCAAATGGGATTTCCACTGTGCTGCGTCCTGCAAAACAGAGATCCAATCTCTCCCACTCCCATTCCTCTCCACGTCTTTTAAAGTTTTTTTTTTCTTTTTCTTCTTCTTTTTTTCTTCATTTGCCTCTAGGAGGTTTATTTGATTCTGAAACAGTTTTAAATTTGAATTTCTGAAGAGATTGATATTTTCACATTTTCTGGGGAGGTAAAGTGATAGATTTCCTTTGCAAAATGAAGACACACGCTGTTACTGTCTCCGGTTCGGAGTAGTCATGTTAGATTAAGCAGCACTTTTGTTGTGGGCTTTTATTAATTATGACGCTTCCTGCTGCCTTGCTAATTCTTTTCTTGTGGTGGCTCCATTTTGGAGAACCACAGTCTCATTCCAAGACGCCCATCATGATGCGAGCAGCTCATTAACTTCAGCCTTCCTCTCAGCTTCCTGCGACAGCCTGAAGAACCGTTCCTAACTAACTTTGGGAAGAGATAATAAAGTTTTATTTCCCCTTCACAGCAATTCAAGCCCAGCTCATCATGTTCTTTTCTGCCACAGAATTAGGAACGAAAGCGTAGGAACTCCTTTTTTTTTATTTGACATTTAGATGTCACTATGCTACTGTAAATAATCAACTCTCTACCTGGCAGTTTCTATATTTAATTTCAAAAAAAATACAATTGTGAGCATGTGTAAGTATGCATTTGCTTCAGCAATTGATGAGACAGAGTGGAGAAATCACATAGCTATCTTGCCAGCAAGATCTTCTGTGGATATTTTTCTTTTCTTTCCCTTTTTTTCTTTTCTCTGTTTTTGCTCTGTTGCTGTTGCTGCTGCTGCTGTTGTTGGTTTGTTTGCTAACAAGCAGCAGAATATTTGTCTAATGTGAAATCCTTCAAACAGTAGTGTTCCTTATATTTCTCAAATCTCAAAATTCCACTTCTATATTTTTTTTCTGTGTATTCTCTTGTTAAGTATTTTGTAAAATTGTTAGCACTTTGGGTAGTGGTACATATCTGTTGATATAGCTGATACAAACAATTCAGTTTGAGTCTATGTCATTCTACGATAATAGACATTTCTGTGGCCAAACACCACAAAGAGTGTGTTTACCTCTCTGGAGGTAAGTCCAGTGTGGGGGTAGCAAAAGCCTTTGCTCGCCGTCTTTACTCTGGAACGAAAGCCAAGGGAGATTGCATCTTCTTTCAGGTTTCCATGATTGCTGGAGAGAAAAAGGGATGGGCACTGGATTACACACTGGCTTTCAAAATTCCTCCTGGAAACGGCACACACCACTGCTCACCACAGGCCAGCCAACACGCATCCCACGACCCTGCCAACTTCAAGGGCGTGGAAAGAAGACAGCGTCTGTGAACAGCGTCTGTGACCGGTGCATACTGTTGTCAGTGAGTTCCTTGGGCCACGTGACAGCTGATAAGTATCCAGGATGAGACAAGAAATGTGTCTCCCAAATGGAAGAATGTCAGCTGTGTAGTAGTGGTTTGAGGAATCATGCATAGACTAATAACCCAGGGCTTCTTAAGAGTGATAGCATCATTTTGAAGTAAAATTTCTTCACTACTTACATTTTTGTTAACAATTTTAGTTTTCTCTGCCAAAATGAAGACTAAAATATTAACACAAAGAAATTTCTGAAAGTTTGGAGTACAATCATATTACATTATCTGAGTCCAGTGTTTATTTCCCAGATAGATTATTGCCTCTGTTGTTCATTCAGAGCTGTTTTCAGTTTTTCAACCAGGCTAGGCCAGGATGAAGCTAAGTGCCAAGAACTCTATCTGGGACTCCCACATGGGTGGCAGGTGACCAAATATGTGGGCCTGCATCTGCTGCCTCCCAGGTGCATAAGCAGGAAGTCAGATCTGAAACAGGGTAGCCAGCACCTAATCCAACACATCAGTGTGGGATGCGAATGCCCCAAAGCACAGCATAAGTTGCTATGGCACAATGGCTGCACCATTATTTTCAATTTTTTAAGACTCAGTTTTGGCTTATTATCAGATAAATTTTCCATTTCATCTGTGAATTCCTCCTCCCCCTTGTCTGCATGCCTCTGTCAGTGCACCTGCCTCTTTAAACCTCATTCTCTTCCTTTTGAAAAAAGTCAATCTGTTTATCAAGTGAAGCTCTTGAGTTTCTACTGAATCCTAGAATTCAGCTGTATGAGCAATGATATCCATTTCATAAATTCTAGAGGGATGGTAGGCTGTGGACAAGTGACAAGTGGGAATCTCAGATTCTAGGCAACTTTTTGACCAATAAGGTCATGAATGGCTGATTTCTTTACCTGGAAAATAAGTCATTCTGTCAAAAAAAAAAAAAAAAAAAAAAAAACAACAACAATAACACTGTGTTCTTGTCCTGTGAGTCATCAGAATTGAATTCCAGTTTTTAATAAATCACATTTTGCATAATAATGAAACTGTGGGCATGCCACTGCAGAATGAGGAATGTAAAGGTTCTTCTCTTCAACTTAGAACTTCATTAACATCTAATCCTACTCTTTCAGCTAATGTCTCAATAAAAAAGGTCAAATTAAATTGCTTTAATTCAGAGTCTTGCTATATAGACAGGTAGGTTTTTACTTTTGCCACTGAAAATCAATGAATGAATGAATTAATAAATGAATGGTATTTATATTAGATACATCTTATCATGTGATATAATTTTTTGGGTAATACATATATCCTGTGTTCATTTTACTTGTTGCATTTATAGTGGTATGCAGACAGCTGATTTAACTCTACATGCTCTGTCATAAAACTGGGCTTGTTTCCTCATAGACAATTATTCGCAGGGAGGGGCAGTAACTACACGTGCAAGCACGCTTGCCTGCTGGGACCAAGTATTCACAGAGAGGAGGCAGCTGCAATCATTCGCATGCTAATTTACCACGAAATGTTTTCTCAGCCCCAGGGACACAAAAGCTTTGTGTTTAATGTTTTAGTCCAGTGTAACAAGTAATTTCAAAAATCATTAGGACCAAAAACTCTTCATTTTTTTTTACTTCAGTAGCTTCTCCATATTTATTGCTATCATAATTATGCCAACTCTTAAATACAACACACAAAGCTGGAATTCGTCCTTGACTCTGTGGTATCTTTCCACCGATGTCCTTCACTGGATCATGATTATCTTGCTTCCTAAAGGTCTCTGGAATCAACAGCCTTTTTCATCTTCACTGGTACCATTTAATTCTTATGTCCAAACTAACCATTTGGATTATTAGGACATATTAAGCCTCTGTCTTTTGATCTTAAAGATTCCATTTTTCATATAATTCCGTAATGTCATTTGCATATAAATCCTTTAATAGCCTACTATTGCCTTATGAATGAAATTTAAACTCTTGCATTATTTTTTTTTTCCTTCCAAAATCTCCACCCTCAGCTGTGACATTGCTTTACTCTCTGACTTGGGCTTTAGGCTTCAGTGACACTGATCAATTTACAGATTTTGCAGTAGAAACATGTTTAAACACTCATGTCTTTACAAATCCTACTCCCTTTGCTTCTTAGGTTTCATCCCCCTCCATATAAAAAGACTTCACAAAGTTTGTGGAAACTGTGCATTATTTATAGAATCATGCATGAATTTCAAATATCTTTGCACCAAAATAAACTTATTTTTGAAATAGAATTTTCCTCAAACTTTCAGAAATTCTCTTGTACTTGGATAAAAACTCTGCAGTCTGCAAGAACTTCAGTGTCATTGTCAACAGATCTCTTGTTCTGGCCTCCCTAAAATACTGCATTGACCTGTATTTTAGTTATTTTAAACAATGTGATATTTGCCTCTTTACTCATCTGCTCTGCGTTAGACCCTTTCAAGTATTATTGCTGCATCTTATTCCACTACAAATCCTCAAATATTTGAGGTACAGTTTTCAAAAATACTTGTGGAGTTAACAATGCATTTGGTAAGTAAATGTCCTTTTTTGCATTCTCAGGAAATAAACAAACATGTGAGGGTGGTTGCTTTTTTATATTTCCAAATCTTTGATTTCCTTTGTCCTCACTGAATTAGGGTTTTCTTGGATCTCAAATTGATTTAAAATGAGTCACAGTTAGGTCTCAATTTTAGATAATATACCAAGAAAATTTTCAATTATTCAAGATGCTCTACCTAAGTTTTTAAATCCAGATTTTGGGAGTATGGAATTGTACTATATTCACACGGGAGTTATTTTCTGGTAATGCAATCCATGTAAATACCCATGCAGTACAGTAAACACAATTTTATGTTCTTTCTCCCATTGTGCACTACTGTAAAATCCATTTCCACTTATGGTCTCCAGCATTCTTCCAATATAATGTAGTCTACCAATCTCTGATGCCTAAGCATTGGCTCCTCGCAACCTGCTAGTTGGTGATCTTGGTTTCAAATGTGGGAGAAATGAGGGAGAGAAGGGGGAGTAATACAGGGAAGCAGAATTTGTTTATAAGTGAGTTGTGTCAGGTGCAAACATTATAGATTATTTTGGTAAGGCAGGTCCAGCCTTAGACAATGGGGCATGAGACAGGAAGTAAGAGGTTGCTTCTTCTGTCAAGAAAATCTGTAGGTCTTGAAATATCAAACTACATATGTTCACTGGAGTTTCATCAGTGTTCCTCTGTTCATTTTATTTCCCAGAGCTTTAATCATTCCTATTCAATGCATTAAGCATGTTCCAAGTATAAAATCTTGAAGAGTATAAATTATACTCAACATGTGCCTGATTTTTAGCTATAGCTGCTTCTGCATCTGCAGAGATAAAAAATAATAGTATGGTCAATAGTTCTTGAGTCAATAATTTGAAATAGACCACATTTTCTTTCTTGAGGCTCACCAGTTTGGTAAAAAGTCACTGACTCATCCAATAGCAATGGCAGTCATTATCCCTACACTAATGATCTCCTGCAATGGTCACTTGGTTCACTAATATTTTCCTTTAGTAGTCACTTCATTCCAGGTGACCACAACTCATTAGTCATCTTTTGCCATGGACTTCCTGTATAGTGTTTCCCATGGAAAGCAATGCCTCACTAATATTGGATAGCATTCCTGGTGCCAAAGGCTGAATTGGCCATGTTTTAGGAAACAAAAGTAGAATCCATTTTAGATATTTTAAAGGAGAGGCTGATTCAGTAGAGAAGTTAAATATTTATAAACTTATTATAAAAGATAGGAGAATGTAATTTAGCCTGAATTTCACACTGTCACCTACAACCCTTTTTAAGACATAGTGTTATATGTAGAACACCCCCCCACCTTAAAATACATATCTTAACATTTATGAAATTGTGACACATCATTTTATGAAAGGTTCTCATTAAACTGATGGTGTCTTAGAGCCATGGACATGCAGTGTTCATCACAAAGTCATCAGCTCATTTCCATTCTGCTTGCAGCAAGGCTGCCATAAGTGGCATGCATCTTGAGTTCTCTGGTAGCCGCTTTGATTATCTTCCCATCTGAGCTTCTATATGAATGGCCTTAGTCTTCAAATGACCTTTCTTTCTTTGCTTTTGTCCTTTTAGCCTCTTCAAAGATTCTTTCCACATTCATGTAAATGTAGGAATAGAACATGTGTCCCTTATAAATTCACCAACTACAAGGAGAGCTTCATTTTAATTTTGATAAAGGCATAAAGTTAAATTGTAATCATGCAATATCAGATGAACTTTGTTTACATCTGAAATCACATTTAATGAAATGCTCACCTCTCTAGATACGTACTTGTATGAATCCTGTTTATATTGGGGTTTAAGATTCTAATTGTATTATGCTTTCTGTTGTAGCTATTGTTACTATTATTTTTAATGACTACTTCCAAGTAATGAAAGAAAAAAAACAGCAGAGATTATGTATATGGTGAATATAAATGGGGAAAATACAGGCTAAGAAGTAGGGTTATTAAGAAATACTCCTTTGGCAATAGTATTTCTTATCTGGAACACATCAATGGACTCTTATTTTTGTTATTTCAGAAGGATCATGAATCTGAATGGAAGACATGAGCTCAAAGTTTTTATGTTCATATTTTTGTTTATTTGGAAGGCAGAATGACAGAGAGACTTTCCATCCACTGGTTCACTCTCCAAATGCCAGCATAAGCCAGAGCTAGGCAAGGCTGAAGTTAGGAGCCAGGAACTCCATCTGGGTCTCCCACATAGGATTCAGAAACCCAAGTACTTGAGCCATCATCTGCTGTTTCCCAGCATGCATATTAGCATGAAACTTTTTAGGAAATGGAGATAGGACTCCATCCCAGGCACTACAACATGGGATGTACCCAAGCCTAGAAGGTATTTAATCCACTATTCCACAATGGGCACACCTCAGGCAAGTCACGAAGTATCTGAAACTCTTCACACTCATCTTCAGCAAAACTGGTAATAGAAATATCCCATCCTTAGAGTTTTAGGAACAACAATGATGCATTTGTAGTGACTGATAGTTTGGCATCTAAAGGCTCAAGAATACAAGACCCTTGAGTTTTCTTCTCCAGGTAACATTTCCAGCCCATACCACTAAAGATGGAGAAGATGACAAATGACTATTTTTCCTGCTGATATGAGCAAGGTATTTGATGTGGGTTGAATTCTAAAAGAGGTGTATATATTTGTTTGAAAAAGCTAATTTCCCTCTGATGTACTTATGGTTCATGATTGCACAGTATGAATTAAAATTCTACAAACAATAAGAAGAGATAAAAGGACAGAGATAATATAGCCTTGAAATTTGCGTTTTGACACTGTTCCATCGATAAGCAGGGTGAAGCCCACAACTTTCAAAAGACTGACACAGGAACATCACCCTTCTTTGCAAATTTTATATCATGAAAGAATGATTGCTATAGCTTTCCCACTGTGAAACAAATGTGTTAAGTGGGACAGACTGAAAATATCATGGCATTTTCCCACAGACATGGGACATGTAAATCAACTTGCAGATTGAGTGGGATAATAAAGAGTCATTTGAAAATGATTCTGAGAGTGTAAGTTGAAAGACAGAGTGTGAAGTGATGGATAGAAAGTGTCAGCTATGACTCAGGTGAATGACGCATAAACCATGACAGAAGTTTGTTCCAATAGGTCAGATGTAGTTAGTACATATAGGTCTGACGTGTATGCATACTGAGTTTGTAGGACAGGATAACATACTCAACTATTTAACATCAAGAGTTCCTGGGTGGGCAAATGGCATTAAGAAATATTTGCCAAATGTATTGAATAACCCAACTAAACCAAAATTGTAAATCAACTAATCCTTCACAGTGAAGTTAATTTGAGGATGGAACAAGAAAATGGGAACTAATTCCTTACTTTATCACCAAGCCACAAAAATTCTCAGCCACTAGGTTTGTCATTCTGCTAAAACCAGACATAAAAGACAGAAAAATCATGGATGCCCACCATGGCAAATGGTCCCTGATGCTCTCCAGAGCTGGAATCCACATCTGAATTTGGCACAGATGAGGAATGGGTGAAAGCTTTTCTGTAGGGAGGCTGCACCTCTGACTTCATTGGTGGAAAGAGAAAATATCCAGAAAGATTGATTTTTATCCTAGGATAGTTGGTTACTGTGTTTATTTAATTCATGGACTCTCATAATTCAATTGGACTAAGTCCAGCCCTTTTAAGTGCATACTCAGAATCTTCAACAAAATCACCAGTACATGGCAATTTGATCCTGCTTGGCTAACTCCGGTAATAAAATCTCACTAATTCTAAAGAAAACCCATTCGATAATTAGAGCTTTGTAATTACTCAGGATCTCTTCTTTCTGTATTTGCACTTTATTCAGTGTAACTTATTCAGTTTTCACATCACAGACAAGCACAAATTCACATGTATAAACACATATTCACATTAGCTTTTCATCCATAGAGCTTCAAAAGGTATAGTTATTCTTCCTACTTCTCTTTTACCCATGAGAATGAGAGAAATAAGTATCTCCTTGTCACGAGTGCCTACTGTCACATAGCTCAACAGGAGCAAGTGTCACGGGGAAGAAAGGAACAAACGGACACAAGACTATCTTTTCCAATTGTATTATTCACACACCGGGGACAACCAGGGGTTTTATATCACAATACTTATCAGCATGCTCATTGAGGTCAATACACTTATCAGTACCAATATACTTATCAATCTATACTATTTAATACACTTATCAATAAACTTAACATCACTATTTAAGGTTACTTAAATGTTTAACTACTTAACTACTTAACTTAACCACTTAACTACCTGACTTAACCACTTAACTACTTAACTACATCTACCCAATCTTAACAATATCACTTGTCTGCCAGGCAATCAATATTATACCACAAGTCATAACAAAGACAATTAAAATAATCTTGGCAGGCGCCGTGGCTCTTTGACTCCATGTGCGAGGAGACCCAGAGGTTCGTTCGCACTGGGCCACACACACTCAGACAGTGGGGTTACAGCTCAGGGACAGCTCTGCAGGTCGGCTTGTGCTGCTATCTGCTCTGTGCAGAGTAGCGGGCTGCCCTTTCAGCTCCAGATGTGTGGAGATCCAGAGGTTCACACACACTGGGCCATGATCCCCGAGAGGATGAAGAGTGGTGCAAGGGCTCCCTTTTTATCCTCATTTTCAGCAGTTCTCCAGCTTGCCATACTCCAACTTGTCCAATCAATGCTGGTTCCTCCTTACTTATCTTTGAACTGTCCAGTCAGTGTGGGTAGGAGGGTATTGTCCATAGCACACTGTTATCTGACTGACCAGAGATGTCTGCTTGGTATGATTAGGAGTTAGGCATTGCCTCAGCTCCTGACTTATAACTCCTCTTTACTTTTATTTTGTGGCTAGTGGTAACTTCTTAACTCAATGTTTTACTGTGTTTCCACAGTTCATCTCTTTTTCAGGTAAGCAGTGATCCGTGACTCTTTTTGAGATTCCTGTGGGATTCCCCACACTCCTTCACCAAACAATGTCAATAAAGGCAATGTAAAATATGTCCAGCAATGGGTACTGTACTTGACTTGCTAAATAAAACTCCTTCCAATGTATTTCACCAGACAATGAAATTGAAATACAGAGAGGCTAGCAGCCTGCTGACCTTACAATGGAGGACTAGGGTCCAGATTTAATTCCAAGAATTTTATCTACTGGGCCAGTACTCTAAACCACATTATTTTTGCTGACCAAAAAAACAAGTTTTAACACTGCATTTTACAATAAACTAACTCAAAATTCAAAAGCAAGGGGCCGGCACCACGGCTCACTAGGCTAATCCTCCGCCTGTGGTGCCAGCACCCCGGGTTCTAGTCCCATTTGGGGCGCCGGTTCTGTCCAGGTCACTCCTCTTCCAGTCCAGCTCTCTGCTGTGGCCTGGGAAAGCAGTGGAGGATGGCCCAAGTGCTTGGGGCCCTGAAACCACATGGGAGACCAGGAGGAAGTACCCGGCTCCTGGGATCCTGGCTTTGGACTGGCCCCGCGCCAGCCATAGCAGCCATTTGAGGGGTGAACCAATGGAAGGAAGACCTTTCTCTCTGTCTCTCTCTCTCTCACTGTCTAACTCTGCCTGTCAAAAAAATGCAAAAGCAAGTGTGCATGGTAAATATTCATGATAAGAAAAAAATGATTGGAGAGGTGTGACCAGTATACATTAAAATTGATAGACATTAATGGTATTCAGCAGTGGAGCAATACTCTTATTAATGGATTCTAAAAAATCTGTTGAAATCAGAAAGAACAAAATGGAATATCAAAAAATAACAATTGAGGCAAAGAATCAGGAAGTGATTATATTTTTATTTTTTCTATATTACTCATATTTTATGATAGTAACTTCCGAATCAACCTTACTTCAAGAAACAAAACATATACAAACATCAAAATATTCAGCCTAGGTAGAAATCTACCAAAACTGAAATAAAAATAACATGGATCTTGCACATGTGATTAGCTAAATTAGGTGTTGACTTGAAGCCTCTGTAGTCTTGTTGAGCCACATAACACAAGAAATTTTCCCAGTTCTTTCAGGGAACAAGTGCAGTGCTATTCTAGATTCACGGGAATTAATTCATTATTCACCCTGTAATGAATCCCATGTCTTCTGAAACTGCTACTTTTGAGAACTAAGGTACCCTTGATATATGTTCTTTTAAGCCATCTTTGCCATGGAGAGATTCTTTAGAATTCATAATTAAAGGCTCAGTAATGGAATAAAACTCAGATGCTAATTGACCAGCATTTTTATTTGCCAAGAAGAAATGTTACTTTTGCTTTTTCATGTGCTTTCATCTTTCTGAAAACCTTGTAAATAACTTTCTGTATAATTGTACTCTTACACAATGGTCTCTGGCTCCAAAAAGTATTTCTGAAACAATTCATATTACAAACCCCAAGTCATGTTATAGCCTAATTTGACATTTTTAAAGGTTTTTATTTAATAAATACAAATTTCATATGTACAGCTTTTAGGAATATAGTATTTCTTCCTCCCATTCCCACCCTCCCACCCCCACTCCCATCCCACCTCCTACCCCCTCTCTCATTCCATTGCCATTAAGATTCATTTTTAATTGACTTTATATACAGAAGGTCAACTCTATACTAAGTAGAGATTTCAACAGTTTGCACCCACACAGACACACAAAGTATAAAATACAATTTGAAGACAAGTTTTACTGTTAACTCTCATAGTACACCTCGTTAAAGACAGAGGTCCAACATGGGGATTAAGTGCACAGTGACACCTGCTATTGATTTAACAACTGACACTCTTATTTATGACATCAGTGATTACCTGAGGCTCTTGACATGAGCTTCCAAGGCTATGCAAGCCTTTTGAGTCCACAAACTCCATCGGTATTTAGACAGGGTCTTACGCAAAATGGAAGTTCTCTCCTCCCTTCAGAGAAAAGTACATCCTTCTTTGATGGCCCCTTCTTTCCACTGGGGTCTCATTCACAGAGATCTTTCATGCACAACTGCTTTTGTCACTGTGTCTTGGCTTTCATGCCTGAAATGCTCTCATGGGATTTTCAATCAGATCTGAGCAACTTAGGGGCTGCTTCTGAGATCAGAGTGTTGTTTAGAGTGTTTGTCATTCTATGAGTCTGCTGTGTGGAGTGATTCCCATGTTGGAACTTTCTCTCCTTTGTAATTCTATCTATTAATATTACCAGATGCTTGGCCTTATTTATGTGATCCCTTTGACTTTTGATCCAATCTATATGATCAATTACACACTTAATATGATCACTTTATCACATAAGATGGGATTAGTTCCACCCAGCTAAATGGAATTTGGATTCCCATGGCAAATTTTTAGCTTCCCCTTAGGGGTAAGTCTGTGGGAATGTGTGCCAATCTGCACGGCTTCTTGCTCTCTCATTCCCACTCTTATTTTTAACTGGGATCTATTTTCAATTGATTTAATACATCTATGATTAATTCTTGGTTAAGTAAGGAGTTCAACCAATGGTATTAAGTATAGAAAAAAGAATTAAAGAATAAGTAAAATGAAATAATAAACTGTTCCTGAACAGTCAAGACAGGGGCTGTTCAAGTAATTGCTTCTCATAGTGTCAATTTCACTTCTGCAGGTTACCTTTTAGGTGCTTTGTTAGTTATCACAGATCAGGAAGAACATATGGTATCTGTCCCTTTGGGACTGGCTTATTTCACTAAGTATTGTTTTCCAGATTCATCCATTTCATTGCAAATGATTGGATTTCATGTTTTTCTTTTTTAAACTGCTGTGGAGTATTCCATAGTTTCTTTATCCAGTCTTCCATTGATGGGCGTTTGGGTTGATTCCATGTCTTGGCTATAGTGAACTGAGCTGCAAAAAACATGGAGGTACAGATGACTCTTTTATTTGTTGATTTCATTTTATTTGGGTAAATTCTAAGGAGCGGGATGGATGGGTCATATGGTAGAACTAGATTCAGATTTCTGAGGTACCTCCAAACTGTCTTCCATAGTGGTTTTACTAGTTTGCATTTCCACCAACAGTGGATTAGGGTATCTTTTTCCCTACATCCTCACCAGCATTTGTTGTTTGTTGATTTATATATGAAAGCCATTCTAACTGAGGTGAGGTGAAACCTCATTTTGGTTTTGATTTCCATCTCCCTGATGCCTAGTGATCCTGAGCATTTTTAATGTGTCTGTAGGCCATTTGGATTTCCTTTTTTGAGAAATATATGTTTAGTCCTTTGCCCACTTCTTGACTGGGTTGTTTGCTATTGTTGAGTTTTTTGATCACTTTATAATTCTGGTTATTAATCCCTTATCAGTTGCATGGTTTGCAGAGTCTGTTGGTTGCCTCTTTACCTTCATGACTTTTATTTTTCTTTTGCTATACAGAAGCTTCTCTATTTTATGTAATCCCACTTGTTAATCTTGGTTCTTATTGCCTTTGCTTCTGCGGTCTTTTCTAGAAACTCTGTGGCTAGGCTGATGTCTTGCATGGTTTCCCCAAAGCTCTCTAGTAATTTGACGGTATTGGGTCATAGATTTAGGTCTTTAATACATTTTGAATGGATTTTTCTGTAAGGTATAAGGTAGGGGTCTTACTTCATATTTCTGCATGTGGAAATCCAGTTTTCCCAGCACCATTTGTTGAGTAGACTGTCCTTGCTCCAGGAATTGGTTTTAGCTCCTTAATCAAATATAAGTTGGTTGTAGATGTTTGAAGTGATTTCCGGTGTTTCTATTCTATTCCATTGGTCTATCCATCTATTTTTGTACCAGTGCCATGCTGTTTTGATTCTAACTGCCCTGCAGTATGTCTTGAAATCTGGTATTGTGATGTCTCCGGCTTTGTTTTGGTTGTATAAGATTGCTTTAGCTATTCTAGGTCTCTGTGCCTCCATATGAATTTCAGCATCATTTTTTTCTAGATGAGAGAATGCCTTTGGTATTTTGCTTGGCATCACGTTGAATCTGTAAATTGCTTTTGGGAGAATAGACATTTTGATGATACTGATTCTTACAAGCCATGAGCATGGACGATTTTTATATCATTTTTGCATCTTCTTCTATTTCTTTTTTAAAGTTTTGTAATTCTCATCATAGAGATCTTTGACATCCTTGGTTAAGTTTATCACAAGGTGTCTGATTTTTTTTGTAGCTATGGTGAATAGGATTGATCTTAGGAGTTCCTTCTCAGCCATGGCATTGTCTGTGTATACTAAGGCTGTTGTATTTTGTGTGTTGATTTTTTATCCTATATAAATCATATCATCTGCAAATAAGGATAGTTTGACTGCATCCTTACTGATATGAATTCCTTTGATTTCTTTTTATTACCTGATGGCTCAGGTTAAGGCTTCCAGGACTATACTGAATAGCAATGGAGACAGTGGGCATCATCTTCTGGCTCCAGATTTCAGTAGGAATGCTTCTAGCTTTTCCCCATTCAACAGGATGCTGGCTGTGGGTTTGCAAAAATTGCCTTGATTGTGTTGAGGAATGTTCCTTCTAGACCGAATTTGTAGAGAGTTTTTTCATGAAAGGCTGTTCTGTTTTATCAAATGCTTTCTCTGCGTCTATTGAGATAACCTTATGGTTTTTGTTCTTTGATTTGTTAATGTGATGTATCACATTGATGGATTTGCAAATGTTGAACATCCTTGCATATCAGGGATAAATCCCACTTGGTTGGGTGAATGATATTCCTGATGTGTTTTTAAATTCGATTGGCCAGGATTGTTGAGGATTTTTGCCTTTGTGTTCATCAGGGATATTGGTCTACAGCTTTCTTTCTCTGTTCCATTTTTCCAGATTTAGCGATTAAGGTGATGCTGGCTTCATAGAAGGAATTTGGGAGGATTTTCTCCCTTTCATTTTTTTAATAGCTTGAGAAGAATTGGAGTTAGTTCTTCTTTTAAAGTTAGGTAGAATTCAGTGGCAAATCCATCTGGTCCTGGGCTTTCCTTTGTTGAGAGAGCCTTTATCCCTGACTCAATTTCTGTCGGTGTTATGGGTCTGTTTAGGTTTTCTATGTTTCATGGCTCAATTTAGGTAGATTGTATGTCTCCAGGAATCTTACCATTTCTTCTAGGTTTCACACATTGTTGGCATATAGCTCTTTGTAGTAATATCTGATTATTCTTTTTATTTCTGTGGTGTCTGTTACATTTCCTTTTTCATCTCTAATTTTATTGATTTGGGTCTTCTCTCTCATTTTTTTTTGGTTAGTTGGAACAATTTGTGTCAATTTACTTTATTTTTTCAAAAAAAACAGACCTTCCTTTTGCTGATCTTTTGTATTGTGTTTTTGGATTCAATTTTGTTGATTTCTACTATAATTTTAATTATTTCTTTCCTTCTACTGGTTTTGGGTTTAGTTTGTTGTTTTTTTCTTCTAGGTCCTTGAGGTAAATAGATAGTTCATTTATTTGGTGCCTTTCCAGTTTCTTGATGCAGGCACCAATTGATATAAACTTTTCTCTTAACATTGCTTTTGCTGTGTCCCACAAATTTTGTATGTTGTATTGTCATCTTAGTTTGTTTCCAGAAATTTTTTGATTTATCTTTTGATTTCTTCTGTGATCCAATTTTCATTCAGTAACATGTTGTTCATTCTCCTTGTGTTTGCATATGATGTAGGGATCCTTGAGTTGTTGATTTCCAGCTTCATTGTGTTGTGGTCCAAGAAGATACATGGTATGACTTCAATTTTTTGGAATTTGCTGAAACTTGCTCTATGGCCTAGCATGTGGTCAATCTTAGAGAAAGTTCCATGTACCAGAGAGAAATATGTGTACTCTTTGGCTGTAGAGTGGAAGGTTCTGTAGATATCTGCTAGTTTTATTTGGTCTGTGGTGTCAGTTAACTCTGTTGTTTCCTTACTGATTTTCAGTTTCATTGATCTGTCCATTACTGAGAGTGGGGTATTGAAGTTTCCCATCGCTATTATATTTGGATCTATATCTCCCTTTAAATCCTTTAACATTTCTTTTTAAATAGCCTGGTGCCCTGTGGTTGAGTGCGTATACATTTATAATGGTCACATCTTCCTGTTGAAATGATCCTTTGATCATTCTATAGTTTCCTTCTTTGTCTCTCTTAATAGTTTTTGTATTAAAGTCTATTTTGTCTGATATTAGAATGGCCACACCAGCTCTTTTTTTGTTTCTGTTGGCATGGAATATCTTTTTCCATCCTTTCACTTTCAGTCTGCAAGCATCTTTGTTGGTAAGATGTGTTTCTTGTAGGCAGCAATTAGATGGGCTTTCTTTCTTTCTTTCTTTCTTTCTTTCTTTCTTTCTTTCTTTCTTTTCTTTCTTTCTTTCTTTCTTTTTGACAGGCAGAGTGGACAGTGAGAGAGAGAGACAGAGAGAAACGTCTTCCTTTGCCGTTGGTTCACCCTCCAATGGCCACCACAGCCGGCGCGCTGCAGCCAGTGGGTTTTCTTTTTTAATCCATTCAGCCAGTCTGTCTTTTAGCTGGGGAGCTGAGACCATTTACATTCATTGTTACTAGTGTTAAGGACTGACTTTGCCTTGCCATATTTCTGTAAATAGTTTTGTTTATGTACTTTGGATTTCATTTGTTCTTTTGCTGGGTAATTATCTACTTTTCCAGTAATGTTCCTGTTTCTGTGTTTGTGTGTAGCAGGTGTTTGAGCATGATTCCTGGGGCTGGGCGAGTACTTACAAATTCTTTCAATTTCTATTTGACTCCTTATTTCTCCTTCATTCATAAATGAGAGTTTTGCAGGGTACAGTAGTCTGGGTTGACAGTTTTTTTCTCTTAGGACTTGGAGTATGTCTCGCCATTGTCTCTTTGCCTATAAGGTTTGTGATGAGAAGTCTGGGGTGAGTTTAATCTGGTTTCCTCTGAATGTGGTTTCCCGTTTCTCTAGAGCACATTTTAAGATATTTTCTTTATATGTTACTGAGGAGAGTTTTGTAACTAAGTGTCAAGGCGAAGCTCTTTCCTGGTCGCATCTGTTGGGAGTTGTATATACTTCCTGTACTTGGATGCCTCTTTCTTTCTCCAGAAGGCAGAAGTTCTCTGCTATCATTGCATTAAGAAGGCCTTCTAATCCTTTCTCTGTTTCAATGCCTTCTGGAATTCCTAGGATCAGTATGTGGATTGTTTGATAGAATCTTGCAGATCTCCAACCGTGTTTTTCAATTTCATGACACCTTTTTCTTGTGTTTGGTCTGTGTTATTTCCAGAAACTTGTTTTCTAGTTCTGATAGTCATTATTCTGTTTCATTTATTCTACTTTGAGACTATCCACTGTATTTTTATTTGCTCTACTGAATTTCTCCTATCTAGAATTTCATTTTGATTTCTCTTCAGTATCTCAATTTCTTGGGAATACTTTTCATTTAGGTTGTGAATTTGTTTCTGATTGCTTCTAAGTAATCTGAAAATTTTCTGAATTCTGTTTCTGGCATATCCTCAATCTTCTATTATTGAAGAGGTGATGTAGTATTCCATTCTGGGGCTAAATACTATCTTCCTTAGTCTTACTAAATTTTTTCCTCTTGTTTTTTGGCATTTCTGGCTCCTTTTATCTTTAATATATGTCTTGGTGCTTGTGGCTATATTTTGTTATGTGTCTGTGCGTTGCCACTGGAAATACATAGCCCTGCCCCCTGGAAGTCCTGCTTACTTCTGGATGGTGATGGGGGCAGATAGCAGAGCTCTGGTGCACTAAGCCCTGCCTACTTGGACCGGACTCTGCTGTGTGAAACAAGCTAGGGATTTTGATGTTTATAAATCCTCCCTGTACAGCTTGGGGGGGGGGGGAATTACTCTGAAATGTTGCGATCATTGTTTCTGGGTCGAGGATATGTGGTGAAGTGGCCCCACAGTTTGCCGAGCTACCCCACCTGCTGCTGAATGCAGCTCCGTGAACTCGCAACCTCACGTCTCGCCTGGTCCACCCAGGGAGCGGGAGAGGGCGTGGCTTCAGTCACCCGGTTCGGTTTCACTGCACCTGTGCTGTGTCACTGTGGCTCTCTGCTCCCTCTGTGGTCCTGCTGGACCCCTAGGGTTCTCCACTCAAAACCCGTGCGACTCTGTCCCCAGCCCATATCCCCTTTCCTTATTAACTGTCTATTTCCCCCAGCTCAGAACGGCTTGTTGCTATACCGCTGTCTTGGCTCTGCCCTCCTAAATTGACTTCTAAAGGGACAAGAACAGAAAACATACTAGACAATTTTCCCTTGTGAGTCATGTTATTCATTATTTCTCTCTTTTGACAAGTGCTAATTTTGTAAAGTAACACTTTTTCTGGTGACTGAATTCCTCTCAAATTATAAAATAAATGTCTTTGGAAGCTGCCTTCCAATGATCATTACTGACTATCAATTTAGAAAAAGTTATCAGCTAACTACAAGAAGCTTTGATCTGATGACTATTACTGGTCAATAGAGTATTTCTGAACTTTCCAATAATGGCGTTAACAACACTCGCAGGCTCACAATACCACAGACACCAATGCCTCTTCTTCTTCACTTACAGTTGGCCAACTTGGATATTTAAGCCCACGTACACTTACCAAGGCTTTTCGATTATGCTTATGCTATGGGTCACACCAATATTCAATCTCTTCCCAGTTCCCAGTAGGACCAACCCACACCAATTCATTTCCAGGATATTCTCATATCCATCCTGACTAACCAAATCCTTGTTCAAAATGCCCAAAAGACAGCTCCACTGACCCTCTGTTATTGGCAGACACTGACAGGCAAAATCTTTAGCCTCTGAGAGAAAGTATTTTCTGAATGTTTCCACACATTTTCTGAATGTTAATAATTTTTTGTTTGTGCCACTTATTTTTGTCTGTCATCCAACATCTGTTTACTTTCTCATTTACACATATCTTCATGTGTTTCTCCCTATTTCTAGCCAATGTATTTATCACTACATGTGAAGTATATTTCCTCCATGTACTCCTAAATTTTGTTTGATGCATAATAAATGCATACAAAATACAGATTCGTTTACCCTTCAGTCTCCTTTTCTGTTTGTGAGGGCAGAAATAGTGAGTGCTTTACAGTGTTAGTGTAGGGAGTGAACGACTTAATCCACACAAACCATTCAAACTGTGAGTGGCATATGGTAAGAGTGCAATGTTATCTATAACTAACAGTTTAGTTGGCTCTTCTAGTAACTCACTATGTGTTGGGTTGCATTAACTCAGTTGCTGTGGGCACAACCAACAGTAGGTAGGGATGCAAAGCCTGTGTGGATTATTGGTTCTGGACGTCTGATATGGATTTCACCATATGTGTGTGTGTGTGTGTGTGTGTGTGTCCAACGCACAACATAAATTGAAGTAAGGTCTTGCTTTTGTTAATAGGAACAACTGGAATGTAACTTACCCTTGAGCAGTGCCTGAATCAAGATCTCTAGATAGCAGACAACAAATAAAAGCAATTTCAAATGTGTCTAAATAAGAATAAGGGAGAACTTCGAATCTGACAAAATTTGCCAAATTCCTATGGAAACTAAAGGAATGATTAGCATTTTGTGAGAGTACCCACCACTTCCAGCCAAGATGGAGCAATAGGAACCAGACTTCATGCCTGAAACAACTAAAACATTGACAAATTATATAAAACGATCGGTTTTTTAAAGATCCGACAGTAGGTAAAGAATGATAGTGATTCCCAGGAGACAATACACCAGTCCTAGCATCAGGCCTCCTGGAATAGCATGCCCAGCATCGTGCATGGGAAGGATTCCAGTATTTGGTACTTGGAGAGAGAATCCAAGAGAGACTGGTATGCTCCATGAGTTGAAGTGACAGAGATAAGAATCCAGAGAGCCCAAGCAGTGAGAGCTTAAAGGTCAGAGAATGAGAGAAAGAACTTCACTCTGGAGATTTGCAAAAGATCTCCAGTTGTCTTCAGTGGGGTACCGGTCAGAACAGATACATGTGTGAGGATACCACCCAAGTAATTATAGGCAACAGTGCCAGATGTCCACACAAGTGGAAGAAACTTCATGATTCATAGACACTGGTTAGAAGACCTAGAAGGGTGACCCCTCAAAAGCGGGGAACATTGACCTTGGATTGAACAGCATCTTTGTCCCTTCTAAGAATTTTTAAAAACAAGTCCTGAAAGGATCCAACAGCTCCTAAGCGACGTAACTATCCCAGAAGAGAGCTCCGTGAGATTTACAGGAACATGAACATCAGAGGTGAAGCAAGGTAAAACACACACTGTCTCACATGGATCAAAAAATATGAGGCTTAGGAATAAGCCATAAAATAAAACTCCTGGGGAGGAGAATAATCAAGCAATGAAAACTGACCCAGAACTGGCACAAATTTTTAAAATAACAGACCAGTATATTAAAAAGTACTATAGTTGCATAAAATATGTTAAAATGTTGAAGTAGAGCCATAAAGGGACAGGATATAAATAGGCTCAAATGGAACTTCTGGAAATGCCAAGTGTATTGTGGAAAGTGAAAAAATTACCCTGAACGGAAATACAGCCGACGAAAGAAGAAAGAAGTCATGAGCTGGAACACATGGTGAGAAGTAAGACGCTGATATCTACTGTAACCACTCCTACTGAATATTATACTGAACGTCTGACAAGAAAAAGAAATCAAAAGTATACAAATTACAGAGTGAGCTACAACTGGCTTTTTAAAAATTGTGTACAGAACATGAGTTTATTTTCACTAATTATTCTAGAGCCCAGATGTCCGTAAGACTGATAGGCACTTCTGATGAAGGCCTCAAATTGCTTCAACTCAGGATGCAAACAGAAGGGCAAGGGGGTAAATGCAGAGGGGACCAAAGAAGCATGAGCAAAGCCTGGTTTATAATACCCCAGTCTAGTGGAAGCTAACTCAGTATCGCCAGAAAGCCATTCATTGTTCTTCAATACCAGTCACCTCATAAAAGTTGCACCTCTTAACACCACCACAATGGCCATCAAATCTCCAAATGAGTTTCAGAGAGAATAAACCCATAGAATGACAGATGTCCTAAACAGCACTCTGGCCTCAGAATCAGCCCTTAAGGCATGTGGATCTGGCTGAAAAGCCCATGAGAGTATTTCAGGCATGGAAAGCCAAGACACTCTGGGGAAAAAAAAAAAAAAAACAACAACCCTAAATGAAAGATCTCCGCAAGTGAGATCCCGGTGAAAAGAACATGTCTTCAAAGAAGGAGGTACCTTTCTCTGAAGGGAGGAGGGAACTTCCACTTTGACTACGACCTTGTCTAAATATGATCAGAGTTGGTGAACTCAAAAGGCTTCCATAGCCTTGGCAACTCATGACTGGAGCATAGGGAGATTACTGATGCCCTAAACAGGAGTGTCAATTTGTAAAGTCAACAACAGGAGTCACTGTGCACTTACTCCTCATGTAGGATCTCTGTCCTTAATGTGCTGTACATTGTGATTTAATGCTATAACTAGTATTCAAATAATATTTTTCACTTTGTGTTTCTATGTGGGTGCAAACTGTTGAAATCTTTACTTAATATATGCTAAACTGATCTTCTGTATATAAAGAGAATTGAAAATGAATCTTGATGTGAATGGAAGTGGGGAGAGAGAGGGAAAGGGGAGGGTTGCGGGTGGGAGGGAAGTTATGGGGGGGAGCCATTGTAATCCACAAGCTGTAATTTGGAAATTTATATTCATTAAATAAAAGTTAATAAAATAAAAAAAGAATTCAATTAGTAAGTAAACCATAGCAACATAAATCAGCTTTCTTAGGCACACATTCTAAATTCTCAGATCCATATTATGTACTATGGTTCTGCAGTTTTAACCTAAGTATTTGAATTACTTTTACCCTCCTATACTAAGTATTTGAGTTTTGTAGTCCATCAGTTGTTTAACTCCTGAAACATTGAAGTTACCAGTTACGTTTCTTTCCTTGTTATTTTGCCTTTAATCTCAGATATTTTGCTTTCTTATATTTCAATTCTTTTAAAATTTTCATTTTATAAATTTATTTTAAAATTTTGGGTTAACATGAAATACTTGTCCTTTCTATGGAATATAGTGCAATATTGCAACATATATATATATATATATATATATAGAGAGAGAGAGAGAGAGAGAGAAATATATATATATACAGAGAGAGAGAGAGAGAGAGAGAGAGAGAGAGAAGAGAGATCATAATCCAGTCATACTAGGGAATTATCCTTCCATTTCCTTTCAGGCAAAATTTCCTCTTAAATAACATGACCAACTTTGTAGAAGATGTGATAAGATCTATATACGACATTTGGATTAAATAATGAACTTAGTAAGATTACAAGATAAACAAGATATGATACATACAAAAATTATACACATACCTAAATACTATCAGCAAACAATCAAAAATAAACAATCATGTTTTATAACAGCATGAAAACCACAAAATATTTAAGTATAAATCTGACAAAATGTGTAAATTTTTTTTTTATCTTTTATTTAATGAATATAAATTTCCAAAGTACGTCTCATGGGTTACAATGGCTTTCCCCCCCATACCGTCCCTCCCACCCACCACCCTCCCCTTTCCCACTCCCTCTCCCCTTCCATTCACATCAAGATTCATTTTCGATTATCTTAGTATACAGAAGATCAGCTTAGTATACCTTAAGTAAGGATTTCAACAGTTTGTTCCCACACAGAAACATAAAGTGAAAAATAATAGATGATTTTTTTTAAATGATGATGAAATCAGATCAGACCTATTGTCATGTTTAATCCCAGTGAGAGTCAAGTTGGGAATTGATAGTTTCTTTTCTTTTTTTTTTTTTTTAACAGAAGATCAGTTTAGTGTACATTAAGTAAAGATTTCAACAGTTTGCACCCCCATAGAAACACAAAGTGAAATATACTGTTTGAGTACTCGTTATAGCATTAAGCCTCAGTGTACAGCACATTAAGGACAGAGATCCTACATGAGGAGTAAGTGCACAGTGACTCCTGTTGTTGACTTTACAAATTGACACTCCTGTTTAGGGCATCAGTAATCTCCCTATGCACCAGTCATGAGTTTCCAAGGCTATGGAAGCCCTTTGAGTTCTCCGACTCTTATCTTGTTTAGACAAGGTCATAGTCAAAGTGGAGGTTCTCTCCTCCCTTCAGAGAAAGGCACCTCCCTCTTTGAAGACCTGTTCTTTCCACTGGGATCTCACTCACAGAGATCTTATTGCCAGAGTGTCTTGGCTTTCCATGCCTGAAATACTCTCATGGGCTTTTCAGCCAGATCCGAGTGCCTTTAGGGCTGATTCTGAGGCCAGAGTGCTATTTAGGACATCTGCCATTCTATGAGTCTGCTGAGTATCTCACTTCCCATGTTGGATCACTCTCCCCTTTATTTATTCTATCGGTTAGTGTTAGCAGATACTAGACTTGTTTATGTGCTCCCTTTGACTCTTAGTCCTTTCATTATGATCAATTGTGAACTGAAATTGATCACTTGGAATAGTGAGATGGCATTGGCACATGCCACCTTGATGGGATTGAATTGGAATCCCCTAGTATGTTTCCAACTCTACCAATTGGGGCAAGTCAGCCCGAGCATGCCCCAAATTATACATCTCTTCCCTCTCTTATTCCCACTTTTATGTTTAACAGGGATCACATTTCAGTTAATTTTCAACACTTAAGAATAACTGTGTGATAATTACAGAATTAAACCAGTCATATTAAGTAGAACAGACAAAAAAAAAATACTATGAGGGATAATGTATTAAGTTGTCCATTAGCAGTCAGGGCTATGCTGATCAAGTCACCATTTCTCATAGTGTCCATTTCACTTCAGGAGGTTTCCTTTTTGGTGTTCAGTCAGTTGTCACCGATCAGGGAGAACATATGGTATTTGTCCCTTTGGTACTGGCTTACTTCACTCAGCATGATGTGTTCCAGATTCCTCCATTTTGTTGCAATTGACTGGATTTCGTTGTTTCTTACTGCGGTATAGTATTCTAAAGAATACATATCCCATAATTTCTTTATCCAGTCTACCATTGATGGGCATTTAGGTTGGTTCCAGGTCTTGGCTATTGTGAATTGTGCTGCAATAAACATTAGGGTGCAGACCGCTTTTTTCTTTATCAATTTAAACTCCTTTGGGTAAATTCCAAGGAGTGGGATGGCTGGGTCGAACGGTAGGGTTATATTCAGGTTTCTGAGGAATCTCCAGACTGATTTCCATAGTGGCTTAACCAGTTTGCATTCCCACCAACAGTGGGTTAGTGTCCCTTTTTCCCCACATCCTCGCCAGCATCTGTTGTTGGTAGATTTCTGTATGTGAGCCATTCTAACCGGGGTGAGGTGAAACCTCATTGTGCTTTTGATTTGCATTTCCCTGATTGCTAGTGACCTTGAACATTTTTTCATGTGTCTGTTGGCCATTTGGATTTCCTCTTTTGAAAAATGTCTATTGAAGTCCTTGGCCCATCTCTTAAGTGGGTTGTTGGTTTTGTTTTTGTGGAGTTTCTTGATCTCTTTGTAGATTCTGGTTATTAACCCTTTATCTGTTGCATAGTTTGCAAATATTTTTTCCCATTCTGTCGGTTGTCTCTTCACTCTCCTGACTGTTTCTTTTGCAGTAAAGAAACTTCTCAATTTGATGCAATCCCAATAGTTGATTTTGGCTTTGACTGTCTGTGCCTCCCGGGTCTTTTCCAGAAATTCTTTGCCTGTGCCAATATCTTGAAGGGTTTCTCCAATGTTCTCTAATAACTTAATGGTGTCAGGACGTAGATTTAGGTCTTTAATCCACGTTGAGTGGATTTTTGTGTAAGGTGTAAGGTAGGGGTCTTGCTTCATGATTCTGCACGTGGAAATCCAGTTTTCCCAGCACCATTTATTGAATAGACTGTCCTTGCTCCAGGAATTAGTTTTAGATCCTTGATCAAATATAAGTTGGCTGTAGATGTTTGGGTTGATTTCTGGTGTTTCAATTCTGTTCCATTGGTCTATCCATCTGTTTCTGTACCAGTACCATGCTGTTTTGATTACAACTGCCCTGTAGTATGTCCTGAAGTCTGGTATTGTGATGCCTCCGGCTTTGTTTTTGTTGTACAAGATTGCTTTAGCTATTCGAGGTCTCTTGTGCCTCCATATGAATTTCAGCATCATTTTTTCTAGATCTGCGAAGAATGTCTTTGGTATCTTGATTGGGATTGCATTGAATCTATAAATTGCTTTTGGGAGAATGGACATTTTGATGATGTTGATTCTTCCAATCCATGAGCATGGAAGATTTTTCCATTTTTTGGTATCCTCTTCTATTTCTTTCTTTAAGGTTTTGTAATTTTCATCGTAGAGATCTTTAACGTCCTTGGTTAAGTTTATTCCAAGGTATTTGATTGTTTTTGTAGCTATTGTGAATGGGATTGATCTTAGCAGTTCTTTCTCAGTCATGGCATTACTTGTGTATACAAAGGCTGTTGATTTTTGTGCATTGATTTTATATCCTGCCACTTTGCCAAACTCCTCTATGAGTTCCAATAGTCTCTTAGTAGAGTTCTTTGGATCCTCTAAGTACAGAATCATATCGTCTGCAAAGAGGGATAGTTTGACTTCTTCCTTCTTGATTTGTATTCCTTTGATTTCTTTTTCTTGTCTGATGGCTCTGGCTAAAACTTCCAGAACTATGTTAAATAGCAGTGGTGAGAGTGGGCATCCCTGCCTGGTACCAGATCTCACTGGAAATGCTTCCAACTTTTCCCCATTCAATAGGATGCTGGCTGTGGGTTTTTTATAAATTGCTTTGATTATATTGAGGAATGTTCCTTCTATACCCAATTTGCTTAGAGTTTTCATCATGAAAGGGTGTTGAATTTTATCAAATGCTTTCTCTGCATCAATTGAGATAATCATATGGTTTTTCTTCTGCAGTCTGTTAATGTGGTGAATCACATTGATTGATTTGCGAATGTTGAACCATCCCTGCATACCAGGGATGAATCCCACTTGGTCTGGGTGGATGATTTTCCTGATGTGTTGTTGTATTCTGTTGGCCAGAATTTTATTGAGGATTTTTGCATCTATGTTCATCAGGGATATTGGTCTGTAATTTTCTTTCAGTGCTGCATCTTTCTCTGGCTTAGGGATTAAGGTGATGCTGGCTTCATAGAAAGAATTTGGGAGGATTCCCTCTTCTTCGATTGTTCTGAATAGTTTGAGAAGAAATGGGATTAGTTCTTCTTTAAATGTCTGGTAGAATTCAGCAGTGAATCCATCTGGTCCTGGGCTTTTCTTTGTTGGGAGGGCCTTTATTACTGTTTCAATTTCTGTTTCAGTTATGGGTCTATTTAGGTTTTCGATGTCTTCATGGTTCAATTTTGGTAGATTGCATGTGTCCAGGAATCTATCCATTTCTGATAGGTTTTCCTGTTTGCTGGCATACAGGTCCTTGTAGTAATTTCTGATGATTCTTTTTATTTCTGTGGTGTCTGTTGTTACGTTTCCTTTTTCATCTCTGATTTTATTGATTTGGGTCTTTTCTCTTCTTTTTTTAGTTAGTTGGGCCAATGGGGTGTCAATTTTGTTTATTTTTTCAAAAAACCAGCTTCTCGCTTGGCTGATTTTTTGTAATGTTTTTTTGGATTCAATCCTGTTAATTTCTTCTCTGGTTTTAATTATTTCTCTTCTCCTACTAGATTTGGGTCTGGTTTGCTGCAGTTTTTCTAGGTCCTTGAGGTGCGCTGAAAGCTCATTTATTTGGTACCTTTCCAATTTCTTGATATAGGCACCTATTGCTATAAATTTGCCTCTCAATACTGCTTTTGCTGTATCCCATAAGTTTTGATATGTTGTGTTGTTGTCTTCATTTACTTCCAGAAAGTTTTTGATTTCTCTTTTGATTTCTTGAATGACCCAGTGTTCATTCAGGAGCATGTTGTTCAGTCTCCATGTGTTTGCATACTTTCTGGGGTTTCCTGAGTTGCTAATTTCCAGCTTCATCCCGCTGTGGTCTGAGAAGCTGCATGGTATGATTCTAATTCTTTTAAATTTGCTGAGATTTGCTTTATGTCCTAGTATGTGATCAATCCTAGAGAAGGTTCCATGCGCTGCTGAGAAGAATGTGAAGTCTGTAGATGTAGGGTTGAAAGTTCTGTAGATATCTGTTAGATCCATTTGGGCAATAGTGTCAATTAAATCTGCTGTTTCCTTGTTGATCTTCTGTCCGGATGATCTGTCTATTTCTGAGAGTGGAGTATTGAAGTCCCCCAGTACTATTGTATTGGAATCTAAATCTCCCTTTAAGTCCCTTAACATATCTTTTAAATAGACCGGTGCCCTGTAATTAGGTGCATATACATTTATAATAGTTACATCTTCCTGTTGAATTGAACCCTTAATCATTATATAGTGTCCCTCTTTGTCTCTCTTAACAGTTTTTGTATTAAAGTTTATTTTGTCTGATATTAATATGGCTACACCTGCTTTTTTTTGGTTTCTGTTGGCATGGAATATCTTTTTCCAACCTTTCACTTTCAGTCTGCATGCCTCTTTGTTAGAGAGATGTGTTTCTTGTAGGCAACAAATAGTTGGGTTGTGTTCTGTGAGCCAGTCAGCTAAACGGTGTCTTTTAACTGAAGAATTCAGACCATTAATGTTCAATGTGACAATTGATACGTAGTGACTTTGCCCTGCCATTTTCCCGGAAATATTTTCTAGTATATGCTTTGAGCTTCCCATGCTCTTTTACTGGTAGGTGTTCTTCCATTCCCTTCTTTCATATTGATGGCCGTGTTTCTGTGTTTCTGAGTGTAGCACATCTTTAAGTATCTTTTGCAGGGCCGGACGAATGGCCACAAAGTCTTTCAATTTCTGTTTGCTATGAAAGGTCTTTATTTCACCTTCATTCACAAATGAGAGCTTGGCAGGATATAAAATTCTGGGCTGGCAATTTTTCTCTCTTAGCACCTGTGCTATGTCTCGCCATTCCCTCCTAGCTTGTAGGGTTTCTGATGAGAAGTCAGCTGTGAGTCTGATTGGAGATCCTCTGAGAGTAATCTGACGTTTCTCTCTTGCACATTTTAGGATCTTTTCTTTATGTTTCACTGTGGTAAGTTTAATTACCACGTGTCGTGGTGAGGATCTCTTTTGGTCATGTTTATTGGGGGTTCTATGAGCTTCCTGTACTAGGATATCTCTGTCCTTCTCCAAACCTGGAAAGTTCTCTGCTAGTATCTCACTAAAAAGGCCTTCCAATCCTTTCTCTCTCTCCATGCCTTCAGGAACTCCTAGAACTCGAATGTTGGTTTTTTTAATAGTATCCTGTAGATTCCCAACAATATTTTTCAGGTTTCTAATTTCCTCTTCTTTTCTTTGGTTTGACTGTATGTTTTCCTGTGCTCTATCTTCTAAGTCCGATATTCTCTCTTCTGCTTCACCCATTCTGTTTTTAAGGCTTTCTAATGTGTTTGTCATTTGATCTATTGAGCTCTTCATTTCATTTTGATTTCTCTTCACTATAACACTTTCCTGTTCTACTAGTTTCTGAGTTTCATTTTGACTCTTCCTTAAAATTTCATTTTCACGAGAAAGATTTTCAATCTTGTCCATTAAGGATTTCTGTAGTTCAAGGATTTGCTTTTGAAAACTTCTAAATGTTCTTATCATAAATTTTTTGAAATCCGTATCTTGCATTTCTTCTATCTCATCATCTTCATACTCTTGGCTTGGGGTGTTTTGCTTATTTGGAGGCATCATAGTGTCATCGTTGATCTTGCTCCCTCTTTTTCTGTGTTTGTTACTCGGCATAGTTAATTCTTCTTGCGTCACTGTGCGCTTTTTTTTTTCTTTTCTTTTTTTTTTTTTTATACTGTGTCCGTGTTAAGTGGACTGCCTGCTGTTGGAGGAGCCTTGGAGGCTTGAGATGGGTGGGGCCTGAGAGCTCTGCCTGGTTCTTCCAGGTTAAGGGTGTGCAAAGGTGACACCCTCAGGTTATGAGTGGTAAATCTCTCTCTTTTTATTTATTTATTTATTTTATTTATTCAGGGGGTAAGTAACACTGCAGGGCAGGGCTGTGCAGAATTGATGGTATTTAGCTTCCAGTCTTTGGCTCCTCTGGACTCCCACTGGGTTGCCTAGGCTACTGAATTGTAGTGACTCAGTTCCTTAACTCTCCCCCACTGATATGTAAATCCAAAGAGGAGGCCTGCTCTTTGTCTCTTGGGAATTCTTCAAGTCTTGCAGGCTTGTAACCTTTGCAAGGTTAGGGGGAAGAGAAACCCGGAAGCTTTTTTTTTTCCTTCTTTCCGGTAGTGAGTTTGCTGCACTTTCCGGCCCCCCTCTAGATTCTGACCCCCGTTTCCCCACCAATGTCTCGGGTTATTGAGCTCACCTCCCCTTCCAGCGCCGATGTGTGGACTCGGAGCCCTGAGCGTCTCAAGTCTCCCCGCTGTTTTCTGTGTGGCGTGCACTCTCCTTGGAGCACTGTCGCGCAGACCCTGGGGCTTCTGCGGCTGGGTCCCGCGACTTTGCTTCCATGCGGTGGGCGACCTTGTTCTCCCAGTAGGTCGTCCGATTCACGCCTGCTCCATTCAGAAGGGTTTCCCCTGCAATTTTTGTTTGGTTCTATTTTCTGCGGCTACCGTAACTCCCCTTTTATTAAACTAAATTTTCCCGGACTATCGGTGCGCGCCCTCACTATTCCGCCATCTTGGCCCAAAATGTGTAAATTATATATACTGAATATTACTAAGAGAAATTAAGTATATAAAAATAAGTAGAAAGATACATTGTATTCATAGGTCAAATAATTCAGTAATGCTAAAATGTCAGTTCTTCCATACTAATTTATGGAGTCAATACAATACCAAGAAAGCCTACAGAAGACTCTTATGTAGGCCAGTGCCACGGCTCAATAGAATAGTCCTCTGCCTGAGGTGCCAGCACCCCGGGTTCTAGTCCTGGTTGGGGCCCCAGATTCTTTCCAAATTGCTCCTCTTCCAGTCCAGCTCTCTGCTGTGGCCTGGGAAGGCAGTGGAGGATGGCCCAGTTCCTTGGGCCCTGGGGAAGTGCCTGGCTCCTGGCTTCGGATAGGCATGGTGTGCCGACTGCAGTGCGCAGACCACAGCAGCCACTGGGGACTGAACCAACGAAAAAGGAAGACCTTTCTCTCTCTCTCTCTCTCTCTCTCTCACTGTCCACTCTGCCTGTCAAAAAAAAAAAAAAGGCTCTTATGTAGAAATTGATAAGATTATTCTAAAACTCTTACAGAAATGCAAGTGACTGATAATGGCCAAGTGACTTTTAAAAAGAAATAAAATTTGGAAGACTAACAATATTAGATCAAGACATGATAAAGTTGTCATGATCAACACATGATATTGGTGTAGATGTGCAAATTTATCAATTGAAAATAGCATTCTAGAAGTCAGCCTACACAAATATAGCCAACTAATTTTGACCACAATGCAGCGACATTTTTTGTTAAAGAGATGTTTTCAAGAAATGCTACAGCTATATACCTATTGACCAGAAAAAAAAAAAAAATCTTCAAATAATTCTTCTTCTTTTTTTTTTTTTGACAGGCAGAGTGGACAGTGAGAGAGAGAGACAGAGAGAGAGAGAAAGGTGTTCCTTTTGCCGTTGGTTCACCCTCCAATGGCCGCCACATCAGGCGCACTGCAGCCAGCGCACCGCGCCTATCCAAAGGCAGGAGCCAGGAGCCAGGTGCTTCTCTTGGTCTCCCATGGGGTGCAGGGCCCAAGAACTTGGGCCATCCTCCACTGCACTCCCGGGCCACAGCAGAGAGCTGGCCTGGAAGAGGGGCAACCGAGACAGAATCCGGTGCCCCGACCGGGACTAGAACACGGTGTGCCAGTGCCGCTAGGCGGAGGATTAGCCTATTGAGCTGCGGTGCCAGCTCAAATAATTGTTCTAACAACATACAAATATTAACTCAAAATTGATCAGAAGTTTAACCTATAAATAAGCCTCAGACTATAAAGCTTCTAAAATAAGACATAAAAGAAAACCTTTGCTATCTTTTTCTGAGTAATGATTTCTTAGAAAGTACAATCTATAAAAGAGCAAACTGATAAATTTTCCTCCATCAAAAATTTAAAACTTCTACTCCTGAAAAGATGCTGTTCAAAAAAATGAAAAGACAAGCCAAATCATGGGAGGAAATATATGCAAATTCTTTATCTGATGAAGTATGCCTTTCTAGAATATATATGGAATAATCACCCAGCATACACCTGAGCAATACTCCATTCTATAGCTTACTAGTTAACACCACAGTTCAGAAGTGTGTCCAGTAATAGTACAATTCAATAAATGTATAAATGTATAAATGGATGATCAAGTGAAAAATACATACCAAGACTTCATAGTAGGTAAAATATTCCTTCTATCTCCCTCGAAATTCCGTCACAATAGGCAGTCTCTGATCCCACTACAAAACTAGGGTCTATGTATTATGATGCTTGTCCCAAGAACACAAGTATGCACATCCAAAACCCCACCTACACTATTTTTTTATTTTACTTATTTATTGTTAATTTTTAAAATGAATTTAATAAATGTTATTGTGTATATTTTAGGTCTATGTGTACATAATTAGTGGATACACAGAAAAGCAATCTTCAATAAGTTTATGGAAAATGTGTATCATGAAAGATTATGCATGAATTTGAAAAAACTTTGCACCAAAATAAACTTATCTTTCAAATCCATTTTTTCATCAACTCATTTACATTATATTTTAAAACAATTATGCCTTCGATAGTTTTTGAACTTGCTAGCATAGCACTTCTTTTCTGAAGACTCATTTAATCATCTGAAAGGCAGAATGGCAGAGAGAAGAGTTCTCTCTGCTGGTTCATGCCCCAAATGGCCACAACAGCCAAGTCTGAAACCTGGAGCCAGTAACTCCCTTCTGCCCTCATAGGTGGGCAATAGGGACCCAAGTACTTGGGCCATTTTTTTGCTGTCTTCCCAAGTGCATCAGCAGGAAGCTGAAGCAGGAGCAGTATGGCCAGGACTCAAACCAGCATTCTGATATGAGATGCCAGCTTTGCAAGTGGCAACTTAAACTGTTGCACTGCAACACAGGCCCCTCTATGCATTCTTTGAAGCACCCTTGAGAATAGTTAAATGGATACTATATGAAGCACATTGAAATATAGTTCAGCTCCATTGGTAACATTTGTTTATTTTTTGGTGACTGGAGCCACTAAATCTACATATGTTACAAAAATCTGAAAAACTGTATTTTTAGCCACCTCAGCCCTTGTGTACATTAGGTCTCTGAACTTGTTCATTTCACCTGTCTGGTGCTCTGTGTCCTTTAGCATAAGTGTTCCAATTTCCTCCATATCCCTTCAACAATCCCTAATGATCAGTTTTATTATCTGTTCCTCATGTTTTACTTTCATTTATTACAGATTCTACATATAAGTGAGATTATCCGATTTTTTTTCTGTTTGTGGTTTATTTTATTTAGCAGGATTTCTTCTAGGTCCATCCATGTTTAGTAAGTGAAAGATGTCCTTTGGTAAGGCTGAAAATATATATTATAATATTTTAGTTATATTGTGATATATATATATATATATCATACACATTTCATTTTTCCATTTGTTCATCAGTTGGTGGACACTTGGTTGCTTCCACATCTTGGCTTCTGTGAATATTATGCTGCAGTGAAGGTGAAAATACAAGAATCTTTATAATGTGGTGGCTTCATCTCCTTTGATACTCTAAGGAGAGATTGCTACTTCATAGGACGTTTCTATCTTTATTTAAATTTTTATTGATAAAAAGGGAACAGAGTTCATGCATTCCATAGGTGTAGTTCCAAGAGGAAAACCACACTTTCCTCAATTCCCTGTACTCCTCTATCCTCCTGCTTCCCTCCCCTCTCTTCATTAGTTTTTGCAAAGACATTATTTTAATCCACTCTATATTTGCAGACTTAAATTACTACTACTAATAATATTCAAGAAATAAAAAGTAGGAGGGCCACAGTGCCACAGGAGTATAAGCAAGGGCTAAAAGTGACAATGATTTCTCAACATGTCCATTTCATTCCTATACGTTTTATGTATTTTATATTAACTACCACACGTGAGAAAAAAACATGATATTAGTCATTTTGAGACTGGTTTATTTCACCAAGCATAATGGTTTTCATTTGTATCAATTTTGTTGCAAAAGATAAGACTTCATTCTTTTTTATGACTGAGTAGTACTCCATAGTGTATATATATGCCATATTTTTCCTTACTTAGTATCAGTTGATAGATATCTTTATTGATCACATATCATAGCTAGTGTGAATTGAGCTGCCATAAACATGGGGGTACAAATAACTTTTTCATATGTTGATTTCATTTTGGTTGGGTAAATTCCCAGGAGTGGAATGGCTTGGTCATATGGTAGTTCCATTTTCAGTTCTCTGAGAAATGTACATGCTGTCTTCCATAGTGGCTGTACTGGTTTATACTCTCACCAACAGTGTAATAGAGTACCTTTTTCCCTACATCCTCACCTGCATTCACTGTTTTTTTTTTTTTTTTCATTCACTGTTTTTTGATGTGTGGATGATAGTCATTCTAATTAGGGTGAGATGAAACCTCATTATGGTTTTTATTTGCATTTCCCTGATGGCTAATGATCTTGTGCATTTTTTCACATGTCTGTTGGTCATTTGAATTTCAACCTTTGAAAAATGCCTATTCATGCCCTTTGCCCATTTCTTAAATGAATTGCTTTGTTGTTCTTGAGTTTCTTGAGCTATGTATAGTTCTTAGACATTAATCCTTTATTCATTGAGCAGTTTACACGTATTTTTTCTCAAATTTTGTCCATTGCATCTTTGCTTTGTTGTGTTCCTTTCACAGTGCAGAAGCTTCTTACCTTCAAATAATCCCATTGTCTATTTTTGTCTTTACTGCTTGTGCTTCTGGAGTCTTTTCCAAGAAGTCTTTGTCTATGCCAGTGTCTTATAGATTTTTTCCTGTAGTGTTTTGGTAGTATCAGCTTGTAGATTTAGATCCTTGAACCCCTGTGAGCTGATTTTTTCATAAGTTGTAGGGTAGGGGTCTTGTTTCATACTTCTGCATGTGGAGATCTAATTTTGCCTATTACTATTTGTTGAAGATACTGTCCTTTCTTTAGGGATTGATTTTAGTTCCTTTGTCAAATATTAGATGTTTGTAGATGTATGTATTAATTTCTGGGGTTTCTATTCTGTTGCATTGGTGTACATGTATATCTTTGCACCAGTTCGAGGCTGTTTTCATCATAACTTCTCAGTAGTGTGTCTTGAAGTTTGGCACTGTGATGCATTTGGTTTTGTTTTTGTTGTTAGAATTGCTTTGGCGATTCGGGGTCTCTTGTGTTTCCATATGACTTTTATTTCTTTTTTCTAGATCTGAGAATAATGTCCTTGGTATTTTTATTGAGATGGCATTTAATCTGTAAATTTCTTTCAGTAGTACAGATGTTTTGATATTCTTTCTTCCTATCCACAAACACGGAAGGTTTTTTCCATTTTTTGTGTTTACTTATATTTCTTTCTTTAATGCTTTGTAATTTTCATAATGGAGATCATTCACTTCCTTGGTTAAATTTATTCCAAAGTTTTTAAAATTTTTATAGCTATTGTGAATGGGACTGATCTTACATGTTTTCTCAGCCATGGCATTTTCTGTGTATACAAAGGTTACTGATTTTTGTGTGTTGATTTTGGATCCAGCAACTTTATCAAATTCCCTTATGAGTTCCAATACTCCAATTTCTTTAGGAATCTCCATACTGTTACCCAAAACTGTCATCCCAACTTGCTTTCCCACTAACAGTGTACCCTGGCTCCCTTCTATCCACAACTTTACCAACATTTACTTCTCTCATCCTTTTGATAATAACCATCCTATCCAAGGGTGAGAAGGAAGGTTCCAAAAGAACCAATCAGTGGGGTTGCCAGCACCAGCCAGAGAGATTGTGTGGGCTATTTTGTGCAGTGCTCACACAAAAAGGCCATCCTTTGGATTGTATGGTCCAGAAGCACAGTGGAATAGTTTTTGAGAGCTTGAAGTTTGGGAGAACACACCTGATAACATAGACTTACATCATCTTTCCTGGAAATTCTGGAACTGACACTGCCTAGAGTAATACTTACTGGTAAGGAAGAGAGAGCAAATGGCAGAAATTTAACTTGTACTCCCATATGATTTTCCATGGATTAGAAGAATGGCTTGGATGGAAACCAGCTTTTGTTTTCTTAAAACTATAAATCCAAGAGAAAATCTTTTTATGATGATGAAATATCATGAAAGGTTACGGATGAGCTGTTAGAGTTAGAGTTGAATGAGGTTTCAGGAAGTTTTAGTAACAGGGTATATTTCATAGAATAAAATCCCAGAGGCTTTGACCCACAAATGTGGACGGCAAGAGAACTTGCATTGGAATATCTACCATAAAGAGGACATCCTTGGCCATTTTGTAAAAGTGAAAATATTGTAAACTTTCTGCTTGACACTGGTCCTCATTTCTGAGCTTAAATAGAACCTCAATTTCTTGATTTTTCATTATCCATGCTGCTTGACATCTGTTGTAGTTTAGGAAATGACCAATAGCAAACTGTATTAAAGCATAAAGTAAGGCACGACTATATCTTTGTTAAAGGCAATAACTTGACACTACTGAGCTCAATAAAATGAACAACATGACCATTTCTACATGGGGGGTCAAACTTTATTGCATTAGCATTTTCTCTTTTATGTTGAGAGTCAGTCCTTTTATAACGGAATGATGACAGATATAAAACATACATCTAAGCACTAGGCTATAGCCTGATGATAAAAATAGACGATGGCATTTACAGAATAAAATTTCCCAAATTTTTCACCCAAAAGTCTGCTCTAAGTTTAAGTGGATTTTAAGAGCACAACCCTTTGAGGAAAAAAAAAATGTTTGCAACAGCCTGGGCTACGTCAGGCTATAATTGGGAGCTCAGCACTCCATTCAGGTCTCACGTAGGGGTGGCTGGGACCAAATACTGAGTCATCATCACTGCAGGTTCTGCATTAGCGGGAAGCTGGAATCAGGAGGCAGAGCTGGAACTCAAAACTAGGTACACTGATAACACATACATAATGACTTTCATACATTTTGTAGTGCCACCTTGGATTTTACTTTTTTTTTACAAATATCTTCTACAATTGATAAACTACATATGTTGTATGGTGTATAGTTTGCTAAGATTTGGCATATGCATATGTAAGAGCAATAATCACCATAATCAAGGTGCTGAACACACCCCATCATTCCCAGATGTTTCTTTGTGCTCTTCTGTAAATTCTTTATCTTCCCCTTCCTCTCTTTTCCACCCCATTCCCAGGCAACCAGATTTGGTGCTTCCTGTCACTACAGTTAATATTATCTAAAAATTTGTGCAGTTGTAATTATACTAATTGTATACTTCTGCTTTTCTCTGGCTTTGTTCATTCAGTACAATTATTTTGTGATTCAGCCATCTTATTGTGTGTTTCACTAATTGATTCCTTTTTATTGCTGACTGATTTCCACCACACAAAGACCGAGACTTAATGTCTTCACTTGTTGATGGGTTATTACAAATAAATGTGTTAGAAGCACTTTTGTACCCATCTTTGCCTAGATGTATGCTTTCATTTCAGTTGTGTCAATATCTAAGAATAGAATAGCTTGAACATAATTGTAGATATTTGCTTAACTTTGAAAGAAACTCAAATTCTTTTCTAAATTTGTTACGCTATTTTGTATTCTCACTCATTCAAATGTCCCAGTTCTTCTGTTTTCATGAACACATGGTACAGTTCGAAAACAAAATTGATGATCAAAAAACCTCAGTGTGGTTTTCATTGTGCTCCCTAATAGCTAACGATTTTAACACATTTTTACTTGCATTACATGTATGTTTTATTTAGTAATGTGTTTGTTCAAATATTTTTACTATGCTTGGTTATCTTTAAGTTTTTCTTTTGTTTCGTTGTCTTAGTGTTAACTAGTAAGAAGTCAGTTATTGAAATAGAATGGAGTACTGCTCAGGTGTATACTAGAGGTGGACAGACTGCTATGCAATCTCAGAGAAGCAATTTACTGAAATGCTGAAACTTTAAAGCATCCAAAAAATGTAATATTTAAAATTAGTGTTAAAAGTTAGATGTGACCTTGGTAAGCAGAGACAGCAAATACATAACATCTAGCCTATTAGCCCATGTTTGTCGGGGAGAGTAATCAGGTTAAGTGTATTTGACACAAAATGAAGTCAGATGTGTAGATTATTTTATGGTTTTTGCTCTCAAACTTAATATATATTCAAATAGGATATATTTCCAGCCTTAAATCCTATTAAATTGTCTTAGTCTACTACTCACAGTAAATCTTGTTGAATTTAGATAACATCAAAAACTTCTAAAATTTTAAATCAGAGCATTTAATGTATAATATAGCATTCAAAGTACTTTATGCATTCTGTTAGAGGAATCAGATATCTATATTTTTGAATCATAAAAGATTGCTCACTGCAATGAGGCAGCCATCCTCTAGCTATAAACTGTGGAAGCAGAATCTTAAGTAACACATTTTTACTATGTGGCTTTCAAAATAATTAAATCAATTTTCATTTTGCTAATTGCCTTAAATCACAGCTTTGCCTAGATGTTTTAATTTAGAGAAATGAGAAAAAGAAAAACATTTTAAAATGAAGAAATTTATATCCACAAAAATAGTTTAGAAAAAGATACTCATTAAATGTTTATAGCTTAAAGTACTTTGGGGCATATTATTCTATTCATTTATCCTTTAAATGTACACAATATCACCAAACGAGATTTGAGACAGATTTTAATTATTAGCAAGTACTATGAGGCTCTTGAAACTTTCTCTTGGCTAACAATCAGTGAGCTGGAAAATACAGGGGCAAGACTGGTACATGTAGACAGACTTTCAACCCTGTATTGCCATGCCCCATTAACAACGTCAGAGAGCGCATTGAATTATTTAAAATTAAATTTTCAGAACATTTTTTGTACTCGTCAACCTGTCTCTCAAGCATATCATTTAAATTATTCATGCAGGTAAAAAATTGATCTTCCATGTTGGAGAAGGTAAGTATATAAGAAACCTGTGTTAAACTTTGGACTGAAGTCATTTTTGTTTAAAATATTATACTTCTCTTCCAACTATAAAACTAATAAGTACACTCTGAATTCTGTCTCCCTTTCACCCACACTTTCTTTTTTCCACTTTCTATATTTTGTTCTCTCTCTTGAAACACGCACATGAACCCATGCACATACACACAAATTTTATTGTACTTTTATCTTCTAAAAATACAGAATATATGCTAAAAGAATCTACTTGATAGGATGGATATATACCTCAAGTAAATTCATTTTTTTTAAGTAAATTCATTTATATATATATATATATATACACACATATATACACACACACACATATATATATATGTCTTAATGCATATGCCTACATATAACTACACATATTTACATTACAATATGAAGAAATGAGATGGTGGCCGGTGCCGCAGCTCACTAGCCTAATCCTCTGCCTCGCGGCGCCAGCACACCAGGTTCTAGTCCAAGTCGGGGCGCTGGATTCTGTCCCGGTTGCCCCTCTTCCAGGCCCGCTCTCTGTTGTGGCCTGGGAGTGCAGTGGAGGATGGCCCAAGTGCTTGGGCCCTGCACCCCATGGGAGACCAGGAGAAGTACCTGGATCCTGCCATCGGATCAGCATGGTGCGCCGGCCACAGCGCACCCGCCACAGCGGCCATTGGAGGGTGAACCAACAGCAAAAGGAAGACCTTTCTCTCTGTCTCTCTCTCACTGTCCACTCTGCCTGTCAAAAAAAAAATGAGATGGTGAGAAGAGTTTCCAAAATTTCAGAAAATACAAAAATTATTAGCAGTGTGCCATTGATTAGGCTGGCTGTGTTTCAAAGTTCTTAGTTTCACTGCACTTTAATATTAGAAATCTCTAAGGATCTCCCTTTGAGATGTCATCGTTTCTAAGGTATTTTATTGAGATGCATTAATTGACCACGTTGATGCATTCTAGTGTGATAATTGATACATGCAGATAATCATGTGATAAAGCATGATAATTAGCATTTTTATCTCCTTACACATTGATCCTTTTAAAATTTATGGTAAACCATTGTGAACTGTAGTAATCCTACTGTGCTGTACAGCATTGAGACTTAATCATTTTATCTAACTGTATTTCAACATCTGTCATACAACCTCCCTCCATTCTTCCTTTCCCCTATATTTTCTAACGTCTAATGATCATTTCCCTACTTCCTACTTCTATGAAATAGCCTTCTCTTAATGAATCTACAAGAATATGTAGTATTTGTGTATCTGTACCTAGCTTGTTTCCTTAACATAATATCCCCCAGATATTGCTATAAATAACACAATTTAATCATTTTATGGCTAAATAATATTCCACTGTGTATATATGCCACCTTTTATTTATCCATTCATCCGTTTGACTTAATTTCCTTTGGATATATATATATATATATATATCCAAATATATATATATTCTTTGGATAAATCTATGCCAATTATTTGTCCATTTTTTTTCATCAGTTTTTTTTTTCTTTTCTTTGTGCCTTTTTTAGTTTTTTCTTAGTTATTTTTGTATTTTGGATATTAGCATTTTGTGAAATAAATAGAATGCAAATATTTTCTCCCATTCTTCACTGTTTTCATTATTTCTTTCTCTGTGAAGAACCTTCTTAGCTTGATATAACACCATTCGTCTATTTTTGCTTCTGTTCTTGGTGCTTTTTGGATCTTATCCAAGAAAACATCGCCTACACTGATGTCTTGAAGTATGTCCCTTGTATTTTCTTCTAGTCATTTCAGTTTGCAGTTTTAGATTTTAGATATATGAGCCAATTGGAGTTGTATTATGCTTTATTGTGACAGACGAGTGTCTAGTTCCAGTCTAGTGAATACAGTATCCAGTTTTCCCAGGATGACTTGCTAGTCACTGTTCTGTCTTCAGTTTGTGTTTTGGTAACTTTCTCACAGATCAGTTGGCTGCAGATGTGTGGATTACCTCTGGCTCCTCTATTCCATTCTATTAACATTTATGTCAATTTTATGCTGTGCTGGGTTTTATAGCATGTCTGGTCTTGTTCCAAATTTTGGAGATCATTTCATTTTTTCCCTATTCAGTATGATTTTAGCTGTGGGATTCTCAGATGTAGCCTTTATTGTATTGAAGTGCATTCCTTCTCCACCCATTTTACTCCTGAAATAATGTTGAATTTTATCAAATGCTTTTTCTTCATATGTTGAGATGATCATACTATTTTTCCCCTTCATTCTGTTGATACAATGTACTAAATTCATTGACTTGCATCTGTTCGACCAGCCTTGCATTCCAGGAATAAATCTAACTTTTTTGGATGTGTAATATATTTGATGTGCTATTGGAGTGTATTTTTTAGTATTCTGTTGAGCATTTTTGTATGTATATTTATAAAGGATATTAGTTTATATTTTTTCTTTGCTGTTTTGTATTTTTTTTCCTGGTTTTAGTATCAGACTAATGCTATCCTTATATAATAAATTTGGAGGGACTCCCTCCTTTTGAAATCTCTGGAAAATTTTGAGAATTCCTGTTAGTTTTTGTTTTAAAGATTTCTAAACATTAAATAGCAAAGCCATTTGGGAGATGTTTTATACTGATTCAACATTGTTATACATTATTGATCTCATCAGATTTTATATGTTTTCATGGTCCAGTTGTAATGTTTTTGTTTTTTTTTTTTTTTTTTTTTTTTTTACAGGCAGAGTGGACAGTGAGAGAGAGAGAGAGAAAGGTCTTCCTTTGCCATTGGTTCACCCTCCAATGGCCGCCGCGGCCAGCGCACTGCGGCTGGCGCCCCGCGCTGATCCGAAGGCAGGAGCCAGGTACTTATCCTGGTCTCCCATGGGGTGCAGGGCCCAAGCACTTGGGCCATCTTCCACTGCACTCCCGGGCCATAGCAGAGAGCTGGCCTGGAAGAGGGGCAACCGGGACAGAATCCGGGACTAGAACCCAGTGTGCCGGTGCTGCGAGGTGGAGGATTAGCCTATTGAGCCGCGGCGCCTGCCCTGTAATGGGTTTTATATGTCCAGAATTTAATCATTTCCTCTAGAATTTTAGTTTTGAGTGCATAGAAGTTCATAATGGTCCCTAATGCTCCTTTGCATTTGGGAGACAATGGTTGAAATACATCCTTTCTTGTTTGATTGTGTGTGTGTGTGTGTGTGTGTAAAGATTGTTATTCATTTATTTGACAGCTAGAGTTACAGACAGTGAGAGGAAGAGACAAACAGAAAGGTCTTCCATCTGCTGGTTCACTCCCCAAATGGCTGCAATGGCCGGAGCTGGCCTGATCCAAAGCCAGGAGCCAGGAACTTCTTCCAGGCTTCCACATGGGTGTAGGGGCCCAAACACTTGGACCATCTTCCACTGTTTCCCAGGCCCTAGTAGAGAGCTGGATCAGAAGAGGAGGATCTGGGAGTAGAACCGAACCAGTGCCCATATGGGATGCCGGTGCTACCGGTGGAAGATTAAACTACTGTGCCACAGCGCCGGCTCAGTGTGTGTCACATATATATATGTATGTATATATATATAGTATATTATATATACTATATTATGTATATGTCATCTCCTTTTTAATTAGTTTAGCTAGAGATTTAGACATTTTCTGCATCTTGACAAAAACTCTTTGTTTTGTTGATCTTTTTTATGATTTTAACCTCTGTCTAATTTATTTTGGCTAAAAATGTGTTATGTATTTTCTTTAAATTATTAATTTGAAATCTTGTTTTATTTTTGTTTTTTCTGGTTTCTCAGTTACAATATTAGATTAGTTGAGATCTTTATCTATCTCTATATCTATCTGACTATTTAGTGTTATTACTATAAGCTTCCTTTTTAGTTCTTTTCCCCCTTTATCCTATAGGTTTTGGATATTGTGGTTCCATTTTTCATTTGTTCCAAGAAATTTTTTTACTTTCTATTTTGATTTCTTCTTTGGTCCATTGGTCAGTTAAGAGAATGTGTTGGATTTTCATGTATTCATATGAGTTTTAAAGTTCCTTTTGTTGATTTCTAGTTTCATTCTATTGTGGTCAGAGAAGATAAACAATAAGGTGTTTTATTTATTTGTTTGTTTATTATTTTACTTTGTTGAGATTTGTTTTGTTCTCCAGTGTATTATCTGTCTTGGAGAATGTCTGTCTCCTGATGAGAAGATTGCATAATCTGTGACTTTTGAATGGAATGTCTTATAAATATCAGTTAGGTGGGCTGCTGCTGTGGCGTAGCAGGTAGGGCCGCAGTTGCAGTGCCAGCATCCCATACGGGCACTGGTTCTAGTCCCAGCTGCTCCACTTCCAATCCAGTTCTCTGCTATGGCTTGGGAAAGCAGTGGAAGATGACCCAAGTCCTTGGGCCCCTGCACCCGGGTGGGAGACCCAGAAGAAGCTCCTGGCTCCTGGCTTCAGATCAGCACAGCTCCTGCTGTTGTGGCCATCTGGGGAGTAAACCATCAGATGGAATCTTCTCTCTCCCTCTCTCTCCCTCTCTCTCTGCCTCTGCCTCTTTGTAACTTTACCTTTCAAATAAATAAATCTTAAAAAAATCAGATCCATTTAGTCTACAGTGTTGTTTAACTCAATATTTCTTTGTTGCTGTTTTTATTTAGATGATCTCTCCACTGAGTGAAAGTGGAGCTTTGAAATCTCCAGTTAATATTGTGTTAGAAATTGCCTCTCCCTTTACACCTAATCATGTTTGCTTCATATAATTGTGTTCTGGTTATATAGATTTATAATTATTTTCTCTTATTGAATTGATCTCTTTATTATTATATAGTGACCTCATTTTGATTCTTTTTATAACTTTTGGATAAAAATCTACTTTTTATCATGGACATATAGCTACAGGATTCCTTATGGTTCTTTTTAGCTTCCAATTTTCAGTTTTAATCTCTGTGTATATTTGCCAGTGTTATAATTTTCTAATATACAGCATATCATTGGGACTTATATCTTTTATATGAAGCCAATCTGAATCTGTTATTTATGGAATTTAACTCATGTGCATTTTACACAGTTATTGATAGAAAAGTCATACTCCAGTCATTTTTTTTTGTGAATGATTGGAATACCCTTTGTTCTTAGCATTGTCTGTTGTTTATCTTTATTGTTTGGTGGTTTTCTTATTGTTAAAGCTTGACTCTTTACTCTTACTCTTTTAAGTCTCTATCCTACTAGAGAGTTTTTTTATTTTCACATGTTTTCATGATAACAGTTAATTATTCTTTTGCCTTCACATCTTGGTCTCCCTTAACCATTTCTGCAAGACTGGTGATGATGGAGTGTTCAGTTTTTAACTATTCTGTAATGAATCATTTCTAGAAGTTATTGTATTCCTTGTTGACAGGTTTTATTTTTTTCCTGTTAGGATTTTCAATTTATCACCCCATTCTTTGTTAACACATCAGGTTTCTGTTGAAAAAATCTGTTTCCCCAATCAAGATTCCCTTTTATATACCTTGAAGCCTTTCTCTTACCATCTTTTTAATTCTTTGTTTTAGACTTTTGACAACTTCAGTATGATTAGTTCTATCAATTTTCCTTTGAGCTTCCTGATTATGGATGTCTGTATCTTTCCCAAGATTTGTCTTTAGATACTATTTTGCTGAATAACATTTCTCTGCCTTTTCCCTATTCTTCTTCTGGTATACTGATCATGTGAAAACTTCTTTGCTTAATTGTGTCACATAAAGATTCTAGATAGTCTTCACCTCTAAAAAGTTTTTTTATCTGACTCAATTATTTCGAAAGCCCTGTCTTCAAGTTAAGACATTCTTCCTTCTGCTTTATCTAGTCTGTTGTTGAGGCTCCCAGATGTAGAGTTACTTCATTGATTGAGTTACTGAACTGCTATATTTCTGTTTGGTTCTATTTTTATTTTTCTAGGTTTTTTTTTTTTTTTTGGTTAGTTGGAGATAATGAATTGTTTTCCAAATTTTGTTGAATTGTGTGTCTAAATTCTGTTGTGTTTCCTTGACGTTTCTTAAAACAGTTCTTTCCAATTCTTTTTTAGACAGTTCAACAACTTCCTTTTATATGGGCCTGATGCTAGAAATCTGTGATCCTCTGGATGTGTCATGTGACCTTGTTCCTCCTGTTTCTTATTGATGTTTATACATCTGGCAGATCAGTTGTCTCTAAAAATTTTATAGCGTGTCTTTTAATGTAAAAGACTTTCTCCTTAAGGTATCTCCTAGAGTTCCAGTTGGGTAGGTCGCTTGGGCTTTGGTCTAGTGTAGTGGCTGTGTAGTTTCTTCAGCTGCAATCCATTTTTTTTAACGTTTGCAGGTTTGCCAGTGGATGGAAATCATGGATTTCTGGGGTTATTCTTTCAGCTGGGATGTAGCTCTCTTAGGCAGATCTGGATGGCTGGCAGTGCTGTGCACAGGTCATGCTGCGTGCGTGCACAGTTCCCTTCAGTTTTCAGAGGTGAGCTGAGGGTGGAACCACTTTAGCAGGCAAGGTGCGGCTGATACAGCAGCAAAAGAAAAGGTGCCCATCAGTTTCTGGGGGACACATGAGCAACGTCACTCCAACGGGGTCAGGCATGCTCAGTAGTGGGTGTGATCTGCCAAATCAAGAGTCAGAGGACCAGGGCCAGCATTGTGGTGTAGCAGGTTAAGCCTCCGCTTGTAACACTGGCATCCAATAGTGCACTGGTACAAGACCTTGTTGCCGCACTTCCAATACAGCTCCCTGCTAATGAGCCTAGGAAAGCAGCAGAGGAGGGCCCAAGTGCTTGGGCCCCTGCAGCCATGTGAGAGAACTGGAAGAATCTCCAGGCTCCCAGCTTCAGCCTGGCCCAACTCCGTCTGTTGTGGACGTTTGCTTCCCAAAGATCTCTTTCTGTGTCTTTCCTCCTCTCTCTGTGTCTCTGCCTTTCAGATAAATAAAAAGTAAATCTAAAGGGGAAAAAAGAGATTTTTTTTAAAAGTCAGAGGACCACATAGAGATCACTGTACTAATAAACCTGGGTGCCCATAAATATCTGAGGGCTGTGCAGTGTGCAGGTGACTTTGCAGGGCCCCAGTGGCCAAGCGCTCAGGATGGGGTGTCCAACTGCTTTCCAGAGTCAAGGGTAGGTGGGCAGGGCAACCTGTCTTCTCTCTGCGGGCCTCCACGAGCTTGACCAGTCAACAAAGACTGCCTGACTGCTTCCCGGACTGGGTGTCCCAGTTTTCATCCTTAATTCTTTTTGTCAAACTAAGCCTCTCTTTTCTTTTATCTCTTACCTTTGCCTTTCTGGGATTTAATGTTACTTTTCCAAGCTATAGGCCTAAGTCCATTTTAATTACTTCGAATAGTTCCTTTATGATGTTTCTAAGTCTTGACTCACATATCCTAGGTTTTTTTACACACAGTTCATTCACCTGAGACCAAAGGTAGAGTGAGAAGGAAGAGCTGAAAAGATGTCAAAATAAGAACAATCGCTTTCGTTAAAGTGGAAATTTTTTTTTTGTTAATACCTTCCTTTACCTAAAGATTGTAGTTTTTTGTTTTCCAGGACTTAATTAATTTACATATTTATTTGGTATGAACATAATTTTACAGCAACCCAATTCTGTGTTAGCATTCAAAAAATTCTAATAGTAAGTACTTCCTAGTTGGAAGACCATTTAATTATGACTTTGTGAGGTGGAAGTAAAGAAAAAAAATTTTCATGCTTAAACACATTTTATTTACTTTTTGATACTGACTAAAAGATTCCTAGATTTTGATTTAAAAAAAATTGTTTTTTAGGGGCTGGTGCCGCGGCTCAATAGGCTAATCCTCCGCCTGCGGCGCCAGCACACCAAGTTCTAGTCCCGGTCAGGGCACCGGATTCTGTCCCGGTTGCTCCCCTTCCATTCCAGCTCTCTGCTGTGGCCCTGGAGTGCAGTGGAGGATGGCCCAAGTGCTTGGGACCTGCACCTGCATGGGAGACCAGGAGAAGCACCTGGCTCCTGGCTTCGGATCAGCGTGGTGCGCCGGCTGCAGCAGCCATTTCGGGGTGAACCAACGGAAAAAGGAAGACCTTTCTCTCTGTCTCTCTCTCTCTCACTGTCCACTCTGCACGTCAAAAAAAATTTGTTTTTTGGAATACCTGTATGCAGTTTCTTATGGAGAAAAAACACTTTCTATTTTAAGAAATTACTGGTAACTGGTTCAATCATTCTGCTATTTAGGCAAAGATATGAGAGCAGAAATCTTTGGATGAAGAAAGGAAAGTAAAGGCTGTTATTTGCTTATCTCAGGTTTAAATTACAGAAATAAACTCACTAGGTAAAAAGTAAACACCATCTTATTCCTGCAGTCTAAACACTGGACATTTTTCAAAGAAGACAGATAAAAGAAACTGGAGAACTATCCACTGAACCGCATGGCCTGAAACACTAATGCCAACTTTAACCAAGACAGAAGTAATAAAATGGCTTCACTTCCATAGTACCTTAATGACAGTAGCCACTATTGTTGTCAACACGCTAACACACAGTGATCCCGCGGCTGAAGCATTTTATTAGTGGGAACTCTTGTTCCCCAAAGAGCAGTCAGCAGAACGTCACGGACTCAACCCAGTCTCTGAACACAATTCTCTGTAGCATCGGGAATGATTGCATCTGATTCCTATTTGATGTGCTTAGAAGTGTAGCTCTCTCTTGTTGAACTTATTATAGCTACATGGTGTAGCTTAAATAATAGGTAAGGAACATAGCAAGTGGCTTACTTTTCACAAATCACAATAATTATACACTTCTGTTTGCTCTCTGATCTGCTAATTAACCATCAAATTTGCAGATCAATGTCTACTGTCTGGATTATTTTGATACCTGTTCTTGATAGGTTGCTGTCAGGAAGAAAACAGCGAACATCAACAAACCCCAAAGGAAAACACATTCCAGATGTTCCGAGTTGCCATTCAATTATTTCCTGGCTTCCAGCAATGGAGAGAATTTAGAAGGTGCCAGTATTTTTTGAAGAAGACTAAAAGAAAAGAGAAGGGGCCGGCGCCACGGCTCACTAGGCTAATCCTCCACCTAGCGGCGCCGGATTCTGTCCCGGTTGCCCCTCTTCCAGGCCAGCTCTCTGCTGTGGCCAGGGAGTGTAGTGGAGGATGGCCCAAGTGCTTGGGCCCTGCACCCCATGGGAGACCAGGAGAAGCACCTGGCTCCTGCCTTCAGATCAGCGCAGTGCGCCAGCCGTGGCGGCCATTGGAGGGTGAACCAACGGCAAAAGGAAGAAGGAAAACCTTTCTCTCTGTCTTTCTCTCTCACTATCCACTCTGCCTGTCTACAAAAAAAAAAAAAAAAAAAAAAAAAAAAAAAAAGAGAGAGAGAGAGAGAGAGGAAAGAGTAGGGACGGAGATAAAAAGAAGTAAATGAAGGAAACAAACTAGGAAGGAACTAAGGGAGAGAAAAAGAATGAAAACAAGAGAGGACAAAACTCTTTACAAGGAGTTGGCATCTTAAGTCAGCAGTTAAGGTACCAGCAAGCCATGTCAGAGTACCTGTGTCCAATTCCTGGCTCCAGCTCCTGACTCCATTTTCTACCAGTGCAGATCCTGCACCAGTAATTGAGTTCTTGCCACCCACCTGAGAGACCTGGATTGAGTTCCCCATTCCTGGCTGTGGCTCTGGCCTCAACCATTGTATGCATTTGGGAAGTGCACCATCAGATGAAATATCGCTCTCCCTCTCTCTCACACTCTCCAATAATTTTTTAACATTTTTAAATTATTATAACACTATGTCATAATTACTTGCAAAATACATCTTATATTATCATTGTTAACATGTTTACTCATCATTCATAGGTTGATAGCATATTTTTCTCATTGGTTGTATTTGGTCAGCTGTAGCCATCAGAGTAAGGCTTCATTTTAATAGTTTCTAATCTATGTACTTACACCTGTCAACATAGTCCCTTGGTAGGTACAGGTAGAAGACAGGCATTTCAAAACAGTCATATTCCACTGAAGGTCTGGCTGAAAGAAGGAAGCTGAAGGTAGGACATACCATTGAAAAGAAAAGCTGCCATAAACAAGAGTGTCAATTTGTTAAGTCAACAACAGGAGTCACTCTGCACTTACTCCTCATGTAGGATCTTTGGCCTTAGTGTGCTGTACATTGAGATTTAATGCTATAACTAGTACTCAAACAGTATTTTTCACTTTATGTTTCTGTGAGGGAGCAAACTGTTGAAATCTTTACTTAATGTATGCTAAACTGATCTTCTGTATATAAAGAGAAACGAAAATGAATCTTGATGTGAATGGAAGGGGAGAGGGAGTGGGAAAGGGGAGGGTTGTGGGTGGGAGGGACGTTATGGGGGGGAAGCCATTGTAATCCATAAGCTGTATGTTGGAAATTTTTATTCATTAAATAAAAGTTTAAAAAAAAAGAAAGAAAGAAAAAAATAAAAGAAGAAAAAAAAAGAAAAGCTAATCAACAACTCAGAAAAGCAACCACTTGTTGCAAGAATAAGATAGAGAGAAATAACAGATATCTCAAGTCGATCTGAGCTTCTTGTATTTTTTGAAGACATAGACTGACTTCAATCTCCTTGTGTTTTCCCCACTATACGCCCCCTTCTTTAATATTACAAAATCTATCTCTATCTCATTTCTTAGTTTTAAATATTTATAACTTTTAGCATAAATTTAGGAATAATGTGTTTATACAGGTGTTTCCATTTTAAAGCTTTATTTTTGATTTTGTGATTAAAAAGGACTCCCTGTTCTAGAATTCTAAAACATAAGCAAGAGAACGGGGTGTGTTCTACGTGGTCTCTGGTCTTTTCTGGGTTTCCTGTATCCCTATCTGAAAGGTCACTGCTCGCCAATAGAGAGCAATTCAATTATCAGCTCTTAGTGTGGAATTTTTCTCTGCATCTGGGCTTGTTCCTCAGAGCAACAGAAAATTCACGATGGAAAAGTCACCCAGGAGAGTGGGAGGTAAACGTTCTCCACCATTCCAGGGAGATGGATAGAATGTTCCCAGGACTGTGGAGTGTTTGCTAGGGCTCTGCCCACCTTATGAAGGGGACTGGAGACTAACAGTAAGGCGATCTTGTGCAGGGAGCATCCAGAGTACACAGGGTATACATCCCTCACCTGCATCCCCAGTGGAAAAAACAACAGCCATACTGTGAAAATAAATGGCAACTCTATCACAAAAACCTATACACAAAGAAAACAATGGCAAAGGGATAGTACTTGCCTCATCTGCTTCAGAAATGTCCATGTCAAAAATTTAGAGCTCAGTGGCTCTGTAGTATGTGTTGAAATCTGATTTTTGACGCTTTCAACTTGGTGATTATTGCTTGAGATTGCCTTTATTTCAGAAATGTGTTCCCGAATTCTGTGAAGAATGCCATTGACATTCTGATGGGGGTTGGGAACTGTATTGAGTGTATAAATCCCTTTGTGGGCAGTATGGACAGTTTAATATTTATTCTTGCAATCCATGAGCATGGAAGCTCTTTCTATTCTTTTGTATGTGTGCTCTTCAATTTATTTCATGTGTAGTTTGTAATTTGCATTGTTCAGTCCCTATCCCAGATAAAAATGCACAGAAATTTTATATTAATTCAATTTTTAGTTAATTATTATACTTGATGGTAAACCTTGAGTGGAAAAATTATTCAGACAAAATCTCTTCATTGTCCTGTTTTTGTCAGTGAATTCAGGAATACATTCCTGCATTTTCTCTTTAATGAAAAACCTGATTATAAAATCAATGCAGACTAGAATGCTTATAGAATAGATAACCTCATTGTTTCCATTGTATTTTCTCCCCATCAAGAAAATGCAGAAATCACACTCAGCTCTACGTGACTTGGAAGCAATAAGATGCTTGGTGATATACTGTCCACAGAATACCATGCTTCATCACCATCATTATCAAAATATTTAGTCCCTGTGCAAACTCATGCAAAAATAAGTGAATCAAAAATCTTTTCTTGCATGCCAACAATTAAAGAATGTCACTGATATTTTAAACTATGTAAATAGAAGAAAACTGATAATATTTAAATGTATAATCTGAATACCAAAGCTCAGGATAAGCAAATACTATATAATACATCTCACAAAGTCAATACCCTCGGTTTGTAGATTAAGACAATACATAAGAAGCCCGTGGTTTTCTTCTTAAAGGAGTAAGTGTATAGCGATTAGCTTGGTACGACTACAATGTCACCTGAGGTTGTAGTCCTTAAGCCCCTGGACCATTGTCCTATCCATAGAAAACAGTATGTTTTATCAAATGTTTACATTAATTATCTTTTTCTGATATTTAAAAAAGTCCTCCAGTAGAGAAATTTTACTAACATATCATTTTAGAACTGTTGCAAAGGGAAAAAAGATTTCTTTTTCCTCAACTATTGAAGTCTAATTCAATTATAAATTAATAAAACTGAATTACTAAGACAATTAAATTTGACATGCATTTTATTCTACTACAACTAGTTGCCAGTTTTCATTATATTTAAATGCAAATCGCTGTAGTAACTTTATTAAAATTCAATTTTGAAGAAAAACTATACATTTTCCACCTCTCAGTTTTATTATTTTTCCTTCAGGGAACTTTCTTTCATGTACATTCAGTTCAAAACTTTGCTAAAGAATTTTTTATTAGTTTAGATGTAAATAACTCTTAGTAGACAATTTACAGACAAATCTCATTAGGCATTAAAACTATTCACCATGACTTTTCCTTGTCAAAGTGTATTATCTTTGTGGTCCTTGATTGTTTAAACATGGAATCCCTGCTGTACTTCTGAAACTGTGCTGCTAGGGTTGTAAATAATGGTCAAAGGCAGAACACACTGAACATAAGAGAATCCAATTTCGTATTTTCGTCCCTGATGGCTGTAGCAAGACCATATTTAGAGTAAAGCAATCTCTTTTTCTACTCTGATGCACACAACCTTTGAAAATGCCTGCCACCGAGGTACAGGCCTTAATTCGAATTGCAAATAACCTTTAATGCTTTCAACTACCTTTTACATGTCAAGCCACCACAAAGTTTCACAGTAAGGAAAGTTCTTGCTTTCCTGTGTCTTTGCTTTACATTCATTTATTCTTTTGCATATCTGATATTCACATATGCAGGTGTACATTCTCTTTTAAGGCTATACACATTCAAGTTCTCTGGCAACACACTACACAGCCTTTGAGTGACTTAGATTCCCAGCAGAATCCTCTCTGATACTGCCCCTCTAAGATTTCTCCATAACATCGTAGCCGGACACCAAGGGCAACGGAGAGGCGTATTACAGCCTAGTAAGCATCTGCTGACTTGGAAATGACAGGCAAGCTCATATGTTTCAAATAGGATTCAAGAAACTGATGTCTTTTATCCTGGGCAGAATAGGGGAATATAAAATCGGAACATTGAAAGGAAGATTTCTCTCTTTCTCCAAGTGCTAAAAGTAAAGGCATCTGAAAAGTACATTGGGGATGGGCCTCTGTACAGCAGTTCACACGCCTGGGTTCTAGTCCCAGGTATGCTTCCAGTTGCAGGTTACTGCTCATGTACACAATTACCTCCTTAGCAAATAATGGCTCCAGTGAGTAGGTCCCTTCCACCAACAATGGAGACCAGGATTAGACTCCCAGATCCCGGCTTTCTCTCTCTCTCTGTAACTCTTTCTGTCTTTCAAATAAATAAATAAATCTTTAAAAAAAAAGAAAAAGAAAATTATATTCCACATTCACTCATGTTTTAAGTATTTTAAGTGTAGAGGGTTCAATGCAAATTATATCTGATGTTTATGTGCCTAAAACTTGATCTGTCCCCACAATAGTCAATGACACCACATCCTATGATATAAGGGATCGGTAAGTATGACCCATAATACAATGTTTGCTGTATAGGTGCTTCTCTACCTTTCACATCACAGTTTGTAGTCTTATACAGAAGTGATTTCATCCAACTACAAACGAAAATTCACTTTGAGCAACATTTTTCCACATTTTATTTGCCTCTGTAAAACATCAAAGGAGGAATTTTTCATCATTGGTTCAATTTCTCCATGTGGATTGTTTCTGTTTTTGCCCCCAAGGCTCTTTAATTTTTTTCCTCTGCCTCTGCTACTCTGTTGAAATTCTGTGATTTCTGTCACCTAACCCATGTTGACATGACAGCAAACAAATGTTTCAGCAGGAATAATTGGTTCCTAGAGGAATGGGAGGCAGCATCCCATGTCCAAACCAAATCATTAAACTCATTCCTTGCTTTTGGAAGACCTGAAAGGGGTTTTTCTGAGGGGAAAAAAATAGTTTGTAGTATTTTAATAGCCAAAAGTAGTTTATGACTTTACCAGGAACTTCAAAGACACTTACTGTAGTACTGGGACTGCCCACACCTCCCGCTCCTCCCAACACCACTGCCAGCACCCACTGGGAATCACCTACCCTTTTCCCTCCTACTCCATATCTTTCCTTATGACCCCTGTACTAAGCTCTGCCTCAGAGCTTGAATTAACATTGTAAGTTTAGCTAGAAGAACAAATATCATGAATTCTCCACTATTTTGACAGGAATGGAATTGCTCTGGTGATTCATTAATCAACTTTTCAAATATGGAGTGGGATAGTGAATATACTAATTGAAAGTCAAGAAAGAGAGCTTAATTGTTTAATGTCAAAAGCTCAGGGACAGATTTCAGGTAATTGCTGGGAAACCTATTCACATGAGTTTTAAAATATAAGCACTTGATCTAGGTTAAACTAAAGACATTTTCTAATTATTTGGAAAGGACTTCTTGGACTCACACTTCAATTTAGATTAGATAATTTAAATAAAACAATGTGCCCAATTGTGAATAAAATCTTAACTGAAGTTTGTACGAAACTATGAAAGTGAAAACAAATTATATATAGGAAAAAAAAACTACAAGAAATTGTCCAGTTAAAAACATCATAAAAATTTTGCTCATAAAACAATGCTAATTACCTATGTTGAAGATATAATTTATTTTTAACATATGCTGTAGAGTCATTGTATATTGTTATGTTGATAGCACATATAAAATGGAAATGCCTTTAAACTTTCAAATGTAACAGAGGAATTTAAACATTTTAGTCTCAAGTTTGGGAGACCTTAGTTTCTGTGAAGACACATGAAAACAGCCTAGAGATCTGAAGGTGATTCAGCACACTCTGATTTTTTTTCTTCAGTCATAAGTCTAGGAAATGAGAGTAAGAACAAGACAAGCCTGGAGCACTTTGAAGTTTAAGGAATTAGCTTTAAAATACAATGTCCTAAATGGCTTCAGATGTCAGTACTGTTAAGAATAACTTTCAAGTTCAGACATAATTCTGCCAATCATGGTTCATATTTCAACCTGCCTTCCCACCAGGATTTCTTGCCAGCACACGGGATCTTCAGCAGTGTTCCTTCTCCAAACGTGGCACTCCATTGTATTTGTTGTGCCATATTTCTACTGCCCATACCACCCCTCAGTCACTGAGATTCAAAACCCTGGCATCATTTACATAATTCATTTTGTTGTTGAATGTTGGAAAAATAAGCTACAAATGATTTTTCATGCATTTTTAAGTGTAAACTCAAAGATTGCAGATATGTAGATTCATCAATAACATGCTTCAAACGCATGATAGCCATTGAAACTAGAAGGATGAACAATGCAATCTTTGGGGGTGTTTTTGTATATTGATTTTGAGAAGGATAAAAATAAATTCAAATTTCTAAATATTAGTTCTGTATAATAGAAATAAAGACATTGCATTTTATATCTTTCTGCTTCTAAAAGTCATTTCTGTAAAGCAAAAAGGATATAAACATGTAAGACAAAAGTATTAATGAATAAATAAAGAACAGAGAAGAGAAGAGAGGAAAGGGAAAATATGGCAGTACTAAATTATTAGTACTAAAAGTATACAGCAAAAGACACTGCACAACACAAACCTTGCAGCTACAAAACTCCTCTGTAATTTGCTAAGCCTTTGCCCATTCTCACCATTCCTACTTTTCTCTCCTGTTCTATAACCCCATATCTCTGCTGTCTGTGCGGTGATACAAAGCATCTCCATGGGTCACACTGATTTCAGACTCTAATGCAATTGTACATGATAACAAATAATCTTCCTTACAGGGGCCAGGATTATGGTACAGCAGGTTAAGCTGTCATCTGCAATGCTGGCATCCCATATTGGAGTGATGGTTCTAATCCCTGCTGCTCTGTTACAGTCTTTCTCCCTGCTAAGGCACTTGGGACTCTGCCACTCATTTGGGAGACTCAGATGGAGTACCTGGTTCCTGGCTTTGGCCTGGCCCAGCCCCAGCCATTGCAGCCACTCAGCCACTTGGAGAAAAAAGTAGTAGATGAAGCCTGATTCATAGCCTCTCTCTCTCTCTCTCTCTTTCCTTTGCACCTCTCTCCCCCCATCACTCTGCCTTTCAGACAGACAAATCTTTAAAAAATATTACTTTTTATTTTTATCAATCCTAACTATAAATGTAATGGAAATCTTCATCTGATCTAAATATTCAAGGTCTGTGTTGGCCTGGATCATATTCCCTTTCAGGAATATTAAATGCTGTAAATGAGGCCCATCTGGTTTGCCATTCTATCTCCTATCAGCTATCAACTGTCCTCAGTCAAGAAAGCCTTGCCCTATTCTGTACCAAGTGAGCTTGCACACTTTATAAATTTTAATTTGTAAAGCTCTACCCAACTACCATCTCATCTGTAGGATCTTCCCCAATTTCAGATAATATTGACTCCATCTTATGCTTTTGTACAAAAATTAAGCTTTAAGCTTGGTGCTTCTCAGGTTCTAGTCCACAGTATAGTTGTTAACACATATAATCTTTCTGTTTTTCTAGCATATAAGCTCTTGGAGGATGGTTTGTATCTACCTTTACTTACATTATCACCCAAAAGGCATAGTACAGTGTGTTGTGTTTATTAAATAGCAAAATCATAGTTTCTAAATATATATTAATTATTCATAGCTGTCAGGAAATGCTTCTGGATTCATCAGATTCAGCAAAAATGTCGTATTTCTTATGTCCATTTCCTGTGTCAACCTAAACAGCACACTAAGTTCTGGCTACTAACAGAATCCACAATAAAATTTTGTATCCTTTTGTGTTTGTGTTAATGAAGACTTCCCTTGTTAAAAAAGATTTATTTATTTATTTGTAAGTCTGAGTTACAGTGAGAGAGGGAGAAACAGAAAGAGACATCTTCTATCTGCCGGTATACTCCCCAAATGACCACAATGGACAACCCAGGAGCTAGGAACTTCATCCCTGTCTCCCACGTGGGTTCAGTTGCCCAAGGACTTAGCCATCCTCCTCTGCCTTCCCAAAAGCATTAGCAGGGAGCTGAATTGTAAGCAGAATAGCTAGGACTTGAACCAGCACCCACATATGATGTCCACATCACCTCAACCCCCTATGCCACAATGCTGGCCCCAAGACCTTCCTTTTTAATCACTAGGATTGTATCAATGACAGTGAAATTGAAGAAAATGGGAACTGGTAACTCCTTTTCCTCAAGAGATTTTTTGAGTATCATACGCACTTGCCATAGGGTCCTGAGGGGCAGCAAGACTTAGCCCCGTTGAGTTCTGAAATAGTACAACTGCTTGCTAAGCCAAAGAACTCTGCCTGCCACATGTGGCTTTAGGAGGTAAATATATTGTCTTCCCAGTAATAGTGTCATATTTTAATCATCTCAGTATTTTTATAAATGAAAAATTTGAGACAGAAATTGGAAATTAGATTCTTACTTTAGGAATAGAAAGGAGTGAAACTAGCTACCAGTGCCTATCACCCTTTCTACCTGTGCTCATAAAACTACTTAAAAAGAATGCATAGGAGGTGCATAGGAACAGAGGGGCCAGCGCTATGGCGTAGCGGGTAAAGCCACGGCCTGCAATGTCAGCATCCCATATAGGTGCCTGTTCGAATCCTGGTTCCTCCACTTATTTTTTAAGATTTATTTATTTATTTGAAAGTCAGAGTTACACAGAGAGTGGAGAGGCAGAGAGAGAGAGAGAGAGAGAGAGAGAGAGAGGGGTCTTCCATCTGATGGTTCACTTTCCAATTGGCCACAATGGTCGGAGCTATGCCAATCCGAAGCCAGGAGCCAGGAGCTTCCAGGTCTCCCACGTGGGTGCAGGGGGCCAATGACTTGGGCCGTCTTCTACTGCTTTCCCAGGCCATAGCAGAGAGCTGGATCGCAAGTGGAGCAGCCGGGTCTCGAACTGGCACCCAGATGGGATGCCAGCGCATCAGGCTAGGGTGTTAACCCACTGTGCCACAGTGCCGGCCCCAGTTCCTCCACTTCTGATCCAGCTCTCTGCCATGGCCTGGGAAACCAGTAGAAGGTGGCCCAAGTCCTTAAGCCCCTGCACCCATGTGGGAGACCTGGAAGAAGCTCTTGGCTTTGGATTGGCCTAGCTCCTGCTGTTGCAACCATTTGGGAAATGAACTAGTGGATAGAAGACCTCGCTGTGTCTGTGCCTCTGTAACTCTGCCTTTCAAACAAATAAATAAATCTTAAAAGAAAAAAAAATAGGAACAGAGTTAATGGTAAGCTCCATAACACCAAGAAAAGATGGCTAATTGGAAAGGCAGGTTGACAGGTACGATCAGCATAAACCATGCATATTTGTTAAAATGTTGCATTGTGTCCCTTAAAAATGTGCAAGCATTACACGTTAAAACAAAAATCAAAACCAAATTTAAAATGCAAGTAAAGGAATAACTTCATAACCACATTGCCTCATGTCTACTAACTAAGAAGTAAATCAACACTTCACTAAATTATTTTCCAAGACAGTGTTAGTGTTGTGTACATGCAACAAAAAGAGATTTTTTTAAAGGCAGTATTTTGTTTGTGACCAGCTTTTATCATCACAACAGCACCATGTGGCAGTAGAGTAGAAATAACTTCGATGAATGATAAAAACCATGAAAGAGTTTACCTGACTTACCCATATTCGTTAGTTGCAGTAGGGTTAAGAAACAAGTCTGCTTGCTTTGTATCCAACTATTAGAATACCAGCCTAGTGTTTTGCTCAATTTTCAGTGTGTCATCTTGTCACTAGGAAATAAACTCCTCAAGAGCAGAGACCATTTTATCTTGCTCAAAACATTACATACACAAGATGATTGATTAATTTATTACATGAAGCAGAAAATGCACCCTCCAGTGCTCCCAGTGTCTTTCTCCCTTTATCCTCTCCAATGAAGAGAAGATAATTGCTTCCCTGGTAGCTACTACAGAAACTTGGAATTCACTCTCTTAACACTATTCCAAAAAATTAGATTACTATAATTAAGAGATTGTTTACTTTTCTACTTATTTACCTATCCCTTGGAGAAAATGTATATCATTAATCACAAATCCATATAAAGTAATATGAAAGTCATTTTCAATTCAATGAGACCAACATATGTTTATTAAATACATTTATGTTTTTAAAAAAGAGGGACAGGGAAAGAGAAAGAGAGAGATCTTTCATCTGCTGATTCACTCCCCAAATGACCACAACAGCCAGGTTTGGGCCAGAAGCCAGGAATTCTACCCTTGGCTCCCATGTGGGTGGCAGGGGCCCCAGTACTTGGGCCATCCTTCACTGCCTGCCCAGACACATTAGCAGGAAGACGGATTGGAAGCAGCTAACTAGGACTTGAAGCAGCACTCTGATATTGGATGCCAGAGTCTAAAAGTAGCTGCTTAGCTGGATGCAGCACAATGCCAGCATCGATGTGTTTTGGGTGTGTACAAATATAGACAGTACATTCTCTCTCTCTCTCTCTCTCTCTCTCTCTCTCAATCCTAGTATGCATATTCCTTTTCAGTGTTCTTTGTTGCTATTTCGCATAATATTTTATGATTACATTCACATGGCAATTACAACAAAATAAGAAAATTTTTCAGTGTACCTGATGGAATAATATTCCAGATTTACACTATTGTCGTTGATCCTCAGGAAATGGATCTCTTCATTGTATATGGCTAATGTAGTTGAATTTTCTGTTTTCCAATTGGGTGCCACAACATTTTGAGTGAAAATTAGGTAGAAATTAGAGGTCTGGAATATACAAGGCAAAACAATCCATCAGTTTTTAAAATAATCACATAAAATTATCACAATAAAAATGAGTTAAAATATAACGAAATTAAAGGCACATTTGAAGATGCATGAATTTAATTACTTAATTAGAAATGCATAGGCAAGAAGATATTTGAAATAATTCAGGAGAAACTTGGTGAATTCTAAGAACTGAAAAACTATTTATAAAATATCCCCAAAATACATTTTCAAAATATGAAGATGGAAAGAAAGTTTACAAAACTTGGAGCACTGGAGAAGGAGTATCTAAGAAAGAGATGAAAGAGATATTGTAGAAGGAATCTATTTTCCATGGCCTTTTTGAGGGACCCTATTACAGATGTGTGTGTGACTTCTAAGAGTGATAAAGACAGTGGTAGTCATACAAGAGACTAAAGGAGCTGATGTGCAATGAATCTCACCACAGAATCTTCACAATTGTCAAAAATATCAAGGACTGGGAAATAAATAAAATTAATTATCAGGGATAAAACAAAGTTCTGACATGCAGGGAAATTGATGATAAAGAAAAGTGCCAGACATTTGTGTACATTCAACCATGTATTGACTATAAAAGAGGAAGGATGACAAACATGTTTTCTTTTAAAGACACAAAGATACAAAAAAGATACAAACAACATTTGAGGCAGGAGTAGGAGTATGATCAAGGACAGAGCAGTCTAAATCCTTGAATTAGTCAAAATACATAAATATTAGTAAATTTTACCTTAAGCTACGTATACTGTTAAAATATTATGTATGTATGTATGTATTATTTGAAAGGCAGAGTTACAGAGAAAGATGGTGATCACTCTCCAAATGGCCACAACAGCAAAGGATGGGCCAGGCAGAAGGAGTTCACCCGCGTCTCCCACATGGGTGCAGGGGCCCAAGCATTTGGGCCATCCTCTGCTACCTTTCCAGGCACCTTAACAGGGAGCTAGATCCAAAGTGCAGAGGCTGGGACTCAAACCAGTACTCAATGGGAGCTGACACTGCAGGCTGCAGCTTAACCCGCTGTGCCACAGCACTAGCTCCACCAATGGCAACTTTTAAAAGCAGCACAGAGTGTGCATCTCCTAGAAATAAATGCAGGAGTAATTATATTGTATTGTATTATATATTCTATTGTATTGTATATTAAGATGTTTGATCCATTTTGAGTTAATTTTTGGAAAGGGTATAAGATCTGAGTAGAGGCTTTGTTTGTTTGTTTGTTTTCACGTGGATGTCCATTTATCCAGGACTGTGGTTAAAAGCATTATCTTTTGAGGCCAGCACTGTGGCAAGTGACTTAAGTGTTGGCATCCCATATATGCACTGGTTCAGGTCCTGTGTGCTTGACTTCTGATCCAGTTCCCTGCTAATATGCCTTGGAAAAAGCAACGGAAGATGGCCCAAATACATCCACATGGGAAACCCAGAGGAGTCTCGGGCTCCTGCCTCGGCCTGGTCCAGCCCTGGCCATTGTGGTCACTTGGAGAGTGAACCAGCAGATAGAAGATCTGTCTCTCTCTGTCTCTGTCAACAAATAAATAAAATGGACCTTTATAGAAAGTTGGTTTTCTCCACTGTCTTGTATTTCCTCCTTCATCAAAAACAGTTGACTATGGATGTGGGTCTGTATCTAAGCTCTCCGTTCTGTTCTGCTGATCTGTTTTCCTACTCTCAATACCACACTACCTCTATTGATGTAACTTCATGGTAAGGCTTGAAGTATGATAGTATCAGTCTTTGGACTACATTCCTCCCTTCAAGATGGTGCTTTTACAAAAACTGTAAAACCCCTGGAAGATAACATGGGGAAGCATAGAGGACGTAGGGAGTGGCAGTGACTTGTAAAATATGACACCAAAGATATGATCCATGAGGAAATAATTGATAAACTTGACTTCATTAAAATTAAAAAGTTCTGGTCTATGAAAAACACTGTCAAGAGAATATAAAGATGAGGGATGGAGTGGAAGCAGATATTTTTAAAAGAAATATCTCATAAGGGGATGTTATTCAAAATATGCAAAGAACTCAGAATTCACCAATGAGAAACATTGAAGAGATGAATAAACACCTCATCAAAGAAAATACACAGGCATGAAATAAGCAATATTAAAATATGCTCACCAAGGGGTATCATTAGGAAACATCATATTAAAAAAAAACACTCAATGTCTAATAGAACAATCAAAATCCAAAACGTTGGCCATACCAAATGTTGGTGAAGAATAAGGAGCATGAAGAATTCTTGCTCATTTCTGATGCAAGTGTGCATTGGGACAAGCTGCTTGAAGGGGCAGTTTTGGACAAAGCTGAATATACTCATCAGATGATACAGCAATCATGCTCCTTGGTATTTACAAGGGTTGGTCCATGCAAGAGCCTTAAAACCTATGTTTTTTGATGTTGTATTCATAATTTCCCAAACTTGGAATCAACCAATATGCCCTTAGAGAAAGGATATGTAAACTGTGGAATATCCAGACAATGGGACATAATTCAGCACCAAAAAGAAATGAACGATCCAACCATGAAAACCCATGAATTAAATTTGAATGCAGATTCCTAATGGAAAGAAGCTAATCTAAAAAGACTTTTATGAAAAACTTATTTTATGATTTAAGCTATACAAGCTTCTGGAAGAGGGAAAAACACCTGAGAAATCAAAAGGATCAGTGGGTGCAGGGAATATGTGAGGAAAGGAGGGGAGAATAGAAGCAGCATAGATAATCCTGTATGATATTATAATGGTGGGCACATGGCATACACTGGTCCAAACCCACAGACTATAACTCTTGGCTCTAACATAGACTTCAGTCTTGGAGTGATGGTGATCTATCAGTATAGGTTTATCAATTATAAGGAATGTCCCACTGCAGTTTCCTTGATCCAAGGAAAGCTCTGGAGTAAATGCAGGATGTGTGTGGGATCTCTTTGTATAACCTATTTAATTTTACTGTGTACCTAAAACATAAATTCTATTATAAAAGAATACTGTTGGCCGGCGCTGCAACTCAATAGGGTAATCCTCCACCTGCAGCGCTGGCACCCCAGGGTCTAGTCCCGGTCGGGGTGCCGGATTCTGTCCCGGTTGCTCCTCTTCCAGGCCAGCTCTCTGCTGTGGCCTGGGAAGGCAGTGGAGGATGGCCCAAGTGCTTGGACCCTGCACCCCATGGGAGACAAGGAAAAGTACCTGGCTCCTGCCATTGGATCAGCGCAGTGCGCCGGCCGCAGCGTGCCGGCCGCGGCGGCCATTGGAGGGTGAACCAACGGCAAAGGAAGACCTTTCTCTCTGTCTCTCTCACTGCCCACTCTGCCTGTCAAAAAAAAAAAAAAAAAAAAAAGAATATTGTAAGGTGTGACAAGTATTTGTAGCAATTAGAAATAGTAAAAATAAAATAACCAATTAATGATAGCATAACACTTTAATAATTTTTATGTGCTTATTACTTATTTAAATGTCAGAGCTACAGAGAGAGAGGGCGAAACAGCAACAGAGAGGCCTTCCATCCACTGGTTTACTCCCCTGGTGACCCCAGTTTCCAGGGTTGAGACAGGCTGAAATCAGGAGCCAAGAGCTCCATCTGAGTTTCTCACATGGGTAGAAGGGACACAAGCACTTGGGCCATCTTCTGCTGCTTTTCTAGGCCATTAGCATGGAGCCAAATGGGAAGAGGAACAGTTGGGACATGAACCAGCTCCCATATGGGATGCTGGTGTTGCAGGTGGCAGCTTTACCTGCTATGCCATGATGCCAGTCCCTAATTACTTTTTAATATCAAAGGATTTTATCATATATTTTGGTACTTTGAGTTCAAAGATACAGAACAAAAACGAACTGGAAGAAGTGTGTGTCAGTTTTATGAGCCCTGTCTTTACTGGAGAGATTGGAACACAACACTTCCCAGGTAGCAGGGGAAAGCAATGGTGGGAAGGGTGGGCTGATGTGGGACCACGAAGCCACAACCCCTGCACAGCCCCCACTCTGTGGCTAATACCTTGAGGGTGTGCCTGCTATGCTGGCTTCCACCTCTGTCCATCCTTTGTCCTGGTCACAGTTATTGATCACCTCGCAAACTCTCACGGTATCTCCTTCCAGATGACACAACACAGAGCACATTAGCTTTGTGAAGTATCTTTTTTTTTTTTTTTTTTGACAGGCAGAGTGGACAGTGAGAGAGAGAGACAGAGAGAAAGGTCTTCCTTTGCCATTGGTTCACCCTCCAATGGCCACCGCGGCCGGCGCGCTGCGGTCGGCGCACCACACTGATCCGATGGCAGGAGCCAGGTACTTATCTTGGTCTCCCATGGGGTGCAGGGCCCAAGGACTTGGGCCATCCTCCACTGCACTCCCTGGCCACAGCAGAGAGCTGGTCTGGAAGAGGGGCAACCGGGACAGAATCCAGCGCCCCGACCGGGACTAGAACCTGGTGCGCCGGCACCACAAGGCGGAGGATTAGCCTAGTGAGCCACGGCGCTGGCCATGAAATATCTTTTAATATGTATCCATAGGTTTACTATTTTTATGTTCTTAAAGTGTTTCTGATTTGTAACAGTGATGAAGTACCAATGTCTGTGGGTTTTCTGTCCTTCCTAATAGTCCCTTCACTAAACCAATTTCTGTGAACTTGTTCAAACTTGCAACTAAATCTTTATCTCAAGTTGTGGCAATTTTAGATGAATATACTATAAAGTTTCTGGAACCATACATGTTTTTATTAATATGAGCTTAATCTAGGATCAGGAAAAGTAAGGCTTCATTGTTCTTTGTGCTTTCTATTGTGTGGCAAATGAAATAATGCTACTCTTCTGGAATTCCCGTTACATTTAAAACACAAGAGTTTCTAGGTATGTGCTTTTTTGATAATTCCATAAAGCTTTGAATTTCTTTAAAAATGTTTAGTATAAAGTGTATATTGAATTAAGAAATAGAAAAGACGATCGAAGGTAACTGATAGCTACTGTGTGGGGAAGGCTTTGTCACAGAGTTTCACTCCTGTCTTCTTTTGTGGTGGTGTCTTCTGGTGACCACATGGAGGTGAATGCATATTGGCATAGGTTCACATCAGGTCAGATGTGGCACTGAGAACAAAGATCTGCGCATTGATGCTATCTACATGTTTTATGGAATGAGAACAGCATAATATAATTTGATTTTTTTATCTAATATGTCCCAGAAGGGAGAAAAAGATTTTAAATATTTTCTCCTTTAAATGGGTAATTCCTACACTCTATCTACCATTGTAAAGTATAATGTGGAAATGAAGTGCTAGTAAGTCATTTAAGTTCTACCAAATGGTTTTCTGTACCTTGAATTGAATAATTTTCTTCCTTTCATTTTCAGTTAGATGCAAAGTACAACTCACCAATAGACATCGTTTAGAATAAAACACCATGAGACTGATAAAAAATCATTTTATCAGGGCTTGGGTGTGGCAAAGTGGGTTAAATCACAGCCTGCAACACGGCCATCTCATATGAGTGCTGGGTTGTGTCCCAGCTGCTCCTCTTCTGATACAGCTCCGTGCCAATGGGCCTCAGAAAGCAATGGAAGAGGGTCCAAGCGCTTGGGTCCCTGCCACCCACATGGGAGACCCACAAAACCTCCCATGTCTTTGCTTAGGACCCAGCAATAGCCATTGTGGGCATTTGGGGAGTAAACCAGAGGATGGAAGTTCTCCATCCCTATTTCTCCTTCTCTGTATGCAACTCTGCCTTTCAAACAAGTAAGTAAACCTTTTTTTTAAAGGTCACTACATAATTCAATTCTCAGACATGAACATAAAAATATTGCTTTTTCAAGTCTGAAGAATTATATATTTCATCATCACAATAATTGAAACCAAGTTCATATTTGCAATGGATATTTTTGGTGTTTACCATACAGATCACAAAACTTCTGTTTTTTTTTAATTAATTTAAAATTTGATAAGCTTGGTCCCATAATTGATGCAGTGAATACAAATGTAATAGTTCATTCAACACATATATTATGATTAGGCAGAAATTTTAAAGAGGATTTTTTTTAACCTGAATTTTTTTATCAGATGAAAACTCTTTAGGAGAAGAAAACAAAGAAAGAGAAACTATGAAAAATGAGAAGAATATATACTTAAGTGGAGGCATTCATTATATGAAGAGTTGTGATACAAATAATTTATGCTTGTTTAACTGCCTATAATTTACTGTCAGGGATTTTTTTTTCATGACTATAATCAAATCAAATGAAAGACTGGAAAATACATATTTTTCTGAAGTACTACTGGCTTATCAAAGATGTGGAGAATAATATTTTGAACTCCCCATATGCTCAAGTATGAAATTGCGTAAGTATTGTTAGAATCCACAGGGACCTCTCACTAATAGTACATGTCCCCTGACATATGAGTTTGGATGGAATGTTTCCTAGGGCTCTAAATCCTGCTAAGTGTCATGAATACAGAGAAGCTGCTAACATAATCTTAGTTTAAGTAGAGAGATAATTCTATTACTTTCTCTAGAAAAATCACAATCATATCTTTAAAGACTATATTAGAAAAAATAATTTTATTTACCTACATGAAAATTAGCCATGGCAAGTTTTGTAAGAATAAAATTCATTTGGTGGCATACTTACCATCCTAGACATTAAATTATATTGCCAGTGTGAGTCGCTTCCAGAAGTATCCTTACCAGGGACCAGTTCAATCAAGCCAGAAAAATTCATTTCAAAATGTCAAGTAAAATTGACTTAAAAGTAGTGAAACAAATATAAACTATTATAAATAAATATAAACTGTTATTTAGAATTTTCTCAAGCAAGCTTCAATATGTCTGTACACAAGGACATATAAAAAACGAAATGGCAATCAATATATGAATGACCCACATTTTCTCTACAGCTCTCTGCATATAATTTAATGTAGCATTTTAAAAAAATCCCTTTATTGATATTTTCCTAAGCAGTGTGCTGCTTAAAGTCAGGTAGTATCATTTTCATTTCATATAAATGACTCTTAACTCCTCATATAATGCCCTTAGAAAATGTAGACCATTCAAGTTTAAGGGCATAATAGATGTGGATTGCTGGCTTTCTAAGCCACTGGCAAGAATAGATTGAGAGAGGTTTGTGAAGCCCACTAGGGGATCAGGACTCCAAGGCTTTTACCAGGTGCTTAGCTTAGAGTTCAGATGCCTGTTCCAAAGTGTCTACCTATATTTGATCAATTATTTTTCCTGCCCCTTAAAGTGTTATAAAATGTAAAGAATTTGTTTAAAACAGTTAAGATGATGGCAGGTTTCTGTATATAAAGAGAATCGAAAATGAATCTTGATGTGAATGGAAGGGGAGAGGGAGTGGGAAAGGGGAGGGTTGCGGGTGGGAGGGACGTTATGGGGGGGAAGCCATTGTAATCCATAAGCTGTACTTTGGAAATTTATATTCATTAAATAAAAGTTAAAAAAAATACACCAATCTACTTACATTTGATATTTTATTTACAAAATGGGATCAAAATTGTCTACTTTTTCATTATAATCCTTGCCAAATTATATACTAATCATTTATAGACGTATATGGCAGAGTGCAAAGATATTTAAACAGACAACTACATGTCAAAATGTAGAGATGTAAGATTCGTTGTAACTAAAGTCACTCACAGTTCACATGTTTGTTTGAAACTCACAGAGTATATTTTTGAAGATTCATCACAGATAAAGAAGAAATATTAACTGTCCATGTGAAATTACCTTTAAACAACAGAACCGTCTGGTAAATCTTGTATCTATGATTTAATTTCTTGCCTTCAAAACAAGTTCTCTTAAGGACTACAGGATTTTCAAACTCACCAGTAGACTTCTAACATTTAGTTGTCCATAAGACAAATCCAATTCATGGATGTGCAAGAATTTATCGAAACAGCAGCACCCCACTTTGTCCTTTGGCGGAAAGGACATGAAAGCAGAGGTGCAGGTCTCTCCACACACGGCCCCAGGCAGGCCTGTTACCTTGAAGGCAGCCACCCAACACTCAGAACCATGTGACTCCAATGCCAGGAGTGCAGAAGGCCTTGGCAGTGGTAAGCAATGTTTTGCATATCTGTGCGATGCCCATTGCAGTGACAGCTGCTGAGACAGATTTCAAAGTCTTTTACACTCCCAGTTACCCACGTATTTCTATCCTTGGCACCCCATCCAAGAATAGAAAATACCAGCTGTTCCTTCTGGCCACCAAGACAGTGCCTAAAATTGTTTTCTCCCCCAAAATAAATAATTAGGAAATGAATAACAATGACAGGAAGTGAATCCTAAACAGGGTGGGGGGAGGAAGCAACCAAAAAAGAGTTTCTGTTAGCACTTCCAACTAGCACATCAATACTTTTGGCTCACACTTTACCCAAAGCATCATGCTGCTCCTCTTCTTTCCTGAAAATACAAACAAAACTGAAAAAAAATCTACCAATGGCGGGGTGATGTGTTTGAGGGAGCGGAGAAATGCCAGTGTGCTCATCAAGGAATGCCAGGGGTGACAGCATCCTCTGAACCACAGCAGTGGGTGTGGCGGTTTCCATGGACAGTTTTTTTTTTTTTTTTAAATACTGTGACTATGACAGAAGAATTAAAATCCAGTTAATGGAGAAAATCATCTTTTTCCACAAAACTGAAACATGTGGGAAACAGCTAGAGGAAGGAAGCAGTTGGAATAGCTTTTTTTTCCTTATTCAGCATAAATATACCACTGAGAACACTGATAAAAATAAAGGTTGACATCATGTTTAGCTAAATTTTAAAATAATTTCTTATCATGAGAACTCCATAAATGTTTAATGATCTTCTTAGTTCCCTCTTTGTAATATTATTTTTCATACTTTAAAAAATCTTTTTTGGTTTAAAATAAACTCATCAATCTATTACCATAACAGTGAAAAGACCTATTTTTACTGAACTCCCACAGTCTGTCAGCAAAAAGAAGGGAGAAAAAAAAATGAAATTTCCCAGTTAGATTTCAGATTCTACTGTGTGTGTGAGTTTTGCAATCATTTCAAAAATCGCATAAGGGATATTAAAGTATTTGCTAAAATTAACATTTTGAGGTCTTCGTATCACTGATTACTCAAGATTTTGGTAGGACACTTTTCATTAAATGTTAAATGTCAGTCTTAAATTGATTGAAGAAAATGAGAATATAATAATCTGTAGGATTTTTTTAACTTTCTTGGTTAGGCTTCGTTTCCTACATACTTTGTTAAATGAATATTGAAAATATGGATAATCAATGAAATGAATGATCTGGTGGCCAAGTAACATGAATAACCATTTTAGGAATGGTTCTGCTAACTCTTCTAACACTTTAAACTTCATTATACTTTAAGATGTTTTCAGGAAAATAGGAGGATGCATTGTAATTCTTGTTGCATGCCTGGAATTAAAATTAGAATGCACATTAGGAAACCTACATAATATCTGAGTCGGGATGAATGTATGCTTTTGATTCCAGCTGCTTTTTACAAGGTTGTTGGTTGGTTCATTTTTTATCATTTTGTTTTCTTAGAAATTAAACAATTGTGGGGCTGGCAAGCCACCCTTGAGATACTCTATCCCATGTTGGAGTACTTGGAAAGATTTCCACCTCCACTTCTGATCCAGTTTCCTGCTAATGCACACCCTGCGAGGCAGCTGATGATGACCAAAGTGTCCAGCTAACCATACAGGAGACCTAGATTGAGTTCCTCATTCCTGGTTTAAACATCGCCTTAGCCTGGCCTTGCCCCAACTATTGTCAATGACAGGGAAGTGAACCAGCAGATGGACAATATCTCTCTATCTTTCTATATCTATTTATCTATATTTCAAATAAAACAAAATAAACTTAAAGAAAGTAACCAATTCTTCCATTTCAAGGGAGCCAAATTTTACTCATCCAACACCCCATGCCTTCTTGTCTATTCTTCAAAACATTCATTCATCTCCGACCTATGCCATTATTTTACCCTTTAAGAATTGAAATCTGGCCTGTTTCTCAAATTTTGTTATATAAAAGTTATTATATTGCATTTGGAAGGCAATAAGGGACTCTTGTTTCTTTTATTCCCATCAATGATTTTTTGTCAACATTCAAAACCCCTCCTTACATTTCTAAAGCTCATATTCCTTAAAGTTGCAAGCATGCTAACTACAACATCATTGGCTTAAAATGGTACACTGGCAGTGCTACAAACGTGGAGGGAACCTTCCGACTTCTGGTATTGTACAAATGCCAGCTCTCAGATGGGACTCCTAGTGACTATAATCCAGACAAGAACAATCATGAGTTAGTACTTTGAAATCAAAGAGGTTTTTGTGGCCTTAAAAGCAACACTTGGACATGCTTCTTTAAAGATTTATTTACTTACTTGAAAAGCAGAGCAAGCTAGAAAGAGAGAGAGAGAGAGAGACAGAGAGAAAGAGACAGATCTTCTGTCCATGAGTTCTCTCACCAAATGGCCGCAACAGCCAAATACTGACCAGGCCAAAGCCAGGAGCAAGGAATTCCATCATGGTCACCCATATGGGTGGCAGTGGCCCAAGTACTTGGACTATCTTGGCTGCCTTCTCAGGCACATTAGCAGGAAGCCATATTGGAAGCAGAGCATCTGTACTCCAACAGGCACTCCAATGTAGAATGCTGGTGTAGCAAACAGTTTTCTTGCATCACAAATCCAGGTCCTAGACATCATTTTATTATCCATTTTTCCCCACCAAAAGTACTTTGAAAATGAAACAATCAGTGTAGCATTGGCTTCAGTCTACCACATCCATGTAGCTTTGAATTCTGAATATTTCTTCTGTAATGATAAATTAAGACAAGGAGTCCTATTTTGTTAATGTTGCAAATTTTACATTTTGAAAACCAGAAGTAAGGTTTGTTTTATTTTTGGTACAAAATGCTTTGGTTTTCCCGCTGTTCCTAGCTGCAGAAATTCTTGGATAAAGAGCATTCTTGTGTCTGGAATAATGTGGGCTATATCCTTGAGAATTTGTTCTGGAAGTAAGGTGGGAACACTCCTCTATGGTTTCCTGGTGGAGAATATCCAGATAAGCACTATGCTTGTGTTTCTCCCCATTCATGTCACAATCTTGTTTATGTTCCTTCTTGGTTTTCCTGTACTGCTTCTTTCACAAGTATAAGTATTTATTTAGTACCTGTTGTACATAAAAATCATATTATACACATCATCTCTAAAGCTATATGTCCATTCTGCATTATACATTTACCAACACTGAAACTCAGAACACCTTAAGTGTTCTCTCTATATCACACAACTAGTAACTTAAAAATAAGGCTTTGAGTACAAACTTATCTACTGCACAAACAGTATTTTCCACAACCTCACTACTTTGTCTTTGTCTTTGTTTATCATTCATATTCTTCACTTTAAATTTCCTATGGAGAGGAAGGGCTGGATTTATGGAATGCTCATTATAGGGGACTTCAACCATATCAGTAATAATTAGATTTATTATAGAAGACAAGTGTCTGTGCATTATTATTGAATAAAAATAAATTACGTGGCTTAACACTGATTGGTCTTAGGGTTCTTGAAAATTTATCACTTGAGTTAGTAAAACATGTTTCACAATGAAACTCCAGAGGTGGAATTAAATATCTTACAACAACTCATGACCTCATTCAGCTATAATTATCTGCTCAGCTGTGGCAAAACTGGGGTCTGGTTTAGATTTTTTAAGTAAAAATTCTGCCTTAAAAGGGAGTTTTATAGATGAGTATGCTTTTCTTTCCATCAAGAAGCAAATGTGAATAATAAGCAACATTTTCCCCTAGGAAAGCAGTAACCTGAGAGCTAAGTCTTTGGGAGCATTTCCTGTGTTGGTGATGTGCACACACACACGCACAACCCTAGCATCTCATGGTTTTTCTCCAGAAGTTTTGTCACTTACACGTGGTTCCTTGGGTCCCAGTTCCTGAGCTCTTGAGCAAATCTAGAGTAATATGCTTCTTTCTTCATGAGAGACTTTTGGCTTTTTGATACAGCAGAGAATTAGACTCAATCTCAAGAATTTTCAGGCAAAAAACATCATACTATGGCACCTAAATCAGATCAACAAGGAATACTTGATTAAAGTGGAAGTTCTTTGCAGCATTCTTCAAAAATCCCTGAGGCATCAACAGATCCCAGCCCCTTGTCATGAAACAAATCCAATAACAAAGATATTTCAAAAAAAGTTTTGTACTGCACGTTGTAGGCGGAGGGAGAAGGCAGGGTGAATGGTCAAATCTAAGCAATGCCTGTCACATTAACAACAAAGTTTGTGTTAGTAGACTTAGGGGAATGTTACAAGTACACCATCAGTTCACAAAATCCTATTTGGATAACGCAAAATGCTGGGCATGACAGTGGCAAATCAGCAGGTGGTCAGCCAGGTGCATGCAGTCTGCAAGTATAAAACAGCCAGATCTGAGCTCTTTCCCGGCCAGTTTCCTCTACTGGCCACGAGCACTGGTGGGTCTGTCTGGACTGAAATACACATCACAAATAATACAGAAATTTTAGCTATAGTGTGTGGAGTCAGGGTAATGGAAGCTGAGTCCAGATCAAGCATAAAGAATATCAACATATCAACTAGGTTTCCAAGTGAAAGGTTTAAGCACAAACAGAAGATCTTATACTTAATACTGATCAGAAACAACATCAGGGGCACTCAGTCTTCTGGGCAGAAAAGCAAGTGGGAAATTCTTTTCTTTAGGTTTATGCTTTATCCAATGTGGGGAGCAACTGAGACTAGACTAAGTTATTGGAATTAAGACTTATTCTATGCATCTGCTCTCCCACAATATGGCGCTGAGAGAGAGAGACCAAACAACTTCTACACAACTGCCTCCAGTTTGACCAATAACCTGCAGGAGTTGATCCTGCTCCTGATTGGAGGAGAGCAGCATGCTCAGCGTGTGGGCAGCAGAGTTGGGATTGGTGGAAGAGGACTATAAAGGAGGAGAGAGACAACATGCACCAGGAACATCTGAGGTAACACCTGAGGAACATCTGAGCAGTCCCCGAGAGAGCCGGCCGGCAGTGTGCTGCTCCTCCGCGGAAGCGGGGAAAGCAGTGGGGGGTGCCGCCCCTCCATGGAGGTGGAGGGGCCGGCAGCTGACCCGGGACGGCGTCATTCCTCCGCGAGTGAGGGAACAGCAGCTAACCCGGGAAGAGCCGAGCAGACAAAGGAACAGCACAGGGTCCGGTGTCATTCCTCCGCGAATGGGGGAGCGACAATCCAAACCTGAATTTTTGTCAGAAATAATGAATGCATAATAAATTTAATATTAATATATGCAAACATAGATTTATTATTTTCTATCTAAATAAAAAAGTTTGAAGCACCAAAGCTAAACATAAAATTTAACAATTTTGAGATGCATTCTTATTTCTCATTCCTATATGTTAAATTTATCTCATAAATACATTATTTGCACTTTTCTTTTAAGGATGTGACTCCCTTCTGAAAATCATGAGCTTTTGTTGCAATGTCATCAACACCACATGGATTAACAAAGCTCAGTTCACAAGCTGTGATCCCTCCATTTGTTCGAGGATGGAGAAAGAAGACAGCCTGATTTTGTAAAGCTGGACTGCTGAGCAGCAAAATAATAGTTGTGATTTATCTCATGATTGTACCTAATGGAATCAGCAGTTAGAGAATAAGCAAATAAGCTTATTTCTATAAAGGTAGTCTCAAAAATATTCACCTCCAGCACCCTCAAAACACCATGGAAGTCATTCCTATAAAGGGCCACATTCATGTTTTTGGGATCAAGCTATTGTTTACTGTCCCTTAGTATCTGGTGGGATGGCATAATGAACTTGCAACACATCCATTAAGCTGCCTGTATGGTTAGTATCAGAAAATAACATACTAAACCTAAAGACAGAAAGGAAGTAACTCATACCCTGACATTGAAGAGTCTCGAGTCCTTGGCAATCTCACAGCATAGTAGCAGAAAATCAGACTGATTGTTACCAAAGTTTTTGGCATTTGGCATTTAGTAGAACATTTTTTAACATTAATCATCATTATTCATTAGCTAGTCTCATTTAGCATTATCCTGCTTACCTGTCAATTAATTAACTATAGAAAAAAAGATAGAATAATTCAAACAAAATGTTAGATTAAGCAAGTTGTTTAAAATGTTTGTGCTTCAAACTACTTACTGTTTTTTTTTCTAGGACTTTTCCTAGAAAATAAACTGCTGGTTCCAGAATTTTCCTTTACTTTGGCATGTACGGACTTTGCACACTTCCACACTCTTGAAATGAGAAGTTGGAGCCATGCGTAGATTTGTGGAAAAGAAGCATTGAGAACTCATGAGGTTAGGTGGAGCACTGGGTTTTCAGCATCAGCAAAAGCAAGTCAATGAGTTTGAGACACAGAAGCAGAAGAAAGCAACCCTACCCTCTGCAAACTCAGCTACTCCTTTACTTATGTGATTAGCTACGTATTTATTTGCTGGTTTACTTCCCAAAGGCCAACACAGTCAGAGCTAAGACATGCTGAAGCCAGGAATTGGGAACTCATCCAGGTCTCCCATGTGGGTGGCACAGACCCAATTACCTGAGCTACCATCACTTCCTTCCAAGGTCTGTATTAGCAGGAAGCTGAAGTCAGGAGTTGCAGCTGGATATCGAACCCAGGTACTCTGTTATGAAATCTAGACATCTTGACTGGCATCTTCAGTGCTGGGCCGCATACCCAGTCCTCAGCTACCCACTTCAACAGCTTGCCTGCAGTGAGTCAGCCTTCACACATTACCTAGGTCTACTCATACAGTTTGAGAAAAACAAAAGATGTGTTTGTGAGCCAGCGCCGCGGCTCACTAGGCTAATCCTCCACCTTGCGGCGCCGGCACACCGGGTTCTAGTCCCGGTTGGGGCGCCGGATTCTGTCCCGGTTGCCCCTCTTCCAGGCCAGCTCTCTGCTATGGCCAGGGAGTGAAGTGGAGGATGGCCCAGGTGCTTGGGCCCTGCACCCCATGGGGGACCAGGAAAAGCACCTGGATCCTGGCTCCTGCCATCGGATCAGCGCGGTGCACCGGCTGCAGCGGCGGCCATTGGAGGGTGAACCAACGGCAAAGGAAGACCTTTCTCTCTCTGTCTCTCTCTCTCACTGTCCACTCTGCCTGTCAAAAAAAAAAAAAAAAAAAAGATGTGTTTGTGCTATGAACTCTGGTCATAATTTTCCCATCTTTGCTTTACTTTTGAAATAATAAAAGATGCTCACTTGTTGTGTGAGGTGTCTGAAGAAAATTAGGAAGTGGTGTGGTGTCGCAGTGAAGGACAGTCTGGGTTTGAATACTGGCTGCTGGCACTCTGCAGCCAGGGGAGTTTGAACAAGTGACATACTCTCTCTGAACTTCAATTTCCTCCACCACATGAAATAGCTAACTTACAGTTTTCTAAATATTAAACTAGGTAATGTATGAGAAATTACTTAACTCAAGTTGTGACATGGGAGTGTACACTAAAGGTAGCCATTTTTGTTAATAATACTCATTTTAAGTAAATTAATTACTATCATATCCATTCCATCATATTGACAACTATGATGCTTAGTTTTAGGTGTCAACTTGACTGGTTTAAGGGTCACCCAGATAAATGTAAAATCATTATTTCTAGGTGTGTTTATTTGGGTATTTGCAGAGAGAGTAGCATCTGAACCAGTGGACTGGATAAGGAAGATCTGCCGTCAAAAATGTCAGCAGCTGGCACATAATCAGAGCTCCAGACAGAACAGAAAGAGGAAATTAGCATCCATCCACTTTGCTGGAGCTTTGCTGCCTACATTCTCCCGCCCTTAGATACCAGGTCTCTGAGTATCCAGCACCAGACTGATTTGTACCCACCATCACCCCAGAGTTCTAAAGCCTTTGGCCTCTGAAAAGCCCATCAAATCCCCTGATTCTCAGGTCTTTAGACTCAGAATCAATCACAACATTGGTTTCACCGGTTCTTCAGTTTACAGACTGCATGCTGTGACTTTTTGGCCTATATTAACACATAAGCCGATTTCCATAATGAATCCCCTCTTATGTTTCTATTTTTCCAGATGCTGTTTCACTTACCATGAAGTTACATCCAATAAATTAACCACAAATTGAAGAAGCCATAAATTAAAAGTGCCTCAGTACACAACCTACCAAAGAGTCTAGCATAGCGACACAGGTTACTACAGAATATAAGTTGTTTCCCTTCCATGATCACATTGCTATCCAGCACTAAAAGACAATATTGTACCATATATCACTAGCTCTTGAAAATATCAAAACTCCAGATTGGAAGTCTGGTTTTCACCGACTGTGTGTCACTTTTACACAGTTGAAAAGTTAAAAAAAATCATAAATTGATAAACATTATAAGTCACACACCATCTGCAATGCATCCTTTTAATTCTGTTTCTCTGAATAATCCCTGCACGATAATTTTGTCTATAATTCAACTTTCACATTTGACTTTAACCAACTCTTCCTCTACATGGATTATAACCAAAATCATGCTATTGTGCATCCTCACAGGCAGTGAATGAGAATTCCTGTTTGTCCATAACCTTGCCAGCATTTGATGCTGTTGGTGTTTTCGATTTTGGCCATTCTAATAGGGGTACAGTGGTATCACATTGGTATTTAAATTTTCAATTCCGTGATGACAACTGACGTTGAGCATCTTTTCAGTGTTTATTTGACATCTGTGTTTCTACTTTCCCATGAAATCTCAAGGAAGCTAATGACTTCTGGATCATAAAATAGATAACAAAGTAATTTCTAGACAGAAGAAGTGAAATCCTAAGAAGTTCATGAAAGCAGTATTGGATGTTTACAGCTATTTCAAAAAGAAAAGACAAATTGTAAATAGTTACTCATTATAATGACTAAACCTAGAGTAGGGGATAATTCATTGTAATCAATAAGTGTAATTTATTTGTTTGACCAATTCGTTTAAAACATGAGGTCTGATGTTCTTCACAATATACCTTATTCTCTCTATTATCCACAGTTCCTTTGTCCACTGCATTATTGGATCATCCAACTCTGATTCATCTTTTTTTTTTCAAACATACCTGTGATACAACTTTGCACTATTGTCTTTTTTCATAGTCTTAAAACCCTTTGCTATTTTAATTTATTTGATGGTCATATAATTCACCTTTCTATATGATAAGATGGGCGTAAACATGTCCACTTCCTATGGTAAAAATGTCCTTAGTTGGAACAGTTGATGATGCTGCCACATGCTAGGGAAAACATCTATCTCTAACAAAGCCAATCATGTAAAATTCATTGTTCTAAATTAGATTCCCAACCCTAAAACAAGTCTCCACTGTTGGGATTTCATAGTGTGTACAAACTCCGTGAATAAAGATTCATGAAGCTGCAGAGAAAGCTTACCCTCAATAGCGCACCGTTACTTATTGATGAGCTATTGTCAACTTACCTTCTGTCACCTTCTGCCAACTATTAGAGAAATTGTTCTTTAGTGAATGCATGTCCCCAATTGTGTTTCTTGGTTTCACTTCTAATTCAATTTCAGAATATTATGCTGTTGGATTCCTAAAGGAATGTTTTCTGGGATCTGCCTCTTGATTTATTATCATGGAGGTTACATACACTCTCACTCTCTTTCCAAACAATGCAGACGTGGGAGCTGTTGACAAGATAAAGGTTGTTCATTGTGGTGAACAGTTCCTTTAGGACTGTGGAAGGAAAATATAACTATGGATTTATTTTTGCACCTATAAAATATGTCAATTAAAGATACATGGGGCAGCTGCATAACAGGAGAAAATAAAACCTGACAGAGTTCATGTTGAAGTACAGGGACCCAAAGAACTGAACAATAAAAAGCGAGGCCTTTAAAGCTGTGGACATAAATAAACCTCAGGACCTCTTTTTTTTTAAATGTGATATTGAAAATTTAATGCATAAGACCCAAACCAAAGAAATTATTAACTCAAATTGCATTGTGGATGTAAGCCCATTTTGTTTTATGGTTATGTATCCATAGGCAACAACCTAACTTCCACTAGCTACACTTAGAAAATATACTATGGCTTTTTGTATTTCAATGTGTGTTTCCTTCTTTTAAAACAGAACTCTTTCCCTCTTTTTCTGTTGAGAGGCCTTCCTAGATTTCCTTCTCCTTAACATCTAATTCTTACTTCTTCCTATAGCAGGATGTTCTGACCTGCATTGCAATACTCTCTTGGTAGACTCTGAGTTTGGACTTTTCTCATTAATTTGGCTGTGAATTCCTTAAGAGATAGTCCATACACTGTACATACAGACTTTCATTCTCTCCTCTAGCACCTAGCACAGTCTCCCTCTCCCTCTCCCTCTCCCTCTCCCTCTCCCTCTCCCTCTCCCTCTCCCTCTCCCTCTCTCTCTCTCTCTCTCTCCCTCTCCCTCCCCCTCTCCCACACACACGCACACACACACACACACACAGCATACACACATCTTTCAGTAATTTATCACTTCCATAAGTGGAGAAAGTTGTGAAGCTCTAGCTTTGAAAGAGGCAAACTAAAAAAATGTCCATCGTAATTACCTATCATGTGCAAACACAAAGACAAATGTGTAGGGTCAGAAGTTAGAGTCACTCTGTCTTTGCTTCTTGTGCTCAGCCTCCACAAAACCCCACATGTGTCACGTAACACACTTGGAAATGCTCAGGAAGATGCATGGCATGGTTTCTAACCACAGCCATCAACCCAAGGCAACATGCCCAGGACTCATCCTGAATAACAGTGAATCCACTCACAGTACTTCCATTCAGGGACATGTCTTCAGGAACTGAGCACAAAGACTTCTCAGGAATTCCAGCTCCTTACTAAGGGGGAAAACTAAAGAAAATCAAATTTAAATAGTGTTGCATGGCGATATGAATAAAGAATGAGCTGTCCTCCCAGTTTTCCCACAAGATTTCTGTGAGTGCCACATAATATTTTGAAAAAGCTGAATTTTTCTAGTCTGTAGGAGGAAGGAATGAAGACAGTTTAAAACATGTCTTGTTTTAGAAAACAATATTATTGGGGTGATACTTTTTATGTGCCCATATGGCATTAGGGAATTGTTTTGGGGATGTTCAAGTACATAGTGGAAATAAATTACAGAAAAGGAGTAAAGTTTACTTTAGAAATAGTGCAATATTTTTCCCTTGCAACTTCCAAAATTGAGATGATCTGATTGATCAGTTTGAATGATGTACAAAATTTTTTGGAAATAAATATGTGAATATTTCTTATATTTTTCCCTTATTCTCACAGATTATATTATCTAAATGATATCTGCTAACAGAACACCATGTTTTATTATAAACTAGAGCAATGATTTTGAACCATTTGTGTATTTAGAATTATAAACATTGCATTCTGCAGAAGAGAATCGGATGTACAGATTATGAAAGATTCCCTTTTCTTTTCCATATGTCTTCTGAGTAGAAATATTGGCAACCGTTGTGGAACTTTGTTGATAAATGTAGCTTTTACAAAAGGGCTTCTAATTTGTGCAAAGCCTTTCCTGAAAGAAATGATAGAAGCCTCTTGGACTGATAATTGGGTGAGATGAAAATATTTACAGCCCTAATTTGTCCACTTCAGAGACTGCCACTATATCTCCCAGAAGGATCCAGTGCTGGCCAACATTTCTGAAAGCAAACTGACTCCAAGGAAAAAGGACGAAACCAGTCAACTCCCTCCCAGACTCCTGGGTGTATTAAGTGGATGCAAAAATAAGGTATGATGTGAAGTAGCGACAAAACAATTGATAGTGCCTTGCCACTTAAACTCAGCTTCTGTTGTTATTGAGCATTGTGTCCTGTTACAGTAGTTTTTGGAAAGGGGTGGGAAAAATGTTTCTGTGGAATCATGCGATGATTTCAGCATGGTATGCAGCAGATGAGACAGACTTGTAGACTGCCTCATTCGAGGAATATCAGACAACTGTTATCATCTACTGTTGAGCAACAAACTACCCCCAAAAGCTTCGTGGCTCAAAATAACTGCAATTTTTTTTTTTTTTACTGACAAAATCTGCAATAAAGACAGGTTCAGCCGGCACCGCGGCTCACTAGGCTAATCCTCCACCTTGCGGCGCCGGCACACCGGGTTCTAGTCCCGGTCGGGGCGCCGGATTCTGTCCCGGTTGCCCCTCTTCCAGGCCAGCTCTCTGCTGTTGCCAGGGAGTGTAGTGGAGGATGGCCCAAGTGCTTGGGCCCTGCACCCCATGGGAGACCAGGAGAAGCACCTGGCTCCTGCCATCAGATCAGCGCGGTGCGCCAGCCGCAGCGCGCTGGCTGTGGCGGCCATTGGAGGGTGAACCAACAGCAAAGGAAGACCTTTCTCTCTCTATCTCTCTCTCACTGTCTACTCTGCCTGTCCAAAAAAAAAAAAAAAAAAAAAAAAAAAAAAAAAAAAAAAAAAAAAAAGACAGGTTCAGGGAGCAAGGCTCATTTCTGCTCCACTGGGCATTATCTGGGGTTGCTTCACTGAAAATAGGGATCTACTTTCAGGAAGATTCACACATGAGAGTTTGCAGATTGGTGCAGGAGGTGGCTGAGTGACAGGAGTCTCAGTTCCTCCTGTGTGGCTTGGGTTTCCTCACGGCCAGCTGGCTGGGCTTTCACCTCACACCCCTAGACGATGTCAGCAGAAACTCCGTCATGCTCTGTGTGCTCGACTCAGAAGGCTCAGTAGTCCCTTCCATTCTACTTTTTTTTCACTTGTATTTAATTCCATTCACATCAAGATTCATTTTCAATTATCTTTATATACAGAAGATCGATTCAGTATATATTAAGTAAAGATTTCAACAGTTAGCACCCACATAGAAACACAAAGTGAAATATATTGTTTGAGTACTCGTTATAGCATTAAATCTCAATGTACAGCACATTAAGGACAGAGATCCTACATGAGGAGTAAGTGCACAGTGACTCCTGTTGTTGACTTAACAAATTAACACTCTTGTTTATGGCGTCAGTAATCTCCCTAGGCTCTTGTGATGAGTTGCCAAGGCTATGGAAACCTTTTGAGTTCGCTGACTCCAATCTTATTTAGACAAGGGCATAGGAAAGTGGAAGTTTTCTCCTCCCTTCAGAGAAAGGTACCTCCTTCTTTGATGACCCGTTCTTTCCACTGGGATCTCACTCACAGAGATCTTTCATTTAGGTTTTTTTTTTTTTTTTTCTAGAATGTCTTGGCTTTCCATGTCTATAATACTCTCATGGGCTCTTCAGCCAGATCTGAATGCCTTAAGGGCTGATTCTGAGACCAGAGTGCTGTTTAGGACATCTGCCCTTCTATGAATCTGCTGTGTATCCCGCTTCCCATGTTGGATCGTTCTCTCCCTTTTTAATTCTATCAGTTAGTATTAGCAGAGACTAATCTTGTTTATGTTATCCCTTTGACTCTTAGACCTATCAGTATGATCAATTGTGAACTGATATTGACCACTGTGACTAATGAGATGGCATTGGTACATGCTATTGTACTTTTTTCATGAAGGCAACACAAACATCCTTCCAGATTCAAAAAGAAAGGAGATGCAATCCAGCTCAAGTTTCTGGAAGAACATGTGAGATAGGAAATGTTGTTAAAGGCAGACTGTAAAAATGAAATCAGCCATAGACTACTGGGCTTAGTGTAAGAGATTTGCTATGCAGATTAGCATTTTCATCATTACGGAAGCTGGTCAAGTAGTCGATGTAAGCCTGAGTTCAGTGGTGGACCCTAAATCTGGAAGGAACAGTGGAAATAAAGTGGGAGAGGGAACAGATACAAAATGAAAACCTCAATGATGGGAAAGAGCCTGGCGAGTTTTTCTCTTCCTCCCTGGGATTTGTGTCAATTTCTAATTGCTTCCAGGCCTCCAAACTGATGATGCAGAAGTGCAGAAGAGGTGGCTCACTTTGCCAAAGACTTGAACACAGATTAGTCCAGGACTTAACAAATCAAAGAAGGAGGCACACCAGTGTAGACTGGCAAGTTAATGACTCACCTGCCCCTCAGTGCAGCAAGATGAACCAGCAGATGCCTGCAAGGTATCATCTTCTGCTTCTTCCTATCCACATCCTACCCTGAATGCATTTTTCCTATGGCAGACGCAAACCCAGAACATTCCAGGGAAGGGAAATGTGCTTACAGCTTTGCTAAATGGACACACTACCAAGCTGACGGGTTGCCAGTTCTCATGAATGGGACACCTACATCTGAAGATAGGTTGTATTATCTATTTGTAGCATGATGGCATATGCATAGATCTACTTCATTGATTGTGTTTGTAGATCTTCCACCAGATAACACGTTTACCTGTCAGTCTTGGATGGAGATAGTGTGTCCTGTCATTAGCCGATCTCCATGGCTGCCTGCACAGTTTATACTTGTATTTCCTGCTTTCAGAAAGTTGTTGGTTATTTGCTCCTAAGTACTAATGAATAAGTCTTCATTATAGATGTAGCCTTCAGAATTCTAACATTTTTTTTGTCTTTTTTAATACTTTATCTGATTCTCTTATATATTTATATTGTGAATGAACTTTCCCTTTGTTTGCACTTATTTCCCTTTTATGTCTGTCTTCTTCTTTATAAACTTTTAACTGTGTATTCAAGTGAGACAGAAACAGCAGGGGGCTGAAGTAGTTTTGTTTATCAGTCAACCTGAAGACTTTTTTTCTTCATATTGGGTAAGGTCAGCCCATTTGCAACCATTTATACTTGGTCAGTTATGTCACCTTGTTTCACTTGTTTCTCTTTCTGAGGAGAGTATACCTGTTTTGTCTTTTAGAATATGGTTTAGCTTCTTTTTCAGATTTGTAATTTTATACTAAAAGTTTAATGTAAAATTCTTTTTTAAAAAGATTTATTTTACTTGAAAGGCAGAGTCACAGAGAAAGGGAGAGAGAGAGAGACAGAGAGAGAATGAGAGAGAGAGAGAGAGAGAGACAGAGAGGGAGAGAGAGAGAGATCTTCCATCCACTGGTTTACTTCCCAAATGGCTTCTACAGCCAGGACTGGGCAGGGCTGAAGCCAGCAGCCTGGAGTCTCTTCAAGGTAAAGTGGCGGTTTTACCTGCTACGCCATAACGCCGGCCCCAGAAAAGCTCTCTGAAGGCTGACTACGTGTGGAGCATTGTCGTCACAGCTGGTTTTGGCACAAAGGAGCTCTTCCTTTGTATCTCCTGACCAAAAAGGCAGAACTGCTCAGGCAAGTGCTGGAATTCCCAGCCGTCCTCCTAGTGATTTTCATTGCTTCCACGTCCACACTGACATCACGCGTGTCCAGGGAAGGGCAGCTCCAAGGTCAAGGCTCCGGGGTCGAGAACAAAGACGCATGCCCACATTCCCATCTTCTTGGCATGGTTCCTCTTCAGACAAAGCCTGTCTGTCCCTTCTGTCAGGCTCCGTGTCCAGACCCCCAGGGAGCTCTGGAGCAGGTCACAGGCTCATCCCTTGCTGTTCAGCACCAACTGTTCTCTGGTGTTGCTGTAGACATTCTTCACTTTCCCCTGCAGCTTCCTGAACTCAGGCTGCACGCTGTGCCCAAACTCCCTGTAATAGCCCAGTCTGCATTATCACCTCATCCTCCTTGTTTTCCTGGGTCTCCCATCCACCAAACACTGCCTCTCCAACCTGCTCTCTCAGGGCACAGTCCCAGCACACAGTCCCTGAAGGAAGCACAACATGGGCAGGGACTGTGAATCTCCCTCGGCTGGCTCCCATTCTGGAAACCTTGGGGGAGCAGCCTAGGCTTCCAAACCAGGTGTCCTTCTCCGGGAAACACGCGTCACCCCTGTCGCAGTCTACCTCTTACCCCTTGTACCCCAAGGTCTCCAGGAGACTGCATGCCTGAGTCCCAAGGCCCACATCCGATGGGGCCAGCAGTCACGGACTTGCACCCAAGACACCAGAAGTCCTAGACTGCAAACACAGCCGGGGCCTCCAAGGGCAACCATTAAACAACCGGAAATGCTCAGGGCAGCATAGCCACGCCCATTGCTGCCTCATTGGTGGGATTTTCCTTTCATTCCAAAATAAGTTGTTAAAGAAATAAATTGTCGGGGCTGGCACTGTGGTATAGCAGGTAAAGCCACCGCCTGCAGTGCTGGCATCCCATATGGTGTCGGTTTAAGACCCAGCTACTCCACTTCCAATTCAGTTCTCTGATTCGGCCTGGGAAAGCAGTAGAAGATGGCACAAGGCCTTGAGTCCCTGTACCCATGTGGGAGACCCGGAAGTAGCTCCTGGCTCCTGGCTTGGGATCAGCGCAGCTCCGGCTGTTGCAGCCAATTGGGGAGTGAACCAGCAGATGGAGGACCTCTCTCTCTCTCTGCCTCTCCTTCTCTCTATGTAACTCTGACTTTCAAATAAATAAATCTTGAAAAGACACCTGGAACTGCATAGTTCCCTGCTATCTGTTAATTGGCTGTTGCTAGGAGAGTTTATCACAAGGGGAGCTTTATTTTCTTCTTTAAGGAGCTTTTGGCTTAGGGTTCAGGGCCCGGTCAGGCCCGAGTTACAAGATGGAGGCCTAGTCTAAAATAGCTGCGCCTTGATCCAGGCTCAGGTCTCTCAGGCCACATTAGCAGGAAGTTGAATCTTAAGTGGAGCAGCCAGAGCTCCAACCATGAGCTCACATGTGATGCTAGCATTGCAAGCAGTGACAAGCTACTGTGCCACAATTCCAGCCCAAACTCTTTCTTTAATAAATGACCTGCTCTTTATGCCTGAATGCCTAAAGGAATTTCTTTGCTTTTTCTTTAAGCTTCCATAATTGGATACATTTGACAGTAATATGTCTTGCTATTCTTGGCTGATTTTAGAAACATCCTTTGAGTATACAGACTCATGTTGTCTTTTATGTCAGGAAATTTTCCTTCCGTTACTTTTTTTTTTCTTCTGCTTTATTGTTTTGGTGTTGGTTTTATTCTTTTGTTCTCCAAGATATCAACAGGTGGGCCAGTGCTGTGATGTGCAGTGCAGCCGCTGCTTGCACTGCCGGAAACCTATATAGGTGCCAGTGCAAGTCCCGGCTGCTCCACTTCCCATCCACCTCTGTGCAATGGCCTGGGAAAGCAGTAGAAGGTGGCTCAAGTCTTTGGGCCCCTGCACCCACGTGGGAAAACCTGGAGGAAGCTCCTGGCTCCTGGCTTTGGATCGTTGCAGCTCCAGCCACTGTGGCCATCTGTGGAGTGAACCAGTGGATGGAAGACCTTTCTCTCTCTCTCTATCTCCCTGTCCTCTCTATCTGTGTAACTGACTTTCAAATAAATAAATAAATCTTTAAAAAATATATCAACAGAAAGAGTGGGGAGAGAGGTAAACAGCTGTCTACATTTTATTTTTGAATACTTTCCATTTTTATCTTTTTTTCTTTCACCTTTCCCTTAAGATATCACCTCTTTATTTACTGCCATATTCCTTCTAATTTCGTTTCAATGTCGGAAATGACTTTTTATTTCATTTTTGGAACCTAGTTTCTCTCATCAAATGTTCTGTTCCCCCAGTCATTTTATTTCTGCATTGACTTATCCTGCTCTTTCTCAGCATCCGTCATTTTCCTGTAAATGTCAGGTCACAGTTGTCATCTCCCAGATGATAACCACGTGGGCTTTTACTGCTACTTGGGGGGATCTTCTTCTACTCCTTATTCTACTGGCCACAACTTGTGCATGGAATTTGAAACTTTCCTGTTGCTCATCTGTGACATGAAATAAATTTTTCCAGAATTTCAGGTGTTTGGTGACCTAGGAGGCCTTCACTGGAGGTGGGGAGGGGCAATGTTGTGTTTGTTTTTCCCTTCTTGTTTCAGGCTTTGTTACTCTCTGTAGATCACTCTTCTGTTGTTATGGTAAAGTGACCGAAAATAGATCCATATTATTCCTTAGGTTGCTTTTTCTGCTCCCCTCTCTTGCTTTTATCAGAAACTTCTCTTTCCCTATTTCCCTGTCCCATTCATTTAAATTCAACTCCCAACAATTTCTCTGTGGCCTGAGGCTTTGCTCTCTCGCCCGTTTCACAGGACCCAGCCCTTCCTTCCTTGTCACACTTCATCACATCACTGCCCTTTGCAGGGGTGCCAATGAATTCAGCCGAGCTTCTCATCAGATAGGCCCACAAATCATTTTGGTGTCTCTGTGGGGAATATCTCAAGGCTTACCAGAATTTCAGTTTCTTTCTTCAACTCCCAACACGTTGACAGACAGGTAATGTATGGGTCCTGTTCATGTTGGCATTTGTGTTCTTGCCTGCTGTTACATAGGATTCCCCAGGGATGCCTTATTGTCTAGTTTTCTCGTGAATATTGTTCAAGTGTCATTTGGCTTTCTTAATTGTTTTGTCTGCCTTTATGCAGAGATAAGATGGAGTCAGCTCAGATGGCACCATCTTTCTAGGATCTACCTGTTTAAAAAATGCAAAGCTGATCACTTGGAGTCTTTGAGAGGTTTTCTCTTTTCCTTAGGAGCAATATTAACAGATCATATACGTCAGCATATTCGTGTAGCTTAAATAATTGGGTGAATGATGGCACCGTTAGTCATGATAGGGATTACAGGAGTTCTTGGAAAAAGTCTGAAGTGACTTCACAGCACCCAGGGAGAGAGCCTGGCTGCAGGATGGACTACTTTGTTTCAGGCTGTGTTCCAAGTTCCTAGAGAAGTGTTCAGAATGTAGGAAGTATTCCGAAAATCTTGGCTGAAGTATTTGAATAAATGAATTTGTTAATTAGTTGAGCTTGAAGTAATGTTTATTTGAAAATAACGAATTTCTGTATACACTCCCAGTAAGCAAGTGTTATTTGAAAGCACTAGAGAAGATAAAATTTTGTACAGAAATTTAGGAAACACTATATTATAGAGCATCTTCATATGTTAATGAAAAAGGTAACTTTCTATGTAAAAATTTTTATCTAAACACTTTTTTTTAAAGTTCCGAGCATGACTGTCAATTTCTTTGTTCATTTTGTTTTATGACAGTAGAATCTATTTTTTCACAAAATAGGTGTCAAGGGATGCAAAAAAAAAAAAAGCATAAATTACGTTGAGAAGAAACTAAAGAAGTATGAATAGTAAAAAAAATGAAAATTAGCATTTAAATAATTGTAATTGGGGCCAGCATTATGGTGTAGCAGATAAAGCTACCACCTGCAGTGCCAGTTCAAGTCCTAGCTGCTCCATTTCCCATCCAGCTTTCTGCTATGGCCTGGGAAGGCAATGGAAGATGGTCCAAGTCCTTGGGCCCCTACTCCCACATGGGAGACCTGGAAGAAGCTCCTGGCTCTTGGCTTCAGATCTACCTAACTCTGTCCGTTGCAGCCATCTGGGGAGTGAACCAGTGAATGAAGACCTCTCTTTCTCTCTCTTTCTGCCTCTGCCTCTCTGTAAGTCTGCCTTTCAAATAAATGGATCTTTCAAATAAATAAATATAGCCATATGATGATAGAAGGTTTGGAAATCACCTTGATAAAATTTCCAAAGAACTTTCATAGAGAAACCAGTCAAGAATATACTTCAAGTTATATGAAAAGTATTAATCCATAAAAATGTTAATAAGCAGATAATAATTTCTGTGAGAAAGAAGTGACATAGAAATACAAAATTCATTACATTTCTTAATGAATATATTTTCATGAAGATTTATTTCCAGAGTTATCTTTACACTGCTATACAAATATCTATAACTTTCTTAGATTGTCGATATGTATGTTTAAAGGCTTTTTTTTGCAGATGACAATTTTTTTTAAGATTTATTTATTTATTTGAAAGTCAGAGTTACATAGAGAGAAGGAGAGGCAGAAAGAGAGAGAGAGGTCCTCCATCTGCTGGTTCACTCCCCAATTGGCTGCAATAGCCGGCGCTGTGCTGATCTCAAGCCAGGAGCCAGGAGCTACTTCCGGGTCTCCCACATGGGTACAGGGACTCAAGGCCTTGTGGCATCTTCTACTGCTTTCCCAGGCCAAAGCAGAGAACTGGATTGGAAGTGGAGTAGCTGGGTCTTAAACCGACACCCATATGGGATGCCAGCACTGCAGGCGGTGGCTTTACCTGCTATACCACAGCGCCAGCCCCAACAATTTATTTCTTTAACAACTTATTTTGGAATGAAATGGTTTAATTAAACAAATAGAATATTTAATTTTTAGACTAATGGTCAGACTCTCACATTAAAAAGATAAAATTATGTCCTTTTCAAACTGACCATGTCTTGAAGAGTTTGCCGTAATTTTACTTGTAGCAAATTAAAGATTCATCATAGTACTTTATCAGTGAATACTTTATCACATGGGGCACCAAAATATTAGGAAAAGAAGTGCAGAACAGAGAGGAGGCAGGTTACGAATCTATAGCCAGATCAAATTTATTCAGAGAAAATAAATCTGCAGAAGTGGGTGATCAAGCCAGTGTACACAGACTGGACATGTGGCAGAGAACCCGGACCCCAGGGGTCAGGCCGTTTTATATCTTAGGTGGGCTGGGGGTTGGGGGAGGGGGCAGCTGGAAGAGGTGAATTCCTCCATACTTGTTTTTTTGTGGCTGCTGGGCCTCTGAACCTGGGGAAGAATGCAGGGATGCGGTGTATACACAGTAGGGTGTGAGACCAAATTGAGATTCAAGGACAGGGAGTAAATTCAGATATTATCGATCTTTTGGGCAGTGAGCGAGGATGCCTGAGGCTTAGGTCTTTGTTCCATTAATTCTGACTCTGAGTATAGATAAGGATATGGGGCACCAATTTCTTTCTGGCTGCTTCCTGCATATGGGGCATAGATGTGGGGCAAGGATTTGAGCCAGGATCTCTACTTGGGATCAGCTTGATTAAGGAAGAAGAGCAGCTTTGTGTTGCTCCTGCGAGATGGCTTGAGATAGAGCAGTTACTCATTCCTGCAAGAACTTTTGAGATAAGTTAATTATACATGGCAGAAATAGGAGCACTAGGATTATGAGGACAAAAGGAGATATTTAGAGACATTGCCCACAGCAGAAAAGATGGGCAAAATGAGCAGAATTACCTTGTGAATACATCCTATTAGCCATCTTTTTATGTGTTCAATCCCATCCCTTACCATGCCTGATTTATTGATGTAAAAGAGACATTCTGCACCCAAAAAGAGGCTAAGACCACCTCTTGGCTGTGAGGAGGTCCAGTGCCCAGCAGTTCTGGAGAACTGCTGTCAGTGAATCCACCTGATTCTCCAGATGAGACAGTTGTTGTGCTAGATTATTTATGTTTTCTTTGAGACCAAGAGATAAACATTCAATTTTATTTGCTTTGTCTACTGAAATGGGTAGTTTCAGTGCCTGTTCTGATTCCTATCAAGATACCCAGTGAGATTATCAAGGGGGTGAGTCCAAAAATCCATGCTTATGCAGTGGGTTATAGGAACAGAAAATAGAGATTGGTCTAGGGTATAGGACAAAGGAAATATGAAGGTGAGTGTACGTTCCTGTCCAGTTGGTGGAGAGGCAGGTGTATGCTGGTAACCACAGAGAAAGAATGGCCCTGTTTGTGGTTCTATACACGCAGTCATATGGTAAGAGATAAACTTTATGCTTTCACATGGCAGGGGAATATGATGAGTAAATGCCATTGCATCTTCTTTGATTGGGTGTGAGGAGGTGTAGCTACTGGGAGGGTGACAGCCAGGTCACAGGTGTCATGAGGTAATGAACCCACATTATGGGAAGAAGGAAAGGAAGCACACATGCATAAAGGGGCTTGGACGGTTAGCGAGGCCATAGCGAAAATCCTTGGACAAGTACAACAGACAGATCTTCCAGTGTCTTCCTGTAGCAGTGCTGGTATTTCTCCCTGGAAATTGTAGAAGACATACATATCTCCTGGGGTTCTGCCAGGAGGTCTGGTCCTTGTAATATAAACAAGTCTATGGGCCTTTTCCCAGAGCAAGTAGGGGTGGGGAGGGCTTGCCAGCCCTCAGGAGGAGTGTGTGAAAATCCAACATAAAGAGACATTGAGGGGGGGAGGGGAGGAGGCACTGTAGCATAGCAGGTAAAGTCACCGCCTGGAGTGTTGGCATTCCATGTGGGTACCGGTTCAAGTTCCAGCTGCTCCACATTGATCCAGCTCTCTGATATGGCCTGGGAAGGCAATGGAGGATGGCCCAAGCTCCTGGCTCCTGGATTCGGATCAGCACAGCTCCAGCCATTGTGTCTGGTTGGGGAGTGAACCAGTGGATGGAGGATTTCTCTCTCTCTCTCTCTCTCTCTCTCTCTCTCTCTCTGCCTCTCCTTCTCTTTCTGTATAATTCACACTTCCAAATAAATAAACCTTTTTTTTAAAGAGAGACATTGGGATTATCATTAAAACACATTGTAGAGGCCAGCACTGTGGCTCACTAGGCTAATCCCATGCCTGTGGTGCCGGCATCCTGGGTTCTAGTCCCGGTTGGGGCGCTGGATTCTGTCCCAGTTGCTCCTCTTCCAGTCCAGCTCTCTACTGTGGCCCGGGAGGGCAGTGGAGGATGGCCCAAGTGCTTGGGCTCTGCACCCGCATGGGAGACCAGGAAGAAGCACCTGGCTCCTTCGGATTGGCGCAGCACACCAGCCGCAACGCACCGGCCGTGGCGGCCACTTTGGGGGTGAACCAACGGAAAAAGGAAGACCTTTCTCTCTCTCTCTCTCTCTCTCTCTCTCTCTCTCTCTCTCTCACAGTCTAACTCTGCCTGTCCAAAAAAAAAAAAATTCTAGAGACATATTAATGACAGGCATATAAGAATTTGAGGAGGAAATGTGAGTGAGAGGTATGTGGGGGATCTGAGCCACTATAGGGGACCAGGTTAGAAGCACGAGATAGCAGAAAAGCGTCCTAACCAGAAGAGATACAAGATTGCTAAGAGACGTTTCTTACCACAGGTCCAGTCAGTGGGGGCAATTGCTGTCAAGCTTATGGCCAAATGTAGGGTTAGTAAGTTGTTCCTTCACAGACAGGACAAGGGCTGATCAAGTCAATGTTTCTCATAGTGTCCATTTCACTTTAACAGGTTTACGTTTTGGTGCTCGGTCAGTTGTCAATGATCAGGGAGAACATATGATATTTGTCCCTTTGGGACTGGCTTATTTCACTCAGCATGATGTGTTCCATATTCCTCCATTTTGTTACAAATGACCGGATTTCATTTTTTTTACTGCTGTATAGTATTCTATAGAGTGCATGTCCCATAATTTCTTTATCCAGTCTACAGTTGATGGGCATTTGGGTTGATTCCAGGTCTTAGCTATTGTGAATTGAGCTGCAATAAACATTAAGGTGCAGACTGCTTTTTTGTTTGCCAATTTCATTTCCTTTGGGTAAATTCCAAGGAGTGGGATGGCTGGGTTGTATGGTAGGGTTATATTCAGGTTTCTGAGGAATCTCCAGACTGACTTCCATAGTGGCTTGACCAGTTTGCATTCCCACCAACAGTGGGTTAGTGTCCCTTTTCCCCGACATCCTCGCCAGCATTTGTTGTTGGTAGATTTCTGTATGTGAGCTATTTTCACCGGGGTGAGGTGAAACCTCATTGTGGTTTTGATTTGCATTTCCCTGATTGCTAGTGATCCTGAACATTTTTTCATGTGTCTGTTGGCCATTTGGATTTCCTCTTTTGAAAAATGTCTATTGAGGTCCTTGGCCCATCTCTTAAGTGGGTTGTTGGTTTTGTTTTTGTGGAGTTTCTTGATCTCTTTGTAGATTCTGGTTATTAATCCTTTATCTGTAGCATAGTTTGCAAATATTTTTTCCCATTCTGTCGGTTGCCTCTTCACTTTCCTGACTGCTTCTTTTGCAGTACAGAAACTTCTCAATTTGATGCAATCCCAAATGTTAATTTTGGCTTTGACTGCCTGTGCCTCCAGGGTCTTTTCCAGAAATTCTTTGCCAGTGCCAATATCTTGCAGGGTTTCTCGAATGTTCTCTGATAATTTGAGGGTGTCTGGTTGTAGATTTAAGTCTTTAATCCATGTTGAATGGATTTTTGTGTAAGGTGAAAAGTAGGGTCTTGCTTCATGATTCTGCACATGGAAATCCAGTTTCCCTAGCACCATTTGTTGAATAGACTGTCCTTGCTCCAGGAATTGGTTTTAGATAAGTTGGCTGTAGATGTTTGGGTTGATTTCTGGTGTTTCAATTCTGTTCCATTGGTCTATCCATCTGTTTCTGTACCAGTACCATGCTGTTTTGATTACAACTGCCCTGTAGTATGTCCTGAAATGTTCTGGTATTGTGATGCCTTCGGCTTTGTTTTTGTTGTACAAGATTGCTTTAGCTATTCGAGGTCTCCTGTGCCTCCATATGAATTTCAGCATCATTTTTTCTAGATCTGAGAAGGATGTCTTTGGTATCTTGATTGGGATTGCATTGAATGTATAAATTGCTTTTGGGAGAATGGACATTTTGATGATGTTCATTCTTCCAATCCATGAGCATGGAAGATTTTTCCATTTTTTGGTATCCTCTTCTATTTCTTTCTTTAAAGTTTTGTAATTCTCATCGTAGAGATCTATAACGTCCTTGGTTAAGTTTATTCCAAGGTATTTGATTGTTTTTGTAGCTATTGAGAATGAGATTGATCTTAGCAGTTCTTTCTCAGCCGTGGCACTGCCTGTGTATACAAAGGCTGTTGATTTCTGTGCATTGATTTTATATCCTGCTACTTTCCCAAACTCTTCTATGAGTTCCAATAGTCTCTTAGTAGAGTTCTTTGGATCCTCTAAATAAAGAATCATATCATCTGCAAAGAGGGATAGTTTGATTTCTTCCTTCCCAATTCGTATCCCTTTAATTTCTTTTTCTTGCCTAATGGCTCTGGCTAAAACTTCCAGAACTATGTTAAATAGCAGTGGTGAGAGTGGGCATCCCTGTCTGGTACCAGATCTCACTGGAAATGCTTCCAACTTTTCCCCATTCAATAGGATGTTGGCCATGGGTTTTTCATGAATTGCTTTGATTGTATTGAGGAATGTTCCTTCCATACCCAGTTTGCTTAGAGATTTTATCATGAAAGTTTTTTTTTTTTTATCGAATGCTTTCTCTGCATCTGTTGAGATAATCATATGGTTTTTCTTCTGCAGTCTGTTAATGTGGTGTATCACATTGATTGATTTGTGAATATTGAACCATCCCTGCATACCAGGCATAAATCCCACTTGGTCTGCGTGGATGATTTTTCTGATGTGTTGTTGCGTTCTATTGGCGAGAATTTTATTTAGGATTTTTGCGTCTGTGTTTATCAGGAAAATTGGTCTATAATTTTCTTTAAATGCTGCATCTTTCTCTGGCTTAGAGATTAAGGTGATGCTAGCTTCATAGAAAGAATTTGGGAGGATTCCCTCTTTTTTGATTGTTCTCAATATTTTGAGAAGAAATGGAGTTAGTTCTTCTTTAAATGTCTGGTAGAATTCAGCAGTGAATCCATCTGGTCCTGGGTTTTTCTTTGTTGGGAGGGCTTTTATTACTCTTTCAATTTCTGTCTCAGTTATGGGTCTGTTTAGGTTTTCTATGTCTTCATGGTTCAATTTAGGTAGGTTGCATGTGTCCAGGGATCTATCCATTTCTGATAGATTTCCCTGTTTGCTGGTATACAGCTCTTTGTAGTAATTTCTGATGATTCTTTTTATTTTTGTGCTGTCTCTTGTTACATTTTCTTTTTCATCTCTGATTTTATTGATTTGGGTCTTTTCTTTTTTTAGTTAGCTGAGCCAATGGTGTGTCAATTTTATTCATTTTTTCAAAAACTAGCTCTTCGCTTGGCTGATTTTTTGTAATTTTTTTTATTCAATCCTGTTGATTTCTTCTCTGATTTTAATTCTCTTCTCCTACAAGATTTGGGTCTGGTTTGCTGCAGTTTTTCTAGGTCCTTGAGATGTGCTGAAAGCTCATTTATTTGGTTCCTTTCCAATTTCTTAATGTAGGCACCTATTGCTATAAACTTTCCTCACAACACTGCTTTTGCCATATCCCATAAGTTTTGATATATTGTGTTGTTATCCTCATTTATTTCCAGAAAGTTTTTGTTTTCTCTTTTGATTTCTTCTATGACCCATTGTTCATTCAGGAGCATGTTGTTCAGTCTCCACGTGTTTGCGTATGCTCTAGGGATTCCTGAGTTGCTAATTTCCACCTTCATTCTGCTGTGATCTGAGAAGCTGCATGGTATGATTCTAATTCTTTTGAATTTGCTGAGACTTGTTTTATGGCCTACTATGTGGTCAATCCTAGAGAAAGTTCCATGTACTGCTGAGAAGAATGAAAAGTCTTTAGATGTAGGATTGAAAGTTCTGTAGATATCTGTTACATGCATTTGGGCTATAGTGTCAGTTAAATCTGCTGTTTCCTTGTTGATCTTCTGTCCTGTTGATCTGTCTGTTTCTGAGAGTGGAGTATTGAAGTCCCCCAGTATTATTGTATTGGAATCTAAGTCTCCCTTTAAGTCCCTTAACATACCTTTTAAATGAATCGGTGCCCTGTAATTTGGTGCATATACATTTATAATAGTTTCATCTTCCTGTTGAATTAAACCCTTAATCATTATATAGTGCCCTTCTTTGTCTCTCTTAACAGTTTTTGTGGTAAAGTTTATTTTGTCTGATATTAATATGGCTACACCTGCTTTTTTCATTGCTGTTGGCATGAAATATCTTTTTCCAAACTTTCACTTTCAGTCTGTATACATCTTTGTTGGAAAGTTGTGTTTCTTGTAGGCAGCAAATAGATGGGTTTTGTTCCTTAATCCATTCAGGCAGTCTGTGCCTTTTAACTGGAGAGTTGATTCCATTAACGTTCAATGTGACTATTGATAAGTAGTAACTTTGCCCTGCCGTTTTCCCAAAGATATTTACTGGTTATATGCTTTAAGCTTCCTATGATCTTTTACCGGGAGGTTTTCTTCCTTTACCTTCTTTCATATTGATGACCATGTTTCCGTGTTTCTGTGTGTAGCACATCTTTAAGCATCTTTTTCAGGACTGGGCGAGTGGCGACAAATTCTTTCAATTTCTGTTTGCTATGAAAGGTGTTTATTTCACCTTCATTCACAAATGAGAGCTTTGCAGGATATAATATTCTGGGCCTGCAGTTTTTCTCTCTTAGTACCTGGGCTATATCTCGCCATTCCCTCCTAGCTTGTAGGGTTTCTGATGAGAAGTCAGCTGTGAGTCTAATTGGATATCCTCTGAGAGTAATTTGACGTTTCCCTCTTGCACATTTTAGGATCTTTTCTTTATGTTTCACTGGGATGAGTTTAATTACAATGTGTCATGGTGAAGATCTCTTTTTGTCATGTTTATTAGGGGTTCTATGAGCTTCCTGTACTAGGATTTCTCTGTCCTTCTCCAAACCTGGGAAATTTTCTGCTAGTATCTCACTAAAAAGGCCTTCTAATCCTTTCTCTCTCTCCATGCCTTCAGGAACTCCTAGAACCAGAATGTTGGGTTTTTTAATATTATCCTGTAGATTCCTAACAATATTTTTTAGATTTCTAATTTCCTCTTCTTTTCTTTGGTTTGACTGTATACTTTCCTGTGTTCTGTCTTCTAAGTCCGATATTCTCTCTTCTGCTTCACTCATTCTGTTTTTAAGGCTCTCTAATGCGTTTGTCATTTGATCTATTGAATTCTTCATTTAATTATGATTTCTTGTCACTATTACAGTTTCATGTTCTACTAGTTGTTTCATTTCATTTTGATTCCTTCTTAATATTTCATTTTCACGAGAGAGATTTTCTATCCTGTCCAGTAAGGATTTCTGAAGTTCAAGAATTTGTTTTTTGAGAAATTCTTAATGTTCTTATCAATTTTTTGAGATCCATTTCTTGCATTTCTTCTATCTCATCATCTTCATAATCTTGAATTGGGGTGTCCTACTCATTTGGGGGCGTCATAGTGTCTTCCTTGTGCTTGTTTCCTCGGTTTCTGTGTTGGTTGTTTGGCATTGTGGAGATACTCTTTGGTTTCTTCACTGCTGTGGTTTTTCTTGTTATATTATGACTCTAGATTAAGTGGACTGTCTGCTTTTGATGGATCCTTAGAGGCTGTGATGGGTGTGGCCAGAGAGCTCTGTTTGGTTCTTCAGGGTTTGTTTCTTCAAAGGTGACTCACCCAGGTTGTTCTCTGTCTCGCTCACTTGCTCTCTCTCTATCAGAAGGGAAGTAATTCCGCACAGCTGAGTGGAATTGAGGGTAGTTGATGTATGAAATCTGGCCCCTGTGGGTACTGGTCTGCTCTACCCCAAGGACCACACAAAGGGTCTATGCAGCTCTCAGTGTAGTCTCACATTTCTCTGCAGTCTCCCACCGGGCTGCCAAGGTTACTGAGTTTGTGCACTCCGTGAGTTCTCTCACCCACTCTCAGATTTTTACAGTCTCAGTTCATTAGCTCCACACCTTCACTAGGTCCTAGCCTCCTGTTATTTCTCCCCACCAGAGTCAGGTTTTTCTGCTTGGCTGATGGTGGGTGCTGCTTTACATATGTCCAAAATGGCACCTGTTCTTTGTCTTGCTTGGCTTTGTAAGGTGAGGTGAGAGAGAGGCTCCTGTCCACGCCATTTCCCCTTATTTATTCGTTTTTTTCTTTCTTCCAGTCAGCCTGGTGAACTTTCCCCAGTGGGGCTTCAAGCCTCGTTCCCTCTAGACTCTTTCTGCCATTTCCCCATCAATGTCTAGGGCTACCAAGGTTTTTGTGTCACCTCCCCTTCCAGCGCTGGTGCACATACTCTGCAGCCGGGCTTCAGAGCTGTGGGCATCCTTGCTCTCCCCGTAGGTCCTCCGTGTCACATCCACTAGATCCCGAAGAGTTTCCTCTGCAATTTTTTTCCCCGAGCCTTTCCCTGAGACTACAGTAACTCCACTTTTATTAAACTATCTTTTCCCGGACTATCAGTGCATGCCCTCAGTATTCTGCCATCTTGGCTCCATTCTCGAGATCTAATTCTTAACAGAGCTACAGGAAGGAGTTTTACCCAGTCTAAGTGGACCTGGACTGAGAGTTTAGTTAAATTTTAAAATTTAAAGTTTTAAAATTTCATTCATGTGGTCTACTTTTCCTGTAGAGGGGGCATGATAGGGAATGTGAAAATGCCATAAGAAATGGAGAGACACAGATACTATTGGAGTAATTTAAGAGGTAAACTCCTGTCCCTTATCTGATTGAATGGAAGAGGGTAATCCAAATCTTGGGACAATATCATTCCATAGTATAGTGGAAACAGTAGAAGCTCTTCTTAGTAGTAGGGATTGCTTCCGTGCACACCAAGAAGGTGTCCACCATAACTGGAAGGTAATGCGTTCACCTAAACAGTGACATATGGGTGAAGTCAATCTGCCGGTCTTCCCCTGGGAGTGATCTGTGGACCTGGTGAGTGGGGAAGGGGAGTGGCCTGATATTGGAGTTGGTGTTGACGGTTTGACAGTGCTACATGTCTGAGGTGTGTTATGCAGAGTTTCTCTTATGGCAGGAGTTAGGTGTATGTGTGATCTCAGGAAGTGAATAAGAGAGTTTGTGTGTGAGTGATAGAGAGAGGGGAGGTTTTTTAGAGAGGTAACTTGGAAAGAGGAAGGGAGTATTAGTTTTTCATCTAGAAACCACCATGAGTCCTTTCAGAAGCCCGTTGTTGTTGGAACTTAGAGATTTCTATGAATATACAGGAGCTAAGTTAAAGAGAAAAGGTGGGATCATCTACCAGCAAGCCGCTGCTTTTGCTGTCAGAATGTTAGCTTCAGATAAGGATTGTTTATCTTTCTGGTGGCCTTTGCAGTGAAAATAGTGGCTTTTGTTGGCAGCTGGGCAGCATCAAGAAGAGTTTTAATCAGCTTGCCATTTATTGTAGGGGTTTCTAGGACTGTCAGAAATACCCTTTCTTTCCATCTCTGGGCATTGGAATGAGTGATATTGTAGGCATGTTGGGAACCTGTGTATAATATTGACTGTCTTTACTTTGGCTAAAGTGAAGGCTCGAATCAAGGCTAACAGTTCAGCCTGTTGGGAGATAGTGCCTTGAGGTAGACACTATTTTCCCTGTGGGGGAAAGAAGAGGTATCATCATAGTACCCCTCAATTATTGCTTACCCAGTGGGAAATGGGAGTCTTAGGAGAACTGCTATCAATGAACCAATCCAGTATTTGGGGAATAGGAATGTCTTTGAGGTGGTGAAATGTAATCAGGGAAAAACCAAGATAGTCAGGATAGGAATGGGGTTTTAGGGGATCAGGAGAGTAGCTGGGTTGAGAGAGGAGCAATGGTGAAAAGTAACAGTAGGCTAGAGAAGGGTAGAGTGAAGAACTTGGATGTGAGATGGTGATACAGATGGAAAAGCCTGGTGACTGTGGAGGTCTTGTAACTCGTGAGAGGAATAGATTTGTAAGGATTGGTAAAGGGTCAGCTTTTGGGCCTCAGGTATGAGAAAGGCTGCTGTGACCAGGACCCCTCGGCATTGGGGCCAGCCTTGATAAACCCCATCTAATTGTTTGGAGAAATAGGCCACAGGTATAATAGAGTGTCTGGTCTTTTGGGCCATGAGACTGAGTGTTTGGCCCTTAGAGCTATGGATATAGAGGAGGAATGGTTTAAGTGGGTTAGGAAGGCTCAGGGAGGGTGCTCGTAGATGAGCTTTCTTTAGGGTTTGGAATGAGGTCTCAAGGGAGGAAGTCTCTTGCAAGGGAATGTCTGGATTGCTGCTGGTAGTTTCATAGAGAAGTTTAGCAGTAAGAGAAAAGTTTGAAATCCAGATGTGAAAATATCCCACAAGTCCCAAGAGAGAGAGGAGGTCATGCTAGTCCGCAGGAAAGGAAGAGAGTATATTGCCTGCTTTTGAGCTGGAGGAACTGCATGAGTCTCTGGCGTCACGAGAAGTGCCAAGAAGGTGACTTTCCACCCCAGCCACCTCCCTCAAGGAGAGGGGTTGGGTTGTACAGTTCAGGAGAACATATGAGGAGGAGATAGGGTAGTGGGAGGAGGCAGGGTGGGATCCGATGAGGAACTAGGTGGGTGAGTCAGGAGGCTGAGGCTGAGGCTCCGGAAGGGCCTGGGATGGGGATGGGGGGAGAGTCATCTGCAGAGTCAGGGTCACAGAGGGAATTAGGTGAGGGAGGGAATGGTGGCCTGGAAAGCTCACCAGCAGCTTCTTCTTCCTTGGGTAGGACTGGGTGAAGAGATTTGCAGGGAGAAGAGCATGGAGGGGCAGTAACTGCCCCTGCTGCTGCCCTGGGGCAGGGAGGTGGAGTATGAGGAGGGGCTGGAGAGAGAGAGCGATGGAGTGAGCAAGGACAGTGTTCCTCAGCCATTGGCCTCTCAGGATTGGGGGGGGGGGGTAGAAGATTTAAGGGGAGGCTGCAGGCCTTCCCCCATGAGAACTTGGAGTGAGGAAAATTCACCCCAGAGGTGGAAAAAAGCCTGGAACTAAGAGACCTCTGAATGTTTGCCATTTCTCTGTGTAAAACATTTAGGTTGTGGAGAGTTTGGAGATAAAAGCTGCTGAATTCTGGCCATTTTGAGCCATTGTCTGATTCATATTGAGGCCAAAGTTTAGTACAGAGATTAATGAATTTCTTCTGCTTTATCTCTCCCTTTAGGCCTAGCATGCCCAAGCTTTGTAACAGGCAGACCAGAGGGTAGTCAGGTGAAATGCAAGACATTTTGGAACCCATGGATTCAGCAAAAGACAGCCTGAGGGAATTGAGAACCTAAGTTCTGAGTCCTCTGAGAGGAGAGAGTAAGAATCCCCACACTCAGACCAGTGTCGCAGTTCTAAGCTGTGGTAGATGAGCATTTCCCCAAGTGAGGGAAACCAGCTGAACACCCCAGGCCCTATGAGGGGGCGTGAACTGACCTGACCAAACCCACCCCGGGCCTAAAAGGGGGATGGACCAGTCATGAGCATCCCCCAGTGTGCTTGCAGTGCCAGAGGCCTCTTAACAATCTGATGGGTCAAAACTGAGATATGGTGTTGGATGCAGCAGTGAGATCTGGCAAAAGGCTCTGGCTGTATATTCATCTGAGAAAAAGAGAAAGTACAGTGGGAATGGGAAAATGACTAAGGCTGTCTCAACTACTATGGGATATTTTTGGAGGCGTGTCTCCCAGGCCTGTTCAGGCTACTCCAAGGAGGACAGCCAGGGGAATCCTGGAAGTTGCGCCCTGCTCCCCTCCCCTTCAACACCTCCCTCCCCCCACCAGGAGAAGCCAGGTCAGAAATTTAAGTAGAAAGGGAGATATATTCTAGGATATCCTGTTGAGCTATCAGGGTCCAGTTTTTGCCTTGGGAAGTTCAAGCGTCACCAGAGAGTCACCCTGGTTAGAGGCTCTCAGTCATTCACCAGGTTATTCCTGGTTCCACGCATCCATGATCTGTGTGGAGAGGAAAATGAAGATTCAGCATGCCACAGAGGGAAGGCAAGAGAGTTTGGAAGAAGGGAGCCATAGCTCTTATCCAAAAGCTGGATCCTTTGCTCCCCTTCTCAAATGGGGAATCAAAATGTTAGGAAAAGAGGCGCAGAACAGAAAGGAGGCAAGTGACAAGTCTTCAGCCAGACAAAATTTATTCAGACAAAATACATGCACAGAGGTGGGTGACCAACAGCTGGCAGCGCAGACTGGACATGTGGCAGAGGCCCCGACCTCAGGGGCCAGGTCTTTCATACCCCAGCTGGGCTGGGGGTGAGGGTGGAGTTAGGAAGCAGCAGGTAGAGATGAATTCCTCTGTGCTGATCTTTCAGGTGGCCACTGGGACCCTGAATCAGGGAAGAATGTGGGGACAGGGTTTAAAGACAATGGGGTGTGAACTTGCATTGAGATTCAGGGACAAGGAATAAATTCAGATATTTATCTATCTTTTGGGCAATGAGCGAGAATGGCTGAGGTTATGTCTTTATTCCATCGATGTTCCTACTGAAATTTTAAGCACTAGAAAAGATACGTACAAATGGAAGAACTAGAAGATAATTCATTATTGAACATAGATTTCTAAAAACATTCTGAAATTCAGAACACAGAATAAAATACTGTGAAAACAAACTGGAAAGGTTTGTGCAGCCCATGGATATCAAAGGAAAGATGATTACTTACCCATTGCATACACACAACTTGGAAAGTTAAATATGAATTCCCAGTTTATGGATTGCAAAATAGGCTAACCTTTTTAAGTAACTATGTATGGTCTACATATAATAAGGGATGGTAGCCTATTTGCATTAATTGAGTCCAAGTCATTCTGATAACAAAGTTTCTTTTTTATCTTCTGTATTATCACACCTTTCCAACATGTAGTCTCTTACTATAATACAAAACTTCCTTAGTAAAATATAGACTTAGTGACTACAATAGAATCCCACACAGAGAAAAGGAAATTTAACAGGAGGGAACAGCATGGGAACACACACTCAGCATGTTTTTGGGGATGTCATGCAGAGCTCAGCCTTATCTGAGCTAAGGCCATGGGATGGTACAGAGTGAGAGCTAAGTTTAACACAAAGGGCTGATCTTTCATTTTTAATATACTTGCTTCTTTAGTAAGTGTTTTAGTGAAATACTATTTCTCTGATGAGTTTTATAGTTGTAAAGTATTTCAGAGGAAACTGAAGCTACCAAAAATAGTGCGTGGGTGATAAGCAAATTCTCCAGATCATCTTCTCAAATAAGAAAAATAATTCCTTAAGTATGATGTTACTACACGAAAATAATTCTAAAAAGACTTTATGACAAAAAACACCATTGACTAAGTCATAATGCACTGACAAACACAGGCATATGTGCAACTCTGTTTTAAAGGACTAATATCCTGATTTGTAACAAACTCCTACAGACTTAGAGATAAAGCACCAAGGAGGCAACTTGCAAATGAGAAAAACCTATGAGCAGAGACTTTACAAAAGAGACAGAAAAATTCCCTCAAACAAGTGAAAAAAATCAAGTTCATTCATAGTTGTTGAAGTGCAAATTAAAACAAAGCTGAGATATCCTTGCTCATATTGCAAAAAAATTTTTTAAGTATAGGATGCAATGTACTCATTTATTACTTGTGAGAATGCAAATTAGCATAACTTTCTGGAGAAAATTTTGACATTTTCTGATAAAATTATATATGACTTTCCTGTCAGCACAGGAAATACACTGCTAGGAGTCTAATCTAAGCATTCACGTATTAAAGAAAATCCACAAAAATATATTGTTTCTTAATGTAAAATATTGAAACTATATAAATTTATGTGATTGAATTATATACCAAGAGAAACTCAAAATAATTATTTTTGCTAAAATTGAACAGTGATATTCCATTCATGAAAAACTTAACAGACGACTCCAAATTGAGGCTCATTCTATGAAATACCTGATGAGCACTCTTCAAACATATCATGTTATAAAAGATGAGGGAAGGCTGTCATGTTAGAGACTGTAGGTAATTAGGGTGAAATAACCATTGAGTCAAACGCAGAATCCTCAGTAGAATGAATGCAGGACAGGAAGAGGACAGTAGATAGAAAATCAGTGATAGCTGAGTAGGTAGTTTCGTTTATAATCCCAAATCAGGGGAGATGCCCTGTTCTTGATAACTGTACTGTAGTTATATAAGTTGACAGAATTAGTAGGAACAGGGTGATGAATCTAAGTGAATTATGAAAAATTTTGGCAACTTCTCTGTAAATCTGAAATTGATTCATAATAAAGAGTGAGCATAAATTTTACTGTGTTCCTTAAGCAATCATGGTATTGCCAGGTTGGACTGGTGCAGGATAGATGGTTGCTCCATATAGTCTTCCCCCTGCCTGCCACTGATCCCAACTCCCAGTGGTCACACATCCCTGGAAGGCTCTCCGTTGAATGTGTACTGATCTAGTGAATTGCTGCGCCTAAGGAGATGTGTCAAAAGTGGTAGGATACCACTTCTGCTACTGATAAAGAAGGAGCTACCAGTAGGGAAACAAGGATGGCCTCTGGCCACCAGACAACAAACAAGGAAGAGTTTCCATCAGCAGCCTACAACGGACCCTAAAGATGACTCTGACCCTGAACAAAGCTTTCAATGCAGCCTTTAAGACTCAGTCAGAGGATCCTGCCCTATTCCTGACCCACGGAGAATGTGAGACAATAATGTGTATGTTGTTTTAACCTGCTAAATTCTGGTTCAGTTTGCCAGGCAGCAATAGATACTTAATACAATAAGAATAAAGACAAAGAAGTGCTAAAACAATGACTGTGTTCCCAAATTAAAGAATTTGGGGGGAAGAAGATGAAAAATCAATAAAAGACTCATTTAAAAGCATTACCGTGGCACAGTCTCAGGAGTACCTGGAGGACACTCAGAGAACACAGATATCCAGTCTCACCACACACCCATAGTCTAACGCTGAGTTGCCCAGATGTCGAAGAAATTTGCGTAGATGAGGGGACTTCAGAATGTTCGTGGAGGGATGAGTGTTTGGCCTTGCAGCTAAGACCTCGCTTAAGATGCCCGCATCCCACTTCAGAGACCCTGACTTGAAGCCCAAGCTCTGCTCCTGACCTCAGCTTCCTGCTAATGCACACCCTGGGAGGCGGCAGGCGATGGCTCCAGTACTTGGATATCTACCCCTGAAGTGGGAGACCTGGAGTGAGTTCCTGACTCTTTGCTTCTCTCTGGCCCAGACTCAGCTATTACATGCATTTGGTAAGTGAACCTGCAGATGGGAGCTGCTGGAGCTCTCTGTCTCTGTCTGCCTTTCAAATTAGATAAATATTTTTATTAAGCTGGTGGAAAGTGAAATTGAAAGATGGGTTTATTGTAGTGTAGAAATTTTAGAAGTCTGTGCACAGAAGGGATCTTCAAATAGTTCATGAAAATGGGTGTTATGAAAAAACTGCCTAGTTTTTTTTTTAAATTTCCACCAAAACAAACTTATTTTTAAATTCCATTGGCTGTGAACATTTTGAAGTACCTTCATTTTATGTATAGTTCTGTACTTTAAAAGCATTTTTGAGTCATTATTGAGTTGTGTTCTATGTTTAGTATAAATATTTTGGGGTCACACTGGCTTCGATTTGAATACCAGCTCTGATCCCAAAAACAAACTGAAGAACACTGGAAGAAGAAAATCTCTTTTATTGATGCTAGGATCTTAGTTTAAATTTAAGTCTCTTCATTTTATTTTTATTTTTATTTTCTTTTTTTTTCTTTTTTTTTCTTTTTTTTTAACTTTTATTTAATGAATATAAATTTCCAAAGTACAGCTTATGGATTACAATGGCTTCCCCCCCATAATGTCCCTCCCACCCACAACCCTCCCCTTTCCCGCTCTCTCTCCCCTTCCATTCACATCATGATTCATTTTCGATTCTCTTTATATACAGAAGATCAGTTTAGCATACATTAAGTAAAGATTTCAACAGTTTGCTCCCACACAGAAACATAAAGTGAAAAATACTGTTTGAGTACTAGTTATAGCATTAAATCTCAATGTACAGCACACTAAGGACAGAGATCCTACATGAGGAGTAAGTGCACAGTGACTCCTGTTGTTGACTTAACAAATTGACACTCTTGTTTATGGCCTCAGTAATCACCCTAGGCTCTTGTCATGAGCTGCCAAGGCTATGGAAGCCTTTTGAGTTCACTGACTCTGATCATATTTAGACAAAGCCATGGTCAAAGTGGAAGTTCTCTCCTCCCTTCAGAGAAAGGTACCTCCTTCTTTGATGACCTGTTCTTTCCACTGGGATCTCACCCACGGAGATCTTTCATTTAGGTGTTCCCCCCCACCAGGGTGTCTTGGCTTTCCATGCCTGAAATACTCTCATGGGCTTTCCAGCCGGATCTGCATGCCTTGCCTTAAGGGCTGATTCTGAGGCCAGAGTGCTGTTTAGGACATCTACCATTCTATGGGTCTGCTGTGTATCTCGCTTCCCACGTTGGATCATTCTCTCCCTTTTTTATTCTATCAGCTAGTATTTGCAGACACTAGTCTTGTTTATGTGATCCCTTTGACTCTTAGACCTATCATTATGATCAACTGTGAACAGAAATTGATCACTGGGACTAGTGAGATGGCATTGGTACATGCCACCTTGATGGGATTGAATTGGAATCCCCTGGTATGTTTCTAACTCTACCATTTGAGGTAAGTCAGCTTGAGCATGTCCCGAATTGCACATCTCTTCCCTCTCTTATTCCCACTCTTATATTTAACAGTGATCACTTTTCAGTTAGGTTTCAGCACTTAAGAATAACTGTGTATTAATTACAGAATTAAACCAGTAGAATTAAGTAGAACAAACAAAAAAAATACTAAGAGGGATAACATATTAAGTTTCTCATCAACAGTCAGGGTGAGGGCTGATCAAGTCACCGTTTCTCACAGTGTTCATTTCACTTTAACAGGTTTCCTTTTTGTTGCTTAGTTAGTTGTCACCTATCAAGGAGAACAAGTGGTATTTGTCCCTCTGGGATTGGCTTATTTCACTCAGCATAATGTTTTCCAAATTCCTAACAGGGATCACTTTTCAGTTAAAATTTAAACACCTAAGAATAATTGTGTGTTAATTACAGAGTTCAACCAATGGTACTAGAACAAAAAAAAAATACTAAAATGGATAAAGTATTACATTGTACATCAACCGTCAGGACAAGAGCTGATCAAGTCTCTTCATTTTTTAAAATTAGATTCATTCTTCTTATATTAATTTTGGACAGTCTCTAAGATGTCTATATTATTGGTATTCTTTTACTTCTATGATAAAATATAATTACCTATGCCAAGATATTTCAGTTGGTAAACTCATTTATAATGGGGTAGGGGGAGCCATAGGAAAATACCAAAACCATCAGATAAACTAAACAACTTGGATAGACTTTCTTTCTTTCTTTCTTTTCTTTCTTTCTTTCTCTCTTTCTTTTTTTTTTTTTTTTTTTTTTTGACAGGTAGAGTTAGACAGTGAGAGAGAGACAGAGAGAAAGGTCTTCCTTCCGTTGGTTCACCCCCCAAATGGCTGCTACTGCCAGCACGTTGCAACGATCTGAAGCCAGGAGCCAGGTGCTTCCTCCTGGTCTCCCATGCGGGTGCAGGGCCATCCTCCTACTGCCTTCCCAGGCCACAGCAGAGTGCTGGACTGGACGAGGGGCAACCGGGACAGAATCCGACGCCCCAACCGGAACTAGAACCCAGTGCCACAGGCGGAGGATTAGCCTAATGAGCTGTGGCACTGGCCCTAGACTTTCATTTCTTCATATAATAGTTACCTTTTCTAATCACTGGTTTTGTTTTGGCTTTTCTTTTTGATTTTGATTGCTATTTGAAGTCAAAATCTAATCGTAACCTGGACTAATGATTTTTATAGATATGTGTTCTTAGATACTAGGGAAATAATGAGGGTGGAGTTAGTGGCTGTGCTGGCAGGAAGCTCTTCTTGAGGGAAGGCATGTGTGTGTAAATGGTGGTACACAGTCCTCACTCTTACTGTAAACCTTCCTGAAGCTTTCCACTCACATGATCACACTGTCTGGCATCAACTGTAACTCTCAAGGATGTTTAATATCATGTAGAATTGTGCCCTTCGTACCTTAAATCTAACCCTAGAGAAAACAGTCTCCCAATTTTAAAATATTAATGTATAAAAAGCATAGTCTAAAATTGAATCAAATGTGAATGACAACTAAAATGTCAATCTTCTTTGGAAAAGCACTTTGTGATCTTACATAAGTACCATCACACAGTAATTTCTATTATTAATTTGAAATCAAAATAGTAACCATTATTTACTTTTCCAAATCTAGAAAAAAATGGCATTTGTCAAATTTTCTCAGTTGTCTCAGACTCTCCTCTGTACCCTGCCGTACACTTTTTTATTTCTAGAAAAGACCTCTGTGGATCACATTGTCCCTATTATTTCTGCAGGAAATCCCTTCGGAGTGCAATTCTCTTGGCACAGCTGATCACATTAGGTGTGGGGATGTAATCAGGCTGTGTTAAGGAGTCCACTGCATGTGAATCTGAACTAAGTCGTCAGATGAGTGAGTCTCAGGTTCAGGGCCGCAGTATAGAGCTGTCATGATAAGCAGAACTACTCAAACCTGATTAAATTTGATTCCTTTCTCTACAGAGAAACATCTGTATATTACCATAAATTATTAACCTCTATATCTCACTTTCCACATGTGTGAACCTCTGATAATAGTAGCTTTTACTTTACTGGGTCCTGTGGGAATTACATAGGATGAAATATGCATGGAGTGCCTGACACTTAGTAAATACTCAATAATTGATGGCTGCAGTGGCTATTTCTTTGTTATTGCTGTTTAGGAATATTATGGGCCAAAAATTGGAGAAAGTCTGGCTGTCTTTAAAGAAAATGAGTCACACAAAAGATCAACTAGGGCAGGCTCTCCCCTAGTAATTTAAGATGGCCACACCCTTGGAGGAAGATTTTGTGCTGTGGGAGTCTAAGCCCTGCCTCCACTTACCATCCAGCTTCCAGATAATGCAGAACCCAGGAGTCCACAGTAATGGCTCAAGTGATGGGGTTCCTACTATCCATGTGGGAGCCCTGGCTTGGGCCCCTATATAGACACCATATATATGGTATACATTCTCTTTAATGTTTATCTGTGTATATATAAATATATACAAGGATATTTCAAAGCATTTACAGGAAAATGGACCTAAAATCTTACTTTGGTGCAAAAGATTTTGAAATCCATGAATACAAGTGATCTTCAATAAATTCTTAGAAAATGTGTATTATAAAATCTATGCATGGATTAAAGTTGATTCTGAGAAAAGGATTTGAATATACTTGATACCTTTAAAGGTTTTAAGTAAGTAACAATTTCTGCATACCAATTTTCCTAACAATGTAGAAGCTGAAGGCAGCAAGTATTCATCTCACACAGTTTCTAAGAGCTGGGAAGTCAAATATGGCTGAAACACTGGCTCATGATCATTCCTGAGGTTGCTTAACTTGAGTGGAAGATCTTCTGAACAGGCTTGTGAGAGCTTCCAAGATAGACCCCATTCACAATAACTACCAAAAAATTTAAATACCTTGGAATATATTTAACCAAGGAGATGAAATATTTCTATGATTAAAAATTACAAAACATTAAAAAAGAAAAAGTAAAAGGCACAAAAATATGAAAAACTGTTTCATGTTCATGGATTGGAAGAATCAGCATCATCAAAATGTCTGCACTTACTAAAAGCAATTTACAGATTCAGTGCCATCCCAATTAGAATACCAATGACACTTTTCACAGATCTAGAAAAAATGAAGGTAAAATTCACATGGAAACACAGGAGACCCTGAATAGCCAAAGCAGTCTTACACAGCAAAAAGAAAGCCAGAGGCATCATAATGCCAGATTTCAAGACATGCAATAGGGCAGTGATAATCAAAACAGCCTGGTACTGGTACAAAAGCAGACTCGTAGACCAATGGAACATACTAGAAATTCCAGAAATCAATCCATGCATCTACAACCAACTAGTCTATACTAAAATCAATCCCTGGAGAATGGACAGTCTCTTCAACGAATGGTGCTGGGAAAACTGGATCTCTGTGTGAGGAAGTATGAAACAAGACCCCTACCTTAAACCTTCTACAAAAATCTACTCGAAATGGATCAAGGGCTTAAATCCTTCAAATTACTAGAGAACATTGGGAGAACTCTGCAGGACACTGTTATGGGCAAATACTTCTTGGAAAAGACCCCAGAAGCACAGGGAGTTATTCATTTACATAGCTATTGGTAGAGGCCTTAGTTCCTAAAGCTTCCATCAAATCATGCAATCATTTCTGCCCCATTCCTTCACTACACCTGTGTGATTAATTCCAGCTCACACTCAGGGGGAAGCAAATTAGGTTCCACCTCTTGAAAGAAGTATCAAAAACTATTTCAATTTATTTTAAAACCTCCACATTAATTTAGTCTCAGGAGGAACTGGGAGAGGAATGAGGATATGAGACATGGATTGAAAAGAATCCAAAACAAGGTATGTTAATGTTCAGGTTAATTGCTGTGAGCAACTTGGCTTTCTTGTCCCCGAGGACATCTGAAAAAAGGTTTGGAACAGAGCTATTTTAGTCGAATATTCAGAGAAACAGGGTGAAAGTCAAGATGAGACATGCAATAAATTTACTGCAGGAAATATCTGTGCAGGATAAACGGCAGGCAGAAAAAGGAGGCAGGGAGAGCATTTGTAATATAGCTCAGGTGTGCCGCGTGTGAAAGGAACGGGCAAAAGAAGGAAGGGATATTTGACAGGGAGAGTCTGAAACAATAGTAAGATTCTGAGGCTTTCAGGTCAACTGGGAGTGCTCATTAGACTCTGAAATCCCAGACCCTGTGAAGATGGGATGGTCACTCACTGAGAGCCACCCTGAGGAAGCACAGCTGTAGGGCAGATGTCACAGTGGTACCAAAGGTTGTCAGCTAGAACTGTGGGTCAGCTATAAGGTCCGAGCTGCAGAGAGCCACAAACCACCTGCCTTCCCACCCTATCCCCATTGCACTGCAAAGCCTAGTTACCAAAGCTGGCTGCAAGAACAGTTAGGGGCCGGAGCTGTGGTGCAGTGTTAAAGCTCCAGCCTGCAGTGCCAGCAACCCATATGGATGCTGCTTCAAGTCCTGGCTGCTCCACTTCTGATCCACCTCCCTGCTAATGTGCCTGGGAAAGCAGCGGAGGATGGCCCAAGTCCTTAGGCCCCTACACCCACATGAAAGTCCTGGAAGAATCTCTTGCCTTTGGATCAGCTCAGCTCCAGCCATTGCAGCCATTTGGAGAGTAAACCAGTAGATGGAAGATCTCTCTCTCTGTGTCTCTACCTCTCTCTGTAACTCTTTCAAATAAATAAATACTTAAAAAAATAAAATAAGAACAGTGGTGTCCACTTTCTTCATTTGAAAGTCAGAGGTAGAAAGGGGAGAGAGGGAGACAGAGACAGAGAGACAGAAAGATCAATCTTCCATCCACTGGTTCACTTCCCAAATGGCCACAGTGTTGAGGGCTGAGCCAGGCTGAAGTCAGGAGCCAGGAGCCTCTTCCAGGTTTCTTATGTGGGTGCAGGGGCCCAAGCATCTGGACCATTCTCTGTTGGTTTCTCAGGCACATTAGCAGGGAGCTGGCTTAGAAGTGGAGCAGCTAAGACTTGAACCAGCACTCATGGTATGCTGGTGTTACAGGTGGTGGTTTACCCCTCTGTGCCACAACACTGGCTCAGGCCCTTCCTTCTTGAAGGGAAGCTAAGCTTAAAAGTGAGAGGTTGGTGACACCTGCCACTGCAGTTGGTTTTGGAGGTCCAAGTAGTACTCATTCTCCCTCTTCCATTATCCTTTCTAAAATCCCCTTTCTCTTGGGTCTCCCCTTGACATGACTTGGTGATTAACCAATGTTTTGATCAAACTCTCATCCATGAGGGTCTAAGTGCTGGGTAAAAAATACTTTTATGGGACCATACCTTTCAGAAATGTCTATTCAGTTACACTGGGCATAGGGTGTTGGGAGAACCCCATGTGGGTCAGCCACCTTCCATGTCCTACCGCCTCCTGCCTGGGAGCCAAGATGGTGACTCCTTTTTTCATGTGGAGTCCACAGTGCCTTGGGAGGAGCTGTTGCTTGTGGTTTGAAGGGGTGCTGGCCAAGTCAGTGTCCTCCTCTGTGCACAGGGTGAGATTAGTTGTTCCCTCTCCAAATTTTTGTTTAGAGTTTTGGAAAAGCTCTAGAATAGGATAATACATGCAAGAGATGTATTGAGGGAAAACACTTGTGCAGAATCAAGGGGAGGCAGAGGAGCTGCAAGGCAGAATGGTCAGACCATGATGCAGATCTGACGTCTGTGAAGAGTGGGGATGGGAAAAGGATTGGGTGAGAAGAGATGCTGTGCTAATGGTGAACCCTCCAGTCTAAGCTTCCCTGGAGCATTCCACATCTGAAAGGAATGGGCTACCACAATGTCTTAGATTCATCCCACTGAACAAAGGAAACCAAACAAAGGAGACATCCTTTGACTCCCATAATGTCAGCCAGGGATTGCTCATCTTGGTGCTGACTCAGCAGCATCTCATCTGTGAGGAGCATAGTAGGTGCCTTCACCTCATTTAGGAGGAGCATAGTAGGTTCCTTCACCTCATTTAGGAAGAGCATAGTAGGTGCCTTCACCTCATTTCACAGGAAGACGTCTCCAAGGTTCTTGGGGATATTTAAGCAGCACAACGGAATCTCCTCCAAACAAGTTTACATACACCCAGAGTTCTGGAAAACTCTGAAAACTGTAAGTAAATATGCTAATTATGATATCTCAGTAGCTATATTTGGGGCTTTTTGTTAGCTTTTCAATACTGTTAGGCTTCTCCAATAACCTAATATTTTACAACAGAGTTTAATTATGCTTTGGTAATGATTAAAATGCCATCTGGCAAAACACAAAATACATATATAATACATTGTTCCTGGGAACTGAGAGAATACAAAGGTATGGATTACATCTCTGTAAAATATATGTAAGCAAACACACAGAGAGGAAAAACAAAAATGATTGCTATTGTTTTCTTTTTATTTAGAATCTTATTGGAACATAGTAATGCTCACATTGATATAAAAATTTCATATCCACTGAAGCTAAATTGGCATTTCAGTAGCCACAGATGAAACGTGTGAACACAGAATGCCGCAGAGCATTCACAGTTCCTGCTGAACCACGTGGGCTCTGCTTCCACTGTCCTCCCACAACCGCAGGGAGGGCAGGCAGCTAAGCCCTTCCCCTTCCTCCTGCAAGCCTGCTCCTTTCTGTTAGCAAAAACGGGAGCGGGGGGATGCTCTGCTTCACAGTGCTAAAGATAATGAAAGAAAATGAAAACCATCTCAGTTTAGATGAAGCCAGTTCACACCAGGGGGCAAAGACTTGATGCCATCCCAAACTAAATCCCCCCAAAATTTTGAACATATTTGAGCTTTCCTTCCCGCTTTGGTTTGTTTTGGGTTCTAAACTAACGAGAAGTTGGGTATCCCACCAGAAGCTTCAGTTATTCTGCTTTTGGTCCTAACTGCAGCCCACCTTCATCTTGACCTCACCCTCTTACGAGCATCTTCCCTAAAATTAACACTCTCTCTCTCTCTCTCTCTCTCTCTCTCTCTCTCTCTCTCTCTCTCTCTCTTCTCTCTGTACACACACACACAGGGAAACTATACAAGGATCTGCACTGCAACTGCTATGTCATGGTTTTCATTTTATAATTTCCATTTTCCCATTCCTTGATACATCTCTTCTTGTAAATTTTCCTTTGATTTTGACATTCTAATATTATGGTTTGTGGTTTCCTTCTGGCTCCTGTGTTATAGTTTTATTCTTGTGACATTGTTTCTATGTCCTAAAATGGATTTAGTGTGATAAGTGATAGTGTTTTATTAAGGTATTTTTTCTTTATTTTGTTCCAAACTTATTTAACATTTTCCACTGAGTTCGGAAGGTCTGTGGAATTTTCAAAACATATTCCTGAGATCCCTAAACATTCAATAATAAGGCCTGAAAAAATAATTTTAATTGTGTATTTGACCATCTGGATCCCTAACTTCAAATATCACCTTATTGAGTGGCAACATTTGTGTATATTGTACAATTGATGTGACAGTGGTACTGTTTTATCACAGGCTAATGTGGAAAGAAAGCAATAAGATACAATAATTCACACTGAGAGAATAGTAAATAGTGTCACCACTCTGTACATAAAAATACAGTATAATTTGAAGTTGAAAATGCCATGACAGTTTCAAAGAGCCCGTGTTGAAGAAACAGGTATTAGTATCACAAAGAGCAATAGTTTCTGCAAAAACGTTATTTATCAAACAGAATTGAAATCATTCATTTAAATTTTATAAATTTTGTAGTGTATATTTAGTTGATCTAATTGTTTGGCTTTATATTATTGCGAGTTCTGTAAATATGAGGAACTTAGATCCTATTTTTCAGTCATATGTAGTAACATTGCCATTAAAAGATTTTATGTTGCTTTCTCTCTGTCTCTCCCTCTCTCTCTGGCTCTTTCTCTAAAATAAATAAATAAATAAAACTAAAAAAAAAAATTTATGTTGGGGCCAGCCTGTGACATAGTGGGCTAAGCCTCCACCTGCAGCACCAGCATCCCACATGGGTGCAAGTTCATGTTCTGGCTGCTCCTCTTTCAATCCAGCTTTCTGCTAATGGCCTGCGTAAGAAGCAGAAGATGGCCCAAGTGCTCATGCCCCTGCACCCACATGAATGACCTCGAAGAAGCTCCTGGGTCCTGGCTTTGGATCAACTAAGCTCTGTCCATTGCAGCCATTTGGGGAGTGAACCAGCAGATAAAAGACCTCTCTCTCTCTGTCACTGCCTCTCTCACTCTGTAACTCTACTTCTTTTAAAAAAAGATTTTATGTCAATTTTGTAGGTGACATGCATTTTTCAAGTACTGTATAATTAACTCTGTACTAGGATATAGCTATAAGTGAAAATTCTGAAAATACAAGATGGAAATGCAATATTTCCTTCTATCCTCTAGAAGACCTGTGGACACAGATTTCTTTTCCCTAGTACTTCTCTCTGAACTATTCCAGAACATTTGAAGGGCATGAGTTAGCTAGCTACCTAAATTCATAATATTGTCAATATTTTCCTTCCAGTTAGTGACTGGACTCATACTTTCATCTGTACCCCTTCATCTCTGAGTACTGCAGAGTATGTCTCAATATTTGTTCTCACATTTTACCTGTCCCTTTTCCTAGAGTTGCTCAATTGCTTCTGTGCCCCTTGTTTTTAATTAATTATTTTTTAAATAATACAAATTTCTTATGCACAACTTTAGGCATATAGTGATTCTTCCCGCCACACCTGCCCTCCCACCCAAACTCTTACCCCTCCATTTCCTCCCTCTCCAGTTCCCAGTACCATTCTCCTTTAAGATTCATTTTCATTTAATTTCGTACACAAAAGACCAGCTCTATACTAAGTAAAAATTTCAACAGTTTGCACACACACGCACATACACACAAACAGAACAAGTATCACAGTTAACTCTCATAATACAACTCATTGAGGACGCAGGTACTGCATGAGGAGTTAGTGCACAGTGACTCCTGTTGTTAATTTAACCATTAACACTCTTATGTATGATGCAAGTGACCAACCGAGATTCTTGACATGAGCTGCCAAGGCTACAGAAGCCTTTTGAATTCACAAACTCAGTCAGTATTTAGATGAGACCATAAGCAAAGTGGAATTTCTCTCTTCCCTTTAGAGAAAAGTACATCCTGCTTTGATAGCCAGTTCTTTCTGCTGCGATCTCCTGCACCAAGATCTTCATGTAGAAAAATTTTGCCACAGTGTCCTGGCTTCCCATGCCTGAAATGCTCTCATGGGCTTTTCAGCCAGACCAGGAAGACTTAAGGGCTAATTTCTGAGGTCAGAGTGTTAACTTAAAGCAGTTGTCATTCTATGAGTCAGCTGTGTGGATTGCTTCCCATGGTAGAACATTCTGTCCTTTTTAATTCTGTACATTATAATTACATGACACTTGATCCTATTTATATCATTACTTTAACACTTAATCCTATCTATATGTTCACTTTAACACTTAATGTAATTACTTCAATACTTACGATGACATTTTTATCACCCAGCTTAATGGGATTTGGGGTCCCATTATAAGTTTTTAAACTGTACCCTTAGAAGTTAGTCCTTAAAAATGTATGCAGAACTATACAGATTTACAGTTGCAAACCTCCTCCTTCCTCTATTCTTTAAGACTTATTTATTTATTTGAAGGTTAGAGTTACAAAGAGAGAGAAGAACAGGCAGAGAGAGAGGTCTTCCATCTGCTGGTTCACTCCCCAGTTGGCTGCAATGGCCAGAGCTGCACTTTTCTGAAGCCAGGAGCCAGGATCCTCCTCCAGGTCTCCCATTTGGGTGCAGGGGCCCAAGTACTTGGGCCATCTTCTACTTCTCTCACAGGCCACAGCAGAGAGCTGGATTGGAAGTGCAGCAACCAGGACTTTGCCCATGGCCAAAAGGGATGCCAGCACTGCAGGCGGCGGCTCCACCTGCCACACCACAGTGCCATCTCCCTCCTCCCTCTCTTATTCCCACTCTTACTTCTTTCCAAGATCCATCCTCAATTTACTTTGCAAACATATGATTGACTCTTATGTTAAGTAATGAGTTCAATAGATATATGAAGAAAAAAATCTGTTCCTTGACAGTCAAGACAAGGTCAGTTCAGGTCATGCCTTCTCAAAGTGTCAATTTCACTTCTACAGATTTCGTTTTAGGTGCTCTATTTGTTCTTGCAGATCAGTGAGAGCATATAGTATTTGTCTCTTTGGGACTGGCTTATTTCACTAAGTATGATGTTTTCCAGATTCATCCATTTTGTTGCAAATGACTGGATTTCTCTCTCTCTCTCTCTCTCTCTTTGCTGTGTAGTATTCTATAGTGTACATATCCCATAATTTCTTTATCTAGTCTTCAGTTGACAGGCATTTAGTTTGGTTCCGTGTGTTATCTATTGTCAGTTGAGCTACAATAAACATGGCATTGCAGATAACTCTTTTATTTACTAATTTCATTTCCCTTTGGTAGATTGCACCCAAGAGTGGGATGGCTGGGTCAATTGGTAGGTCTGTATTCAGATTTTTGAGCTATCTCCATACTGTCCTCCAAAGTGGCTTTATCAGTCTACAGTCCCACCAACAGTGGATTAGGGTACCTTTCTCCCCACCCTTGCCAGCATTTATTGTTTGTTGATTTCTTTATGAAAGCCATCATGTGTCGCTCCCCGTCTTCGTGGAGGAACGACACAGGACCCTGCATTGTTCTTTCGTCTGCTCGGCCCTTCCCGGGTTTGCTGCTGGTTCTTCCCGGGTTGGCTACCGACCCTTCCACCTCCGTGGAAGGGCGGTTCCCCCTAGCCACTTTCCCCACTTCCGCAGGGGAGCGGCACACCGCCGGCCGGCTCTCTCGGGGGCTGCACAGGTGTTCCTTCAGATAGATGTTCCCCTTAGATGTTCCTGGTGCATGTTGTCTCTCTCCTCCTTTATAGTCCTCTTCCACCAATCCCAACTCTGCTACCCACACGCCGAGTACGCTGCTCTCCTCCAATCAGGAGCAGGTCCTGCTGTTTATTGGTTGAACTGGAGGCAGCTGTGTAGAAGCTGTTTCCTCCTCTCCCAGCGCCATATTGTGGGAGAGCAGATGCATAGAATAAGTCTTAATTCCAGTAACTTAGTCTAGTCCGAGTTGCTCCCCACAATCATGAAAGAGTTTTGTATTTTATCAAATGCTTTCCCTGCATCTATTGAGATAATCATATGGGTTTTGTTTCATTTATATGAAAAACTGAAAAATTCAATTAAAAATGAAAAATATAAAACCTTCTCAGAAATAGAGTAGAAAGGTATTACATATTAGTGTGCATTAGTATAAACAAAGATTTAAGTATTTATATGAAAAACCAGTATTTGCTTCACTCTAGAAACTTAATAATAAAAGCAAACCTCTGACCACCCATGTATTCATTTCTGCTAAGGTCAATCTCTGCATGATCTGTGTCATACATTGACAACTCAGTAAGTTGTACTCAGTGGCTTGAATAATAACAAGATAATTGATGTTTATAATAAAAACTCTTCAAACCTCCAAACGTTTCCAACAGTAATTCTTGGAATGTAATGCTCCCTTTCCTAGTATAACTGTAATACTAAATGCATTATGTTACCTACCTAATATGTAGAAAGTCATTAATACATAACAAGTCTATACACTAAAATAATTGGTTCATAAAACTACCGTTTCCTGTTCTTGTCTTTTTAGTCTTCCAAAAGTTTAACTTTATTTTAAGTTCTGGGTAGGTAGATAATAAATAGCACTGTGTTAGTGAGAAAACTAAAGTTCCAGAAAATGGTTTTGACTAAGATCTTTGTAGAGCTTCTTCAGAACCAGAATTGTCCAATTTGATTAGTGAATCTCAAGTTACCACTACTTGCAGTGCATTATTTGTGTGTCCCAGAAGTTTTTTGTCTATGTGTGCAACCAAACATTCAGATATAACTGAGTGGAAGCCAAAATCTTTTAATGCTGAACTGGCAGTTACAGCCTTGTCACTGTCCCATGGGTATTGTCAATACAGAGTGTTTCACTGACTTTGGCTTTTTGTAATCTAGCAGAATTTCCATGAACTTTACAATTAGTAATCTGTATTTACATGAGGAATTTTCTTGTTTCTAAAAACTAAGAAGAATAAGCGAAAGAGAGAACCAAATGACCAAGGTACAAGGAACATGGTACAAAGCAGATACTCAGCCTTCCTAAAATGGTTAGTTGTTGGCTTGGTTTGTTAGAATATGGTAATAGATGAGGTCTAAGACAGAATCTTCCATAGGTCTGGGCATAGTATGTATTTCAAAGACAGCCTATGAGAAAGCATGATGCTGTCAGCAAGCGTTCTGATAAGAATGATGCCCAACATTTCAGCTCATTTATGCATTACTGGCCATAAGAACACAGAAAACAAGCACTATGACACCTGTGTGAGAATACTTTCACTTAAACAGGTATCACTTCTACATTATGAAAAATACAAAATATTGTCATACTCCTGTCACAAAATAAGCTACAGAACCAGGACATTCTGGCAACAGTAGTGGTAGCAGATAAGCAAAAAAGATAACAAACTTTATTTTTTACTTTTTTCTAAGATGTCGGGAATATCTATTGCATTTGATAAATAAGTCAACATTAATAAGTTAGATATCTTGATGATTTTTCATTTTTAAAAATTTTTCTTTAGGTTGGTGAAAAATAAGCATTGTTTCTTTACGTATTTTCTGACAGAAATGGTAGGGAATTGGAATATGAGGATATTTCAATACCATATTTTCTGCAAGGAAATGAAAAACAAGAATGAACATTCAGATTCTGTGATGCCACATTATTTTAGTAAATTCAGACACTTGCTACGGCTGTATGCCTCTTCTGAAAATCTTGTTTATTTATTAATCCTATGAAGGTTACCATGACACCTTCAGCAACAAATCATATTTTCTTGTCTCTGAGAAATTCATCAACTTTTTAAAAGAAATGTTGGCTCTGCCAATATAAATGTTCTGCATGTATCCATTTTTTTCTTTCACAATTTTTTAAAATTTTTATTTTACTTTTAGTTTTTAACAGATTCAATAGAGTTCATGGATAGAATATGAAGAATATAATTATAGTCCTTTCATTCCTCCTCCTGTCTCATTCTCACCTCCCTAACTTTCCCCTTTTTTTCTTTTTCTTTTATTTTATTTGAAAGAAAGCTATTTGCTGGGTTTACACCTCAGATTCCCAATTATCATTTATTCCCCTACCTTGCCCCAGTGTTTTAGGTGACAATTGTCTCTAAAAAATAACCAAGGAAAAATGAGTTAAAACACAAAGATTTGGAAGGGATGCTAAATAAGACAGATGGAGCAATGCATTTTTTTCCAGTTCTTTCCAGATACTCCAGCAAAAATAAAGCTACAGTCTTCTATTTTGGAAATCTACTATAAAATACCATCTTCCCTGTAATGAATTCTTGATCAATTTGTGATATTTCCAGAACTCCTTTTAAATCTAATGGCACCATAAGTGTATTCTGTTCTAGTGCTGACACTTCTAACTAATACGCTTAAGCTAAAAACTCAGCATGTTTATGAGAAAGAGGTGGACTGCTGAGCAAGGAGAAAGCAGCCCTGCCAGGGCAGACTGAGAGGTTGTCCATCATGGCAGAGAGGCTGTGATAGGAAGGGCAACAGGAAGCTAACATGAGGGGTTACGCCTTGGAATGTGCAGCTACTCGAGGAAGTACGACTCACAAAAAGAAGATCAAAGCATGGGATGAATGTATGCTTTTTTAAATATATATTCCTTCCCTGACCACAGGCAGAAGTGATGTGTGCAACTGGAGTCTGGCAGTTCCATGGCCATTTCATAACAAAATGACTTTTCTTTTTAAGTACTATTTATCATAGATATTATACATGAGGTCAGATCATGGGCAGAAGTAGTCTCAAAAATTAAAAATGAGTCAAGAGTTTCTGACTTTAAAGAGGAAGTAAATAGGGGGCACTGCTTATTCTTCTTTTGCACACATTCACAGAAATATTAGGGGGAGAGGGAGAGAAGGAAGTGGCAAGGGAGCATGTGAAGAAACAGAAGAAAAGAGAACACATATATAAGCATCTTTTCTCCTAAGCCCATAAGCCTCACATATAATCAGTACATTTCAGAAGCCCAGTAAAATGAATATAGATTCCTAGTAAACTTCACCCAATTCAGGCGATCAATATTCAGTCACTAAAATAAATCCTAAAAGCAGGACGTTCAAGAAATTAACAACTTTCCAGCAACTCTCGTATGTGTGCGGAAGCCAATGCCATAGATTTATCTGTATTTCCATTTATTTCCATGAAAAACAAATGAAATTCGATTGTTGGACAGAACCTGTTAAGAAGACAACATAAAAATAAAATAGGCACGTGTTCCATCCTTAACCCAAGTGATGTGTGATTTTCCTGAGTTTTCGTCTGGAGAGAAGCATTTCAGATTTTTCCCTAAATTGAAGAAGTTCACAGAAAAGAGATGAGACTTTTTTTAAATCATCACATTATTTTTCCTAGTTTATCTTCACATTAAAGGCTGATTAGCTCTTAAACTAAGCCTCAAATCTACAAACAACACCAGTGTAATTTTCAACTGTTGTGTACTCTACAGTTCGCCCTCTTAGCCTGTTGTTGTGCTGTTTATTTAGCCATATGTTCACACAACCAACTTAACTCTGTGAATCTTAGTTTTATCCTTTGTTCTTTTTGCCTTACAAGCAAAATGATTTTATTTACCTATGGACTTTCATTATCCATTTACAAGTCTTTTTTTTTCTCTTATCTTATTCATCTATAAAATTGATAGAATTTGAGTCATAGAAAGTACACAATATAAAACTATTTTTCCTTAGAGAACAGTAAAATGTGACCGTGTTTTTTTGTTTGTTTGTTTGTTTGTTTGTTTATCTGTGTGTTTTTAGGATATGGTAAACATTTTACAGTTACTGAATTTCGACCTCAGCAAGGTATTGTATTTGTCCATTGTTACTAACAAGAAAATGAAGACTAAAATGATGATTTAATTTTGTTTTTCTGCTCCTCCCTTTGTTAAAGCCTGTGTGATTTCTAGGCTTGAGCTCCTAACAACTTTCCCGTTTCCCCTGTAGGTTCTGACCCATTTACTCAGGTGTCAACTGGAGGGATCCCGTTCCCCACAGTACTCCACACACTGAGTGCAGTAACACTCAAATGAGTGCATGATTGACTGAATAATGCTAATGCACCTGCCGTTCACAGTGAGCAGGAGCTTGTCTTTGGAAAATTGCCCTCTCAGAGTTTTATTAGACCTGTTTTCATAGCCCTTAGAATATATGTCGCTTGCATAGAGAACCTGTGTAAATACATTTCACAGATAAATATATAAGCCTCAAACAATAGCAGCCAATGACTCAGAGCAACACTTGATATGTTCCATTTCTTATCTCATGATGACAGATTTTTATTTCATACTTTGCCGTATAAATTTGTATTATAATTTAGATGATCTTAAAAATACTAAAGGCCACATTTTTATGAACTAGGTGTTTATGCATAGCCGTAAGGGGTTAATTGAGCATAGACAGTGCACACTTGAGACTCCAAATTGAATAATTTGATTTGTAAACAAGTACTTAGTGTACAAGAAGCCATTACACATGCAATTATCTGTCTTCAATTAATTGTGTGCATCTCTAAGGAGCGACTTAAGAATGTTTGTTTCAATTTTCCTGGCTGTAAGGCCTGATATCTCTAAACATTTATTTTACTTATACCATAGCTTCCAACTTTGGACAAGACATTGCTAACAGCAGTTGCTATTTGTGCATGAGGAAACACTGAGGCTGGAGGAATCCTAGTCCAGATTTAGCTCCTCTTCCAGTCAGCCCCTTGTAATGCTCCAACTCTGGCACAGACACATGCTCAGAAAGAAAATACACTCGGGCTTTTCTCTAGGATGGCAAACCATGGGTTTACAAATGTGTATTTGCAAAGAAGGAATTGTTCTCAGTAACTCCTCAGTGCATCTCCCATTGGACTATAGAACAGCAGAGGCTGGACTTGGTTACTCCATCACCTGGGGCTACCATTCCCATAATGAACTGGACAGCACTTGCAGCAGAGCTGAAACAAAGACATACTGTGGGTTTAGAAGGTGTCTTCCAAGCTGTCATTTTACAATTGCCATTGGCAAGAGCTCTCTTAATCTTGGCTTATGAAAAAAACATGTCTCACTTAACTAATAAGAGGTCCTGTTGCATTCTTTCTTTTTATTTTTAAATGTGTTTGTTTATTTGAAAGGCAGAGTTACAGAGAGGCAGAGGCAGAGAGAGATCCCCATCTGTTGGTTCACTACACAAATGGCTGCAATGGCCGGAGCTGGGCTGCTCCGAATCCAGAGCCAGGGATTTCTTCTAGGTCTCCCACATGGGTGCAGTGGCCTAAGGACTTGGGCTATCCACTGCTTTCCCAGGCACATCAGCAGGGAGCTGGATTGGAAGTGGAGCAGCGGGGACGCAAACTGGTGCATATTTGGGATGCTGGCACTGCAGGCAGCAGCTTCACCTGCTCCGCCACAGTGCCGTCCCCACCCTGTTACTTTCAGTGTTTCTGTTTTTGTGCAGAAATTTTGTTCCTCCATCCTGTGATTGATCCTCCTAATGCTTGTTTTCTCCTGATTGTTTTCCACCTCTCCCTCCCACCCTGCTCTGTATATCATGACTTTAAAACAGGAAGAAGATTCCCTATAGACAAGATACAGCCACCTTAAGCAGGTGTTGTTTGTCTTCCTCTCCCAGCATCAAAAGGAATGATTGAGACTTTCATAATGATCAATGAATTATTAATAAATGGTGACTAATGTTCACTTAAGCATCAGAGTGGTGATGTCATTCTGGATATCCCTTCTGAAACTGCCTGTCTGAGGGTGCCGTCTTCCAATTTGCTCATTCATTTTCCTGAACTTTCATCTGTTATGTGCAGTATAATAGATGGATCTATGTTTGACATCAGATTATGATGAAATATTCATTTTCTATCTCTGCCACTCATTGAGCTAAAACTATCATAAGATGCATGCCAAAAATACACATCAGAAACTGTGGGTCCCTCAGAGCTGGTGTGCATGAGACAAGGACTGGAACACAAGCTGTTTATCTGGAAAGATCAAAGAACAAGGGAAGGGAAGAGTGGAGGCGACATAAGAAAGAGAAGCCGCCAGGACAGATGTTCTACAGAGGCAGTGACTGAGGCTTTTTGCTTTGAGAAAACTGGAAAACAGCACCACAGACAGCTCAGATTACCCCACAAGAGAGTTGGGGAAGCTCAGGTATCCATCAGCTCTTGTTAGTCACTCACTGGTCATTGCGTTAATTCCACAGCACCGTTGGCATCAGAGTGACTTTTCACAGTTTGGAGAAAAAGGGTACAGAGGCTTAGAAATACAAATACAGACCAGCCCCTGAAAGTGGGAAATCAGCAGACCTTTCCTATGATGGACGTTAAACAAGGTTAAGTGACAAAGAGGCTCTAGAGGAGCAATGGCAGCATTTGCTACAAGGAGCAGCAGGAGCTGGTGTGGAAAGTGAGATTCTGCTACTTGTCCAACTGGAATGTCAACAAATTCGGATCTATGAGTGACTGCTAAGAGAGAGTGAAAACATTGGCAGTGTGACAGAGGATGAGGCAGTTTTAATCTAAGGGTAGAAAAAGGAAGAACTTCTCTTGAGGAATCTGAATTTCAATATAGTGTTCATCCCAGAGTGTAGCTCCACTATTTCTCAAAGTATGTATTTCACATTTACAAAAGAAAAAATCTTCATTGTAATGTTCATAGTACTTGGTGTGGTTATATCAAGTAACTAAAATCTCATCTTTATTTAGGATTCAGAATTACAGTAATTCGTCATCTCCCAATTATCAAGCTTTAAAAGTGGTTGGTTTTACTAAAGAGTTGTTTATTTATTAGAAGGTCAGTTGTTTAAAAATGGAATAAGAGCAATGACTCAAAGTCAAGTTTTATGTAAATCCCTGTTCTAAATATTCATAAAAGTTTGACAATAAGTTTGAAACATCATTTACTTTATTCTAATTAAATATGAATATTTTCAGAAAAGCTCAGAAACCTTCATCTCCACATACTTCATTTTAATATATTGGCACATGTATTGATTTCAGTGGTTAACATTTTTATTTTGACAGGCAGAGTTAGACAGTGAGAGAGAGAGAGAGAGAGAGAGAGAGAGAGAGAGAGAGAAAGGTCTTCCTTCCGTTGGTTCACCCCCCAAATGGCAGCTACGGTCGGCACTGTGCCGATATGAAGCCAGGAGCCAGGTGCTTCCTCCTGGTCTCCCATGCGGGTGCAGGGACCCAAGCACTTCGGCCATCTTCCACTGCCTTCCCGGGCCACAGCAGAGAGCTGGACTGGAAGAGGAGCAACCGGGACAGAACCAGCGTCCCAACCGGGACTAGAACCCGGGGTGCCGGCACCACAGGTGGAGGATTACCCTAGTGAGCTGTGGCACAGCTAGTGGTTAACTTTTTTTTTTAACATTTATTTAATGAATATAAATTTCCAAAGTACAGCTTATGGAGTACAATGGCTTCCTCCCCATAATGTCCCTCCCACCCACAACCCTCCCCTTTCCCTCTCCCTCCCCCCTTCCATTGACATCAAAATTCATTTTCAATTCTCTTTATATACAGAAGATCAGTTTAGCATACATTAAGTAAAGATTTCAACAGTTTGCACCACATAGTAACACAAAGTGAAAAATACTGTTTGAGTACTAGTTATAGCATTAAATCTCAATGTACAGCACATTAAGGACAAAGATCCTACATGAGGAATAAGTGCACAGTGACTCCTGTTGTTGACTTAACAAATTGACATTCTTGTTTATGGCATCAGTAATCACCCTAGGCTCTTGTGATGAGTTGCCAAGGATATGGAAGCCTTTTGAGTTCACCGACTCTGATCATATTTAGACAAGGTTGTAGTCAGAGTGGAAGTTCTCTCCTCCCTTCAGAGAAAGGTACCTCCTTCTTTGATGACCCGTTCTTTCCACTGGGATCTCACCCACGGAGATCTTTCATTTAGGTCATTTATTTTTATTTTATTTTATTTATTTTTTTTGCCAGAGTGTCTTGGCTTTTCATGCCTGAAATACTCTCATGGGCTTTTTCAGCCGGATCCACATGCCTTAAGGGCTGATTCTGAGGCCAGAGTGCTGTTTAGGACATCTGCCATTCTATGGGTCTGCTGTGTATCTCACTTCCCATCTTGGATCATTCTCTCCCTTTTTGATTCTATCGGCTAGTATTAGCAGACACTAGACTTGTTTGTGTGATCCCTTTGACTCTTAGACCTATCAGTGTGATCAATTGTGAACAGAAATTGATCACTGGGACTAGTGAGATGGCATTGGTACATGCCACCTTGATGGGATTGAATTGGAATCCCCTGGTAGGTTTCTAACTACTGTTTGGGGCAAGTCAGCTTGAGCATGTCCCAAATTGCACATCTCTTCCCTCTCTTATTCAGTGGTTAACGTTTTAAGTATTGTTTCAAAACATGAAAAGCATCCTTAATTAATAACCTAATCAACATTAAAATGTTCATCGAATGATTACATTATTCCTAATTTTTCATTGGAAACAAAATTTTTCTCAGATACAAATTTCTAGAACCAATTTGTAGAAGTAGATATTCACCAATGCTTACAGCTCAACATGTTAGAATATGAACCCAATGCAGCCTGTAGAAAACCTGTCCTTCCTTATGAAATAGGCATCTGTAACATGCTTTTGCCTCCATTCATTCTCCCACGCAAGCAGGTTGAGAGTCATTCTTCCTGTCTTTATTGTCTCCAGTGTAGCACATCAGTACGTCTTGCCACCTTGACCTCCAAAGCATATCTGAGTGTGGATCTGAAAGAATGACTTCCGTCTTCACTGAGGCCATCCTGGCTGAATTCCCACTGTCCTGGATGTTGCTGCAATACCCTCCATACTTATCTTCTTCAGGCTTCAACTCCACATATAGTCAGTTGTCCATGCAGCATTCATGTTCTTAAAATGGAAACTAGCTGTGGGACCGGTGCTGTGGCTTAGCGGGTAAAGCCACCGCCTGCAGTGTTGGCATCCCATATGGGTGCTGGTTGAAGTCCTGGCTGCTCCACTTCCCATCCAGCTCTCTGCAGTGACCTGGAAAAGTAGTAGAAGATGGCCCATGTGCTTGGGCTCCTGCACCCACGTGGGAGACCCTAAAGAAACTCCTGTCTCCTGGCTTTGGATCGGCGCAGCTCTGACCGCTATGGCCATCTGGGGAATGAACCAGAAGATGGAAGACCTCTCTCTCTCTCTGTCTCTCCTTCTCTCTTCGTGTAACTCTGACTTTCAAATAAAGAAAATAAGCATTTAAAAAAATGGAAGTTAGCTCATGTTGGACTCCCCCATTTCAGCTCTCAAATGGCTTTTCATGACATCAGAACAAAATCCAATCTCCTTAGTCCAGTCTACAAACTTCCACATCATCCGACTCCTGATTACCTTTAACACCATACCTTCTTCAGTTCTGCTCATATTCACTGATCCTTCAACTAACTTTTGTTTAAGTCCTTCTATTTAGTTTCCAATTATTGGCTAAGAGTGTCTTAAAAGGAATGAGCAGCACATGACCAGAGAAGTGTAGGAATGATCAGTCATAAAAACATTTCACACTGTGTGGTGACTCTGAGGAGAGCCTGGGTGTGCTGGGAACCACAAGCAGTTCAGCATCACTGTTGGGTCAGGAGGGAATAGTGAGAGGTAATGCCAAGAAGCCAACAAAAGTGGGATTGTGGATGTGTTCTAGGCCTTGTTGGGAACCTGGGATTTTATGTTTCATGGCATATGTGATATAAAGTCTCTGGGATCTGACAAAAGCTGTATAGCTTTTCCAAGAGGAGAGAGCAATCATTTAGGAGCATTTTAACAGCATTCTGCCTAGGTGTCCTAACCCCACCACCACCCTGACCCCCTAATACCGCGCTTGGGTCAAAGTTAGAAACCCTTGCTAGAGTGGCTGGCATTGTGGCAAGGTGGGCGGAGCCACACCTGCAAGGCCAGCATCCTACTTTAGAGTGTTGGTTGGAGTCCTGGCTGCTCTGCTTCAAACCCAGCTCCCTACTCATGTGCCTGGGAAAGCAGCAAAAGATCGATCAAGCACATGGGCCCCTTCCACCCACATGGGAAAATGGGATGCAGTTCTGCGCTCCTGGTTTCAGCCTGTCCCAGCCCCAGCAGTTGCAGCCATTTGGAGGATGAACCCGTGGATGGAAAACTCTCTCTCTCTGTCTCTTTCTCTCTCTCATTGTGTGTGCGTGTATGTGTGACTCTATCTTTCAAACAAATACCTAAATCTTAAAAAAAAAAAAAAAAAAAACCTTTCTAGGGTACCCTGCAGTAATGAAAGAGTGTTAATCAGTGTGGCATCTTAAGGAATACATCATGGTAGAAGCTGAGAAAAGCAATCTTGGAGATGGGAAGAAAATTTAGGAAATTATTTAGTATGTCCAGAAGTGATGAGAGAGGAAATGATGGATTTTATAGACATATTATGTATCTAATAATTCAAAAAAAAATCTATTTATCCCCAATAAGGATCTAAATGGGATAGAATTTTCCTATTAAAAAGAAGCTCTTGGGCACCTGCACCCAGGTGGGAGACTAGGAGGAGGCACCTGGCTCCTGGCTTTGGATCGGTGTAGCTCTGGCTATGGTGGCCATTTAGGGGGTTAATCAATGCGGGGAGGACCTTTCTCTCTGTCTATGTCTCTTGCTGTCTAACTCTATCTGTCAAAATAATAAAAAAAAGCTACCATTTTTGATATATTTTCATCTTCATAGTATCAGTTGACATGGCTTCTATCCCAGTATGAATCAAAACACAAATGAGAATTTCCAGTGAGGGGTCTAGACGGCTGAGAGCCTGAGAGTTCATTAAAAATGCACAGTCTGATGTCATCCCCAGACCAGAATTAGCATCTACATTTGCACAAGGTCCTCCAGGGGTTGATAGGCCTTGCTCCCTCCTTGCTATTTCCTCATTTCTCTGTTGGTTTGATCATATTAGAGTTTGGCAGAATTGGTTCTCAACATTGGGGACATGCTGGAATCATCTGGTGCAGTGGAGGTGGGGCGGGGAGCGGAAGTGAGGGGATCAGTTCCCCTCCCCACAGAAACACAGGCCTGTCTCTAGAGATCAGGTGATCTTAGGTGTGACCTGGGCATGGTTGTTGTTTTCAGCTCCTTCAGGAAGTGCTAATGTGAAGCCAAGGATGAGACCAGCTGTGGTACCAGGAGCCATAATGTCCAGGTGTCCGTCACACAGTGATACTAAGAATTATCAGCAAGTTCCAGTGAGGACTGCAGGATCCATCTTCTGCAGCTTCACCAGCCACCTGAGTTTAAGATCTTAGGACAGACATCGATGAAGTCAACAACCAAACCGACAGATTATCTGCTCCTCTGGTACCTTTAAGGGCTCACAAAATAGAATAATCTCTAATATATATGAAAGTAAAATTGAATATTTAAAATAAAGCTCAAAAACACGTAATTCATTTAGATTTTTGAAAGAGATTTCTTTAGAATATTCGCTGGTTTGAATTAAATCTTAAAAGATTAAAAATCCACCTATTAATTTAACAAATCAAGCAAATTAACAGAATGAGCTTTAAGCTAGCATAATCCCCAGTGCTTGAGCAAATGGGCTACAAATAGAAAAGATCACTTTTCTTACAACAAGAAAGTCATCAAACAGATAGCAAGGCTGGAACTATGGGAATGCTTAGGTAAGAGGAGAATATTATTTTTATATACACAGATGAGAATGAAAATGCAGCATTGTTTTTAAAAAGGATGCCTAAGTTTTGAGTTGTTTGCAACAACCTGACTTAAAATAAAAACCTGCTTTTACATTTTACTTTTGACAACATAGAAATCAAAATGCCCACCTTCATCAGGAAATGCATTTGCTTGAGCAGAAGAAAAGCTGAGGAAGACTCTGCAAAGCCACCCAAACACTGTCTGTTATACACTGCTTTCCAGGGAATTTGTCATGTCTTTCACAAGAATTGATGGACAATATAAGGCCAAGTTTATTATCCCCAATGAAATGGATGTTTCATTTTGACTTGCCCAAGGTTAAAAAAAAAAGTGCATTTTGATACTCTTATCACTTAGAGATCAGAGATTTGCAGTGTGACTGTGTGCAGATGATGGGAGCCAGGTTTATTGTAGTGAGAGCTGTATTTTCACCTTTTTTACATTCCGAGACAAGAGCTATGAATAGCTCATGCTAATGCTCTCTGGGATCTCTGCATAAAGGTTCCACAAAGTGGAAAGAATCACAAAATAAACTGCAGAGAAAAATAGAAAATAATCCATAGAATAAGAAGTTAGAAATGAGTGTAGAAGTATATTATTCCTTAGGAACAAAGGAAAATAAAAAGAAAACCAAATGAGTGTGGGTTATAGACTTGTACATGGTAATAAGCAATACAATTTAATAAAACCATAAATAAAAGCAGCATGACCTATGGATGCAATTATCTCTGCCTTGGAATTCTAGAACATCACCTATTCCAATGAAATACAGCTCACTTTATTTTAATTGAATGAACCTGCCCAGTTCTTCTGCTTCTCTGACAGTTATTCTGTTCAAGTTCCCAGAGCTTTGTGAGTTCACTGAGAGATGTGTCCAAGAAGGAAGAAACAAATGTGACAAGGACAGGAGTGAATGGGGGAAGTGCAGTGATACAAAAGCAGGGTGAATAAAACCCACTGTTCACATATGTTAATGACCATGATGTTGGGGTCAGAAGCACAGATTAGAGGTAGATACAGCTGACAGAAATAGAGGCAAAGAGAGAGAGAGAAAGAGACAAAACAGAGGCAGACTCAGAGATAGATAATACAATTTAACCAAGAATGTAATTATAATAAATTCTGCCTATTTTATTACTCTGAAGACAAAGATTCAACTTGCAGACTACCTGTATCCTTATATTCCTCTGTAAATCCCTTCCTAGACTCTCTGGACAAGAGTTAAGTATAAAGATCTGATCAGATTCCTGGCCTTCAGTAAAGAAATGAGTGCAATTTAAGAGTAAGGGGATAGAGGCCGGCGCCATGGCTCACTTGGCTAATCCTCCGCCTGCGGCGCCGGTACCCGGGTTCTAGTCCTGGTTGCTGCTCCTTTTCCAGTCCAGCTCTCTGCTGTGGCCTGGGAGGGCAGTGGAGGATGGCCCAAGTGCTTGGGTCCCTGCCCGCATGGGAGACCAGGAGGAAGCACCTGGCTCCTGGCTTTGGATCAGCACAGTGCGCCAGGACCGTAGCGGCCATTTGAGGGGTGAACCAACGGAAGGAAGACCTTTCTCTCTGTCTCACTCTCTCTCACTGTCTAACTCTGCCTGTCTAAAAAAAAAAAAAAAAAAGAGTAAGGAGATAGGTAAAGAAGGCTGGGTAGGCCTTATGTCAGTATCCATGTAGGTAAACAAGTGTCAGGAAGACCTCCAACTAAATAACAGAAGTTGATCAAGTTCAGCGAAGACATGCAGCTATGAGATAGGACTGAGGTACGGTTAGGACCTGATGGACTAGGGCTAGGACAACCCTAAGTTACGCCTTGTTAAAGTCCAGTCCTCACATTAAAAAATAGTAATAGGGGCCGGCGCTGTGGCACAGTGGGTTAACACCCTGGCCTAAAGTGCCGGCATACCATAAGGGCGCTGGTTCAAGACCTGGCTGCTCCACTTCCTATCCCACTCTCTGCTATGGCCTGGAAAAGCAGTGAAGATGGCCCAAGTCCTTGGGCCCCTGCACCACATGGGAGACCCGGATTGGCGCAGTTGTGGCCATCTGTGGAGTGAACCATCGGATGCAACACCTCTCTCTCTCTCTGCCTCTCCTCTCTCTGTGTAACTCTGACTTTCAAATAAACAAATAAATCTTTTAACAAAAAAATATTTTTAAAAAATAGTAATAATAACTAGGTAAAACCTAAACAATTTTGCAAGATTTTTGAAATCTAGTTTGCATAAAGGAGGATTTCAGATTTACAGACAGATAGATCTTGGTAGTAGTTCTACCATGCACTACTTATGTGGCATCCAGACTTCCATTTAAATTCTGTAGTCCTCAGTCTTACCTCTGTGTTAAGGTTGGATGAAAATCCTATGGTGTCTTCACTTCTTTCTGATAATTAGAAATATAAAAAATAGGTGATTGGATGATTAGACCTGTGTTGAATTGAAAGTACACTTCATTGTATTAGAAGCAAATCACATATGGATGCTCTTCTATTGATGGATTTATTTTTCTGAAAGACATGTTAGACTGTTAATTTAATAAAGCTTAACAGATTATTTTGTAGCATATGTTTAAAATATAATATTCCAAGATGGGTCAGTTTGCCAGCTAGGATCACACCACATTCATTTCAACACTTGCCGTGGAGTAATGTCTGTGGTCTTGGTCTGTGCCTGCCCAGGCGTGTGGTGGTACTCGCCACTGCCTGCAACATGAACTGTAAGGACAGAAGCAAAGATTAAGCGAAAGCAAGAACAAAAGAAGTGATGAGAAGAAATAAAAGCGGGGCTCTGAGAAGAAGAATGAAGAATCTGCTGTAGATTTGGAGAAAAGGAAAGCAAATTAGACTGTCAGGCAGCCTGACTGCAGAAGTGACCCAAGGCCTCCGGAGAGAAAGGAGGTGTTGTTTGAGGAAGTGAAAGTATGCCCTGGCTTAAGGACCTTGAAGAGAAAGATGGCTGCAGGCAAGAGAGAGCAGCAGGATGGCTGCAGGCTACAGACCATTGTGGGCTTGCTCAGAGGTGTGAGCAGTGACTTAGGGCCAGCTGAAAGCCATCCATGCAGGAGAGTAATTTACATTTCATAAACCTCACTGTGGAGCAAGTCAAGCACTGAGAGAGTGCCAGGGCAGAGGCAGGAAGTAGAGGCCAGCAAGGAGCTTGAAGAACTGCATTTATAGTGACACCAAGCTCCCTGTTGTGGGGCTGTATTTTGTTTGGGATTGGATTGTTCTTTCAAGAACTATTCAGTCCATGAGTCCAAGCATACAGAAAAAAAGCACACAGCAGAAGGTATTGAGAGGAATGTGGTCACTGTGGATCAGGGAACATGGACCAGGAAAGAAGAGTAGTAAGGCAGGAGGGAAGTGACAGGCAGTAGTGGCAGGGCTCATGAACCCGCCCTCTCAGTGTTACAGGGTGTGACTCGAGAAGTAACTTAGGTAGAGATGGCCCATCTCTGTCTTTGTGCAGGTTACCAAAGTGAAAGGTATTGGAAGGAACAGGAAGACTGAAACATGCAGTGGGTGCAGGAATAGAACACAGCACTCACATCACACTTACGTTCTTTTATAGCTCAGCTATTCGCCTTATTGATACCCAAGCAACTTTTAGAAATAGCTGTTACTGAAGAGATGGGCTTTTTTAATTGTTTTAATAACATGATTTATAAGAATTTTACTGCAACATTGTGTTCCTGAAAAGCTGTCAAAATCAGTTAAAATTAGTGTTAGTGCAGAATTATCTTAGAATGCTGATAACATCTTTGCAACAACCTTTGAAATCAAATAGACTTATTACTGGTCTGTCATCTAAGCAGAAGAATCATTTGCCTGATTATTTAAAGGAAATAAGCTATGAAGCTTGAAAATATGATTAGATATAATAATGTATGTGATAAAAATATGTCATTACATAATTAAGTTCGAAAGAGTATGAAGCCCTCTTCCACAATCAAGATATGCCTGGGGGCCAGTATTGTGGCACAGCAGGTTAGGCTGCTGCCTGCTATGCCTGCATCCCATATGAGCACAGGTTCAAGTTTGAGTCCCTTCTGCTTTACTTCTTACCACCTCGTTGCTAATGTTCCTGGGAAAGCAATGGAAAATTGCCCAAGTGCTTGGGTCCCTGTACCCATGTGGGAGACCATAATGGAATTTCAGGCTCCCAGCTTTGGCCTGGCCTTGGAACTGTTTGGGTAGTAAACCAGCAGATGAAAGATCCTTGTCTCTCTCTTTCTCTTTCTCTTTCTCTTTCTCTTTCTCTTTCTCTTTCTCTTTCTTTCTCTTTCTCTTTCTCTTTCTCTTTCTCTTTCTCTTTCTCTTTCTCTTTCTCTTTCTCTCTCTTTCTCTTTCTCTTTCTCTTTCTCTTTCTCTTTCTCTCTTTCTCTTTCTCTTTCTCTTCCTCTTCCTCTTCCTCTTCTTCCTCTCTCTCTCTCTCTCTCTCCCTCTCTCTCTCTCCTCTCTCCTCCTCTCTCTTCCTCTCTCCCCCTCTCTCCCCCTCTCTCCCCCTCTCTCTCCCTCTCTCTCCCACTCTCTCTGGAACTCTACCTTTAAAATAAATACATATTTTTTTAAAAAGATGCTAGAGTCCATATATATAAAAAGACAAAAATTAGTGCAGCCAAAAGTAACTCTTCTGGAAAGCCGTAACTGTTAAACGTAAACAGTAAGTAACAGTTTTCCTTGATACTTGCAGACCTTTAACAGTTAAGTGTGTGTGCATTTGTCACTATGTTTTAAATGAAGCATATTGTGATTTATTACCTTAAATATCATCACCAAAAATGTAAAAAACGAGTGGTGTTAAGGTAGGACCAGACTTAGCCTGTAAAATTAAAACTCAAGAGAGCAAAGGTTCTTGAGCGTCTTCTGTGTGTTGGTTTCACTTAAAACTTCAGTCACTGAAATAATGCCCTTTTTCATCAAGGAATCCAAGCATATTCAATAATTCTGTTGAATGAATTTTTAAAATGTCTTATATTAATTTAGTAATTTTGCTTACTTGCATTTGTAACCAATACATAAAGTTTATGCATAATTCCAGGTCACCACGCAGTGTTTCAGAACATGTGTACCTGTGCAGTGCTCAAATCAGGGAAAGCGTACCCGTCTACTTGAATATTGATCATTTATTTTGGTGTGAATTCTGAAAACCTTTTCTTCTTTCTTTAAAGTACAGCACATTATTATCTATATTCACTCTAATAAATCAGAAAGTCTTTCTCCTGTCTGACTTAGCACCATTATCAACCTTCCCCTTCCCCTCCTCTTCTCTACTCTCCCCATGATCTGGTAACCGTCATTCTACTCTCAACTTTCACAAGGTATTATTTTGGACTCTACATACAAGTGACATCATGCAGTACCTCTGTTTCAGGGCCTGGCTTATTTCACTTAAAATAACGACTTTCCAGGTTTACCCATGTTGTTGCAGCTTGTAAGATTTTTGTCCTTTTAGTGACTAAAGAGCACTGTATTGCATAAATATACTACAATTTCTTTATCCATTCACCAGGTGACAGATATTTAAGTTGTTTTTCTTTAGGCTTCTTGGCTATTGTGAATAGTGCTACAATAAGCATGGGGGGTGTAAATATCTCTCAAAACACTGAATCCATTTCTTTTGAACATATACGCAGTAGTGTAATTACTGGACCTGATGGTACTTCTATTTTTAATTTTGTGAGAACTCTACATACTAATCCTGTGATGATAGTACTAGTTTATATTCCCACCACCATGTAAGTGTTCCTTTTTGTCCATATTCTCACCAGCACTTACCCTCTTTTAACGTTTTTGGTAATAGCTAATCGAACCAGAGTGAAATTATAACTCATTGGAATTTTGATTAATTAGTATTTCCCTTATTATTAGTGATGTTGAGCATTTTTTTCTATGTACTTGGTTATTTGTATGTCTTCTTTGAAAAATATCTATTTAGATGCCTTGCCCAGTTTCAAACTGCATTATTTGTGGGATTTTTTTTTTTAACTGTCATTTAACATTTTTAAATTCCCATCAATATAATCCCGTGATATTTACATTTCTGGCTACCTTTAACTTTTTTACAAAGTCATACTAACTTAAAATCAATTTTTTTAAAAAAAAACAGGCAGAGTTAGACAGTGAGTGAGAGAGAGAGAGAGGCAGAGAGAAAGGTCTTCCTTTGCCATTGGTTCACCCTCCAATGGCCACTGCAGCCGGCACACCGCGCTGATCTGAAGGCAGGAGCCAGGTGCTTCTCCTGGTCTCCCATGTGGGTGCAGGGCCCATGCACTTGGGCCATCCTCCACTGCCTTCCCAGGCCACAACAGAGCTGGACTGGAAGAGAACCAACTAGGACAGAATCCGGCGCCCCGACTGGGACTAGAACCCAGGGTGCTGCCACCGCAGGCGGAGGATTAGCCTAGTGAGCCGCGGCGCTGGTCCAGAATTATTTTAAATGTAGATTTTGCTTGAAAAATTTGAACACTATTTTAACAGTGGTAACTCTAATATTTATTTTATTTATTTGGAAGGCAGCAAGACAGACACTCCTGAAATGTCTGAAACAAGCAGGGCAATGCCTGCCCAAAGCTGAAAGCAAGGAACTTGAATCTAAGTCTCCAGTCTTGTGGCAGGGACCTAAGGATGTGAGCCACTACCTGCTGCCTCCCGAGGTGCAAACCCTCAGGAAGCTGTGTCAGAAGTGAGCTGGCACTGGAATTCAAGGGGTCCCAAGCGGCATCGTAACTGCTCTGCCAAGCACTCTCCCCTGGTAACACTGTTTTGAACTACGCAGGTTTATGATCACAGCAAGGATACAAAACATTTGATACAATTGTTACAGATACATTATTTAAATGTGTATTAAAAATCCTATGAATAATGGAGAATATTTCAGTAGGCATACCACATCCTTGTTTTGTTTTTCAAGTCTTACTCTGTTTATCTTTCTGCCTGTTCTCAGCTGTGATTGATAGTGTTCCTCTCCCCTTTATTACTCTTTCCTTTCTAAGAAGAGAATCTTTAAGAACACATCCACCCAACTCCCTACAGCTAGACATTCCCATGCACTATGCTCAGGAAAAGAAGGCACAGTGGGGCTGGTGTTGAGGCTCAATGAGTTAAGCCTCCACTGAGACGCCTGCATCCCATGTTGGACGCCTGGGATAAAGTCCAACCTCCACCTCCCATCCAGCTTCCTGCTAATGTGCATCCTGGGAGGCTGCAGATAATACCTCAAGTGCTTGGGTTCCTACTCCCATGCTGGTATTCTCTTGGAGTTCTTGGCTCCTGGCTTCTGACTTACTGCTGTTGCAGGCAGTTGAGGAGTGAAGATCGCTCATTCTCTTTCTCTCTCTCTCCTCTCTCTGTCTCTTTCTCTCACTGTGTGTTTCTAATGAAATAAAAATAAATAAATAAAAGTAAATAAACTTTTACAAGACAGAAAGCAAACTGCAATGCAGTCTCTTCTAGAAACCATTCACAAGATGTACCAAGAATATTCTTGCCGTATTCTCACCTTTTTTATTCCTCCTACCCTGCTACTTGCAGTGTTGACCTGAGATTAAGTGCTTGCTATGGAAGAATAGGATGGTAACTTGACTGTTACACTGGAAAGATTATACAGGAGATGAACATTAAACTTAAGATCAAGGCACATTAAGTTCTCCATGTGTGTGTGCAATTCTAACTGGTGAATATGGCAGCACATGCCTTCACTGCAAGGAAACCATTTTATGTTCCCTTAAATTTGAAACTCCCCATGCCCTGAAGAGGAACGTCAGGGAATGCATCTGTTTAGCAACTTGCAGTGTGGAGAATGTTCTTTAAGAATGCTGCATTAGAGGCCAGTGCTGCGGCTCAATAGGTTAATCCTCCGCCTTGCGGTGCAGGCACACCAGGTTCTAGTCACGGTCAGGGCACCAAATTCTGTGTGGTTGCCCCTCTTCCAGTCCAGCTCTCTGCTGTGGCCCAGGAAGGCAGTGGAGGATGGCCCAAGTGCTTGGGCCCTGCACCCCATGGGAGACCAGGAGAAGCACCTGGCTCCCAGCTTCGGATCAGCACAGTGCACCGGCTGCAGCGGCCATTGGAGGGTGAACCAACGGCAAAGGAAGACCTTTCTCTCTGTCTCTCTCTCTCTCACTGTCCACTCTGCCTGTCAAAAAAAAAAAAAAAAAAAAAAAATACTGCATTAGCATCAGAATGGCAACGTGCAGACTGGAGGAATATTATAATGGTCAGCAGAGTCTCACCCTCCCTCACTTGAGAACATGAGACACTCCCAGAGCCATCTGGGTTGGGAGCTGTTAGTTATCCGTGTTCTGATGTTACTGCTACTGATTGCAAAGGAGAAAGTAAAAAAGAAAAAAAAAAGGGGTTCCCTGTATATGCCCTCCAGTGACACCAACCTTGACAAGTTAGAGACACTGTTGAATTACGAGCATGCAAAACCCCTTAATAAGGAGCTAGGATTAGTGCTTTCTCTTCAAAAGGCCGCCTTGAGTTCAGGCTCCATTTGTAGAAATAAATGAGAATAACAGAAGCTGCCTAGTAAATGATAAAGAAATAGAAAATAGGAAATAAGAAAAAAAGAGCCGAGAGCTCAAGGCAGGGAAGGTGGCTTAAGGCCAAAGTATAACTTCCCTTTCATAGCTAGTGAAATGTGGAAAAGCCATTTCTCAACGTCTCCGTACAGAATGCCGTGATGTTGTGCTAAGCTGGACATTCACCATGAAAGCTAAATATGATAACAACATGATGGTCTTGAGGCCACAGCAGACAGACTTTAATTAACAGCACTGTTAAATATAATACATTTTTGGGGAATACTGGGTATCCACAAAGGTGCTGTTCTTTGCTCTTGTTGGTGTATTAATTTAGCTAGGAGTAAAGATTCTTGCAACTTGTATTGTGAGGATCTCAGAATCTTAGGGGCAACTTCCAAGGAATATGACTGCTTTCCTTCCCCCTTTTGACCCAGCTCTTACTACACTGGATTCCAGTCATAATGTGCTTCCATTCAAAAGACCCTGGGTCACTCCCAGCAGGATAAGAGTACTGTCTTACCACTTGGGGGTCAGGCTACACTGTAACATTTTAAATCATCACCATGTGCATTTTAAAGGGACTTCACAGGGACCGCCCTGCTGGTACTGTCATTAGCATTATCTCAGCTGATTATAGTGACTGCTTTGTTGCAGTGTGTCTTGCATTTAACAGAAAGGAAGTATTTGTGGATTTATTAAATATATAATCTTCTTGCTAATGCAAGCAGTGAAACGTTCAGTAACCCTGGTTACATCATTACCCCGGCTGTCTGGACTATCATGATAATGACCACAGGGAAAGAGCCTCTGAGAACAAACACTACAACCTTCCCGAAAACAGGGGAAGGTTTAGCCTGGTAATTAGAAAAGGGTTGACTTCTGTGTTGTGCAGACAAAGCAGCTGCTTTGTTTACCTGGGGTACCAAATGCAATACTTTGAAGCTAGGACTGGCCCCATTAATATCCCAGTCACAGTGATTTGTTCTTACAGAATTTTTCATCATGTTAAGCTATACTTAAGTGTGCTTTGGCATCAGATTGCTTTTGGGTTTAGTTCCATAATGTTTTCATTAAATGTGTATACTGAAAGAGGAATGAGTCCAGGAGTCGAAATTACCAGTGGAAGACTGTAGCCAGGCAAGCTTCATAAATAATGTTTTGTTTTTGCTACTGATGTCAGTCCAGGCAAGGCTTTCAATGCCCATCTTTGTGATTCTGACTGCTGAGCTTGCTAGCCCTAGAACTCACTCTCACTCTCCCTTTTTGTAAGAAAACAGAACAATTGTAGATGAAACCATCACTGAAGACCAAAAACCTGTTTTGTTGCAAAAAAAGAAAATACCTCAGGATATTAGCAAGTGCAAAATGGAACAAATTATAAGTTTATTTACTATTCCATAACAAAATTTTTACAAATGAGAAGAAACTGAAGAGTGGAAGTGGTGAGTCAAATCATGTTATTCTCCTATAATGCAGTATGCAGTCAATGAATGAGAGGTGCTTGTTTTAAAGCAGTTACAAGACACTATTGAAGGACAGGCTAAAGGGCCATAGGGGAGGGCCTGGATTTGATGCCCATCTCCAATTCCCAGCTCCAGCTCTCCATCAGTGCAGACCTGGGAGGCAGCAGGGATAGCTCAAGTAGTTGGGTTCCTGCCGCCCATGTGGAAAATGTGGATAGAGTTTGGTTCCCAGCTTCAGCCCTGGCCCTGGCCCTGGCCCAGCCATTTGGGTATTTTGGGGAGAGAACCAGTAGATGAGAGCTATCTCTTAATTAAAAACATTTTAAAAAATTAAATGTATTGAAAACTAAAGTACTATAATATGTTTGCAACTAATTTAAGATGCATACTTTTCATACAAAACAATCTCACAAGCCCTCTAAAGGGACACAGTAAATAACATGTGCTACGTTAAGTGGCTATAACCTGTCATTTCATCCTGAGCTGGGGAAGATGCTCAGAAGTCCCACGGTGCAGACATACCTAAGGTGAACCCTCCATGACTTGTAGCCTTGTCTGGTCCCCTTCCCTAATGTGCAGGGGAACCCGATCTTGTTTCACACCAGTGGAATGCAGTCAAAATGTTGTATGTTGATACCTAAGACTGTGGTCTGCATTTTGTTTGTGTACTTGACTGGGCTACACAATGCACACAGAGCTGGCAAAACACCATTTCTGAGTGTGTCCATGAGGGCGCTCTGAAGAGCCTAAAATTTGAATCAGTTGACTGAATCAAGAGGACCCATTCTCTCCACTTTGGTTAGGGCATCCTTAATTTTGTTAAGGGCCCAAATAGTACATTTGGGAGGAAAGATAAGTCATCTTTTGCTTCTTGAGCTGGACCTCATCTTCCTCTGTCCTTGGATGCAGGCCTTTGAACTGCAGGACCTGGGGTTGTGTCTCACCCTCCATATTCAACCCCCATTCCCATGTACTAACACCACAACCCTAGGGAATGTATCATGGACATAAATTCAGTGGCTTAATATGCTGGAACCCGGGAAGTCCAAGATGAAAAGGCTGCATCTGTTGAGGGCCTTCTTGCTACATCATCTCATGGCAGAAAGGAAAAGAGAGGGTGCAGGAGACAGAGCAAAAGGAGGCCAAGCTCATGGTGTCATAAGGGACACACTCTGATGAACCACTTCTGCAATAAAACATTGATCTATTTATGAGAGTAAAGGTCCATGACCCAAGCAGCTCTCATTAGGCCTCACCTCACACCACCACCACACAGGGATCAAGTTTCCCACACAAGAACTTTGGGGAAATCATTCAAATCACAGCACCCCGTTTCCAAGACTATTCCATGAGAAGTCAATAATACCACTGGCTGCCCTTATTCTCCCACTTGCAGAGGGCACGTTGTGGGACTTCATGGCCTCCATGTTCACACAAGTCTATTCCCATAATGTACACACACACACACACACACAATGCACACTTAGATAGATACAGATATATACACACATACATATCTATGTGAATGCTATTGGTTCCACTCCTCTGGGGAACCCTCACTAGTACAATCTCAGTGTCTGGAGGGAAGGATTCTCTAGGAGCCCTTCAAGAAGCAAACAGCCAGTTGGGAATTTCTTGGGTGCCAATGCAGGGAACAGTAAGCAACTTGAGTCCTGTCGTACATCTGCAAGAAATTAATTCTGCCAGCACCTTAACGAGCTTGGAAACAGAGTCTTACTTAGCTGTAAGATGAGTTTGCAATCTGGATCTTTTTTTTTTTTTTTTTTGCTTTCAAACTTTTATTTAATGAATATAAATTTCCAAAGTACAGCTTATGGATTACAATGGCTTCCCCCCCATAACGTCCCTCCCACCCACTACCCTCCCCTTTCCCACTCCCTCTCCCCTTCCATCCACATCAAGATTCATTTTCAATTCTCTTTATATACAGAAGATCAGTTTAGCATACATTAAGTAAAGATTTCAACAGTTTGCTGCCACACAGAAACATAAAGTGAAAAATACTGTTTGAGTACTAGTTATAGCATTAAATCTCAATGTACAGCACACTAAGGACAAAGATCCTACATGAGGAGTAAGTGCACAGTGACTCCTGTTGTTGACTTAACAAATTGACACCCTTGTTTATGGCATCAGTAATCACCCTAGGCTCTTGTCATGAGCTGCCAAGGATATGGAAGAACCCCTGAGTTCACTGACTCTGATCATATTTAGACAAGGCCATGGTCAAAGTGGAAGTTCTCTCCTCCCTTCAGAGAAAGGTACCTCCTTCCTTTTTGGCCCCGTTCTTTCCACTGGGATCTCACTCACAGAGATCTTTCATTTAGGTTTGTTTGGTTTTTTTTTGTTTTTTTTGGTTTTTTTTTGCCAGAGTGTCTTGGCTTTCCATGCCTGAAATACTCTCATGGGCTTTTTCAGCCAGATCCGCATGCGTTAAGGGCTGATTCTGAGGCCAGAGTGTTGTTTAGGACATCTGCCATTCTATGGGTCTGCTGTGTATCTCACTTCCCATGTTATCTGGATCTTTAAAAAATTATTTATTTGTTTTTATTTGAAGACAGAGGAAGAACAGATAGAAACAAAGACAGATCCTCCATCTGCTGGATCCCTCCCCAGGCTGAAGACACGAGTTTGGAACTCATCCCAGGTGGTCCATGGGGATGGCAGGGACACAAGCACTTGAGCCATTATCAGCTGTGTCCTGAAGTGTTCATTAGAAGACAGCTGGAATCAGAAGCAGGGCCAGGCCTCAAATCCAGCAACTCTGATATGTGGGCATCCCATGAGGCATCTTAACCGGGACACTAAAAGCCTGCCTCAAACTGGTTGCATCTTGTTGTAACCCCCTGAGACTCTGAGCAGAGGACCGAGTTGACCTGTGCTAGGTTAGCTAACCAGTGCTGCAGAAACTGTGAGGTGGCACATGTCTGCATTTTTAAGCCCCTAAGTATGTTTCAGTTTGCCAAGAGATAACAAAAAATGAATATATTCAGTGTCATCAAATTAGACAAAATTAACCACATTGGTAATACTCATGCAGCTCTGCTAATTCATAGTAGTAGACTTTGGTGAGGGGCCTTTCCAGAACAGCTTGATATTCTATAGAACAAAATAAATGGTAACAGCATTTTGTGGTTAACAAAAGTAAGTCTAAAGAAGTAGAATTAGTTATTAATTTCTAGCAAAATGAGGGTAAAGTACTACAAGTTATAAATTCCATGTTATATGATAATTACACAAGGTTAATATTTTGAAAACCAATTCAGTATGTCAATTATAAAATCTATACTACTGGAATGGCAGAAATAATGCCAGTCATAGAAAATATGAAGAGCTTTATTGAGTAAAATTTAAAGCAGCAGAATCTTAAGTTGGGATACAGATACGGTTGGATAAGAAACCATGGGATTATCTTCAGCTTGCAAAGCATAGGAAAGGACTAGGAAAACTGTGCAAACATCCCCAGTTTTCACAAAAGACAGGTTTGAAGGATTTGTCTTTAGATTTTCATGAAGTAGAATTTGGTGGGACATGGGGAGAAAGCCTACAACAATGCTTGCTAAAAATTGTATCACTGCTGAAAGTGATAGAGAGTTGCTGTATGTTAGGTGAAAGAATGAACCAGTGCCATTTGTCTTGGGAGATACCCAGATATCCTTCAGCTTCTCCAGGGACCTGGACACCCCTGGTTTCTCCTCCAGGAGTGCTGCCCACAGAAGTTGAAGCACAGAAGGCTGTTGAGGGAGCTCAGGTTCCCGTGCCTGCTGAGACAGACTGGCTTCCCTGAGGTTGGATACCAGCCCTGGCTTGAGACTGGGGAGAGCCACCCTGGAAGTGGAGGGGTGTCCCTTGGTGGCCCTCACCTTGGGTGGGCAGAGGCTATGCTGCCAACACCTGGTGAGATTGAGGTCCCCTGTGCCTTGGGTCTGCTGGAACGTGTTCAGCAGGCTGCTGTCTCACTGTTATTTCATTTCAAAAGGAAGCAATATCTGAATCTTTCACAACTTTTTGGTGTCAAATTTCAAAGTATACTTAGGAAAAACATGATCCATCCCAAAGACTTGAAAAGTCTGTCTTATTACATAAAATGTTTACTTAATTTGAAAGACAGATCTGTTGGTTTACTTCACAAAAGCCTGCAACAGCTAAAGCTGGACAAAGCCAAAGCTCAGAGCCAGGAACTCCACCAGGGTGGCAAGGACTGAACTGCTGGAGGTATCCATCTGCTGCCTCCCCGAGTCTGCATCAACAGGGAGTTGGAATCCAGTGGAACCAAGACTCAGATCCAGGCACTCCAGTATGGGATGTAGTGTTCCTAACCACTGTTCAAAATGCCTGCCCCCAAAGTGTGTGTGTGTGTGTGTGTGTGAGTGTGCGTGTGTGTGTGTGAGTGTGTGTGACTGTGTATGTGTGTGTTTTTGGGGGGTTGTTTTCTCTGTTGAGAACTGGCATGACTTTGAATGGCTTTGCTAGGCTTCTCTGCAGTCCCTCTCCCACCTCCCTTCCTGTTCTCAGACCCTGCTCCATGGTCTCCTACGTCTATTGTCTTGGAAAAAAAATCATCCAACTCACTTCTTTTTTCTCAAGCACCTGTTCTAAAAATGGAGAAACCATCTCATGGCAATGATGTAAGGATGAAATATAATCAAAGATTCACAGTACTCAAATTTTTCCATCCTTTTTTTCTTCCATAAGTATACAATTTTAAATTATGATTGCATTTACAGCAAAAGCTCCAAATGTTTATCCCCCAATTTTTTTGCAACACAGATGCCTGCCTTATTTCAGAATATCCAGAAATAAAATGTTTATTGCACCACAGTAAGTTCAATAAAATGTGGACTCCCACATATTTTCAACACAGATATCTTTTGAACTTTTCATGAATTACCTGTGAGCCTAAAGAAACTGCTGTCGACCTTAGTTTGCTCCTCAAATTTGCAGTGAAAGATTTGGAAGGTCAATGTTCTTTTATTTTCCCACCTTTTTATTTGGTTGCTGGAACAATTGCAGAGGCCTAAATGTGGTAAAATAACAGATCAGAAAAAGTTCCCAGTCTGCCCTGATGTGACAACTTTTAAGTCAACATTTCAGAAAATGCATTCTCTCTGTCCTTACATCTGCAGGTACCACCTGGGCATCTGCTAAACAAATGCTTACATAATTGTGCCATTGAACAATATTTGTTTCCCATAGCTTAAATCTTTTTTAGTTTGTTTCAGATTTCATTTTATCATAAGCAAATGTAAGATTCTGGTAATGCCAGATCCCATTTCTGGAGATTTAAAATGCTGGTAACTGTTGGAAAAACTTCTCCCAGTGCTCTTCTAATCTCTGTGTGTTATGAGTCAGTGCTTTATTTTTAACCTAGAAACCTTTTATTTAAGGTGTACAAACTTCATGCATTTCTCTTCTCCTTTCCTCACAATACTTGTATTGAGGTGGTTAAACAAAAACACATTTTCTCCAACATATAGAAAGATAATTAGACGATAATCAACCAACCGTGAATATAGGAGACATCAACACCATATGTCAGTGGTAAGTTTTCTATTATGGCATCACTCCCCAAATGCCCATAATAGCCTTGCCTGGGCCAAGTTGAAGCTAGGAGCCTGAAACTCAGGTTGGGTCTCTGACATGGATGGCAGGGATACAAGTTCTGGAGCCATCATTTTTGCATCCCAGGTACCTTAGCAGGAAGCTATGTCTGAAGTGGAGTAGCCAAAGACTCAAACCAAGCACTCCAATATAGGATGTAGGCATAACCCATTGCATTACAATACCCAACCCTATTATGTCATCATACAATAAAGTTCACAAAAACAATTTTTCCAACATGAGATGAGATTCTGGTTAGATAAAATCAGTAGAAATTAGTGTTCTAATCACACTGAAGTTTCCCAAGAGCAAGCATGCCAAAAATATAGTAGAAGGTCCCAACTTTAGCTGATGCAGCAAACTTCACCATATCCTCAGGCTGTGAGGTTTCTGTTGGCTTTTTGTGGCTTTTGTCTGGCAGGCAAGATTAACCAGCCATTTCTGCTGTATAGAACAGATAAGAAAGACACACGTTAGAAGCATCTTACTGGTCCTCCTAGTCACAGAAGAGAAGAACAAGCAGGGAAAATCAGAATGAGAATAAATTGCTGTCAGCATTGAATGGCCATGATTTGGATGAGGAAGAACACAAGCACACTAGAGACTGAAAGACGGAGTGAGGAGGGCTAAAATGCCTAGTTAACAGCGTGATGGGTGATGCTACTTGCTCCAAATCAAGACCCCTTCACTGTCATAACCTTTATTCTAATTCTTGTTACTTGGGACCTGCATTGTGGTGCAGTGGATAAAGCTGCCGCCTGCAACAATGGCATCCCTTATAGGTGCTGGTTCACGTCCTTGCTGCTCTGCTTCTGATCCAGCTCCCTGCCAATGGCCTGTGAAAAGCAGCAGAAGATGGTCCCAAGTATTTGGGTCCCTGCCATCCATGCAGGAGAACCAGAAGAAGCTCCTGGCTCCTGGTTTTGGACTGGCCTAGCCCTGGTCATTGTGACCATCTGGACAGTAAACCAGGAAATGGAAGATTTTCTTTTCTCTCTCTGTCTCTCTCCTCTCCTGTAATTCTTTCAAATAAATAAATCTTTTACAAAAAGAATCTTGGTACTTGTATTAATCCCAGCTGTTTTTTGGCATTAGTTCAGCCATATTTTTCTTATATATATGATAATATTCAAAGATAGTTCTAAAGTTTGTGTAGAGTTTTGCTTCAACATATCTTTGAATTGGAAAACTGAAAGATTTTCAATTCATTTGATGGTAAGTATTGTCTTTTTTATATCTTTGTTCTTGTTTGTTTTTATGTGTTTAAGAAATTAGTTGAAAAATAAAAATATGTGTATACTTCATATTTGAGACAGGTGTCTATTGGGAAAAGGCTTAGTAGAACTTATTAACATATATTACTTAACATACTTTTCATTTTGTACTGAAAACACTTAAAATCTGTGAGGGTACTTCAAAAAGTTCATGGAAAATGGAAACTGAAGACAATGTGCATTTTCCGTGAATGTCTGGAAGCAGTGTCATACTCTTAGCAATTTTCAAGAATACAGTAACTTGTTACTACTACTCTAGTTATTTTGTTAAATAATAGGCCTCTTGAAATTCCTATCCACCAATAGAAGTTATTTAACCTTTAATAAACATCTCCCCATGCCCCAACCAACCACCTAAGCCCCTGGTAACCATTGATCCACTATCTTGGCTTCTATGAGCCCAAATGCTTTGGCTATGAGATCATATAATATTGTTTTTTTTGACTGGTTTATTTCCAGTAAAATATTGTTTTCCAAGTCCATCCACATTGTCAAAAGATTTCCTTCATTCTAGAATTGGAATAGTATTTCATTCCATGTATATATTTTCTTTATCAATTCATTTGTTGATGTTCACTACACAATATCAAGATGCAGAGTCTCTTTGTTAGTCTAAATTGGCCTTTTGTGTATTTACCTTATTTCTTTTTATTTTTTTTTGACAGGCAGAGTTAGTGAGAGAGAGGGACAGAGACAAAGGTCTTCCTTCTGTTGGTTCACTCCTCAATGGCTGCTACGGCCACTGTGCTGTGCCGATCCGAAGCCAGGAGCCAAGTGCTTCTCCTGGTCTCCCATGCGGGTGCAGAGCCAAAGCACTTGGGCCATCCTCCACTGCCTTCCCGGGCCACAGCAGAGAGCTGGCCTGGAAGAGGGGCCGCCTGGACAGAACCAGGGCCCCAACCGTGATAGAACACGGGTTGCTGGTGCCACAGGTGGAGGATTAGCTTGGTGAGCCGTGTCACCGGCCTCTCTTATTTCTTAATTAGAGCAAGGGATGGGAAGAGAAATAGATGGACAGAGGGAAGAGAGAGAGAGAGAGAGACAGAGAGACAGAGAGACAGAGAGAAGACAAGGATCTCGTGTTTAGGACAATGACAAAAAGAAATCAAATAGTGTAATAGTATGTCTCTTTTTTAGTTTTGTATCTTATTTGGAATAAATGTTTAGCCTCAAATTCTAGCTTGTAAAGGAGTCATTGTGAACAACAGGACCCCCATCAAACCCAAGGAAGTTGAATGCAAAAATGAAACTAAGTAAAAGCGAGTAAGAAGCAGAATTGGCAGAGTGGAAGGGAAGAGAGGGGCACGAGGCAGGCAGTGGAATGATAACAAAGCCCACATTTCGGGAAGACTGCTCACGTGCTGGTCATCGAGTGTGCACAGCATGCTTGCAAGCACTGCATCTTCTGTTCTGCAGGTCAGCACCCTGCCGCAAGTCGCACGACCTCACAGCTTTGCAGCAAAACCCCCATCTGCGAACACGGCTGCTTGACCCCCATGTGCCAGCACTCCCACGTGACTACACGGTCTCTTCTTGGTCCACCACAGTTTCTGCCGGATCTTTCCTTTGGTTCTGTGACAGATGCCTTTCAAAATAAATATAAATTTCATCAGGGGGAAAAATGACATAGCTTCCAGGAATAACCGCCAAGGTACACTAATACATGAGTGACCTTTCATGTAGCCCTGAATATAAATTTTCATGGAGTAACTGCCTGGCTTTAAATTCTTACGTTTTTAGTTTAATAAACATGAAAACCTTTTGACAAATGAATCTATGCCAGTCATTTTAAGGAAGATAATTAAGCTTTATTTGGTTGATAGATTTTTAAATTATATCTAAAATTTAAAGTGTCTATTATAATATTAAGAATTTAAAAGGTCCAGGTCTTTGTTAGATGCTCTAAAAATATGCTTCCTGATTTTTAAATGAATCCCAGAGCAAAATGAAAGCATGCAATTGAAAATAGGTGTTTCAGAGGCCCACCAAAAATTCAGCTTTTGAGATTTATGCTGCTACCTCTATGTGTATTAAGCAATGAGAAAAGATTGAGGAAGATTTTAGACTTATGATGTATCAATTAGGTGATAAGTGAATCGCTAAAGGTTTTATGGAGTTTTGATAAGCATCCAGGGTTTCTGGAAGTTATTAGGATTTTATCTCAAATCAAATAAATTCTTGTTCAAAAATAAATCAGACAGAATATCCTGAGACTCTAAGCTCCTACATATAAATTGGGTCTTACTTACAGTGAGAATGATATGGTTTTTGTTTGTATTGGGAATCATTTGTTTCCTCATTAGCTACCCAGTAGTAATGCGACTAGGAGAAGGCTCAGGTGAGGAAGACAGAGAAACAAACAAAGGAAGGACACTTACTCTCAGTAGCACACAGTGTTGCAGAAGGTGGTTCCACTGAAATGAGAGGGCAGCCGGGAACAGAGTGAGATTAGGGGCATGGCAGGAGTGGCTGAGGTAACACTGCTGCCAGGAAGTTCTTTTGAGAAGAACTGGCATTTTAGCAGAGTTTTGAGTATATTAATTAGATAAAATGAGTCTCATCCAGATTCCAGACTGAAGAACCCTTCACTGTTTGGTACTGTTCCCAGTAGACTCTCATAAATGTCCTACCTCTGATTGCCTCCACATACGGTCCCTTGGCATTCAGGGACATGCTTTAACAGCTGGGGTTATTTTAAGTCAGGTGACCCAATCCTTATATTCCTTTTTTTCCCAGAAAAGCCAGTGTTTTCCTTACATGTGAATGATTCATTTTGTCAATAGAAAACAGTAAATTACTGGCCTGTTCTTTCATATAAATGGGACCCCAGCGCAGGAGACGCAGCCTTGAGGAATTTCCCCAGTAAAGGGCTTTTCACCTGCACAGGTCAGAGCGTCACGAAACGCCCCTGCCACTCCAGGCTTCCTCAGCTTCCAGAATTTTCCTGTCACTTCTCCCTCTGAAAACTCACCTTTACTCCCTCAGTATCAGCACATCCCTGACCCACACCTCTTACTTGTTTTTTAAGATTGATTTCATTTATTTGTTATTTACTTATTTATTTGAGAGAGAGAGAGAAAGAGGGAAAGAGAGCTATCTTCCAACTGCTGCTTAACTCCCCCAAAATGGCCACCACAACCAGAACTGGGCCAGGCTGACACAAAGGACGAGGAACTCCATCCTTGCCTCCCAAGGGTGGCTGGGAGCTAAGTACTCAGACCATCACTTGCTGCCTCCTAGGCCATAGCAGGGATCAGAAACAGAGCAGCAAGAACTGGAAGCAACACTCTGATAAAGGATGGCACATCACAAATGGTGGCCTAGCCTGCTGCACCACACAGGTGGCCCCACACCTTGATCTCCCTTGATGCTTGGTTTGGTTCCAGGGACTGACGGAATATTGTTTTCTCTCTTACCTCTCTGCAGATTGTGCTTCCTACAAAGTCAACCAGGTCAGCCCAGCTTTGCAGGTGACATTCTGCAGGCTGAACGCCCAGAGTGTTTCACAAGAGTTTTCTTGGTTGCAGGCACCTTCCAAGCAGCGTGTGTACAGCCGCACACGCAAGTCGGATTTCACTCTTCCTGGAAGTATGCCTGTTCCTTCATTTTTATTTCTCTAGAAGTGATGCTGTGACAAAAACCCATTGGTATGCAGGATGTTTTAAAGCTATGAAGAATGAGTTAAAGAAGTTCTTACCCATTTAAGTAGAATGAAGTAGTTAGCAGAATCGGGGGATTTGAGACTGTTACAGACCCAGTATTCCTTCTCCCAACTACCGTACTTCACCAATGGAGAAACAGACTCACAGACCCCACACCCAAATGCTTACCCAGTATAACCTGTCTTTCAGCTTTCTCACTGTGGTTATAGCACAATTTTCACATTTTTTAAAAATATGCTTTATTTTTATAATAGAGTTAGTATTATTACTCCCTAAGGTATTTCAGTTATTGCTCCAAAAAACAAAAACACACAAACAACACCAAAAGAGGCATCTCCCAAACATCTGATTTCTTTTTTTTTTTTCTTTTTTTTGACAGGCAGAGTGGACAGTGAGAGAGAGACAGAGAGAAAGGTCTTCCTTTGCCGTTGGTTCACCCTCCAATGGCCGCCGCAGCTGGCGCACCACGCTGATCCGATGGCAGGAGCCAGGTGCTTCTCCTGGTCTCCCATGGGGTGCAGGGCCCAAGGACTTGGGCCATCCTCCACTGCACTCCCTGGCCACAGCAGAGAGCTGGCCTGGAAGAGGGGCAACCGCGACAGAATCCAGCACCCTGACCGTGACTAGAACCCGGTGTGCTGGCGCTGCAAGGCGGAGGATTAGCCTAGTGAGCCGCGGCGCTGGCCCCAAACATCTGATTTCAAAGAGCACCCATTTTTTTTCCTTTACACTAGAAATTGCTGCGTATTTTTTACTCTGTTTTGCAGATAGATGGCTCATCAACTGTGACCTCATGGGGAAAAATGGAGGGGTAGATGTTTATAATCTGTGAGTATGTCAGGCCTGATAATGAAGGTGTCCCTCCTTGTGGGTTTTATTCCTTGACCAGGAGGAGCACAGACTTTCCATTTGTTCCAAAATGGCTGGACGTGCTTCGTCAGGAGTCATGGAGGAGGAATGGAGAGGAGAGGGAAGCAGAGTTCCAAGGAAAATGACGGAAGGAAAATAGAGCGAAGCCAGCGATAGAGCAAGTTCAAGGGCTCCAGTCCCCACAGTGGATTGTTGCATCTGAGAGCAGGAACTCTGGCATCCCTTTGGTCCACTTTTTGTAGCAGTCACCGTATTCACAGGTAAAAAAGTCACGTCAGTTATAATGCAGCAAGCAATATATTCTTTGAATTAAGCAGCCTTACTGCTTTTATTTTTAATCAAGTCTCAGGACAAAAATTGCTACATGTTCTGCAGTTTTGCTACTTTATTAATGTTGACAAAAGTAAAATTTTTCCCCTGTTGAGAAGTAATTCTTAGCTGGAAAATATCGCATTGTTCTCATAGGCGGTCATCAGGAAATGGTGAACACAGTGAATCAGCAACAGTAGCTGAGTGGAAGTGCGGTATCAGTGTTCTTAAGAAACATAATCCACACACCTCTGTACATATCTGGTACAGAATTTTCTTTAATTAATAGTTATTTTCTACAAAAAAGGACAACCAGAATAAAAATTATGCAAATGACAATGTCTTTTTCATCCTCTGGCAAATGATCAAAACCAGATCCAGCTACTGTAGATCACATTTCATCTGGACCTTTTCATAGGGTGTGAAGCTTCAACTTTAATCTCTATCTGAACTTTATATTTATCTGTTAGTATGAGGCATTTATAAAACAGGTAATAAGGCAAAAGTCTCTCAGAGGTTTTTGAAAGTTGAAAATAATTTTCAAAGAATTATTTTCATATCAAATTTTGTATCATTTCAGATCAAATTAACGTCAAACAGTTAGACATCACTTAGTGCTTATGATGGGATGTGCAGATGGGAAGAAGATCTAATTTACTTTTCAACAGAAAGGAAAAGGCTAGGTCAGAAAGTGTGATTAAAATGTAATGCTTGCCTGTTAGAGAGACTGTGCAGAAGAGATGAGGACTTGGAAAGTAGCTGTGAGGTGTTAACCTATTATGCAGATGCTGCCTAATTCCCTGTGTTCAATCATTTTCACCCTGTGATCACCCAAAGTAAAAGTGGAACAGCTGTCATTAGTATCCAGTGGGGTGAGGAAAAAAAGGAATGGATTTGACCTCTGCTGGAAAAGGTCAAAATATAAGCCCATCTGCTAAGTTGAATTTCAAGACTTGAACACATAATTGATGAATACAGATTTTAATAAAAATAAAAACACAATTTAATCTTAAGAAGCAACATACATAGCACTGAATGGATCCCTAAGTTTATCAAATACTCGTTTTTTCAAGCTGTGAAGCTGAAAAACAATACTATACACTCTTTCAGTAACAAAGAGGACATGCTTCAGGAAGTAGAGAAATTGATTCCTTAATATAAAATCCAACATTCATGGCACAATAAAAAAGCTAATTATTTTGGAAAACTGGAAGAAACAAAACAAAGTGTTAATTCAACACTTATTTACTGAGTTTCATAGCAGTTTTCTGTTGTTGTTTAACGTTACCATAAACATTATGAGGCTTAAATTAGCACCCACTTAGCAGCCCACTGTCCCGTAGATCAGCAGTTCTGCATGGTACACCAGTGTTCTCTGCTTGGGCTCTCAAAGGCTGGCATCCACATGTCAACCTAGCCAGTTTCTCTTCTGAGGGTTCTGGGGGAGAATCTCCTTGCCAGATTCTCAGCAAGATTGCTACAATTTGTTTTCCTGCCACTGAGGGTTGAGGTCTCCATGTCCTTTTTGTCTGCCACTAAGTGGATGCTGCTCTCCTTCCTTGGCATGTGGCAAGTGGCCACAACTACTGCCCAGCCAACAAGGAGCACGGCTGCTCATGTCAAGTCCCTCCTGCTTTGGGTTTCTCTGACTTCATTTGTGTGGTTAGGTCTGGCCCTCCTTATTTAACTGTAGCTGTGACCCTAATTATTTCTGCCAAGTCGTTTCATGAGTACCTTGGCTTGCTGGAAGACACTGTGTCCACATCAGAGATTGAACAGCTCCTCGCACACTGGCTGCTATGTGTTAGTCCTTGTATTGTGAACAGTGAGCATAGCAGTGGAGAGGAAGACACACCCCTGCCACCATGAAACTTAGACTCAATGAGAGGATAAAGACAATTTAAAAATTCAAGAGTTAACTACATTAGACATTCCATTATAAATCATTAATAAGCACAGTAATATTTTATGAATGATATTTTATATTGAGAAGAAGTAAAAAGTGTAACAGAAAAACAAGTCAGGAATTACCAAGGAGTTCTGTGAGGAGCTATGATTTCAGATAGCAGTATGAGGAGGAGTGTAAATGTCAGAGCCTAGACGGGAGACGGAACAAGATGCGCAGAAGCAGAAGGGGACTGCAAGCACAGTCTCTGGGGCAGGAGCACGTCCAGTGTGCTTGAGGTTCGCCACGTAGACCAGATGGGACAGTCTGGCTGGCACTGAGTGCCTGAGACCGAGGAGATTGGGAAACACATTCAGAGAAGGTAAAGGATCATGGAGTAGGCAGGTTTCCACCCAGGAAATGACTCTGGCTTATAGTCTAAGGGAGAGAGGAAGACACTGATGTTTGAATACATGCATGATAGCATCACAGGACCTGACCTAAGGATCATTCTTCCTGGTGAAGACAGAATTAGGGATTAAACGAGGGAGGTGTTTGAGGCTACGCTAAACATAGAGGTAAAGATATTGGTGGTTCAAACCACAACAGTAGCAATAGATTTTTTGAGAATGTTTCTATTGAGAGAATATGGAAATTAAGAATAATTCAAGAGTTTTAACCTAAGCTACTGGAAGGATGTAGTAAACAATAATTCACACGAGGGGCAATTTATATGGAGCAGATTTGGAGTCAGGAAAAAGCAGGACCTCAATTTTATGTCTAATAGATATTAAAGGAGAAGTATCAGAGAGTTGCATATTTGGCTCTTGGAATATGAGCTGTCAATCTAATTATCTCGCCTCTGGCCCATATATTAAGGATATATTAAAACCATAAGGCTAGATTAGATAATCAAGTAAATGTATTTTTAAAAAATGTAAAATTAAGAACTGGGCCCTGGGTCATCAATAATCAGAGTTTGAGGATTTGAGTAAACCATAGTAAAGCATCCTGAAAGAACTGGCCAACGAGATGGGACTGTGGTACCATAAGTGCCAGTGAAACAGATATTTCTAAAGAGAAAATGGTATGCCCCATCAAAACGTTTGATAGGGTGTCTCTGGGCATTTGCGCTGCTGTCGTGAAGTTTCATACTGGATAATTTATGGACAATTCGATTTATTTTCTTGATGTTCTGCAGGTTGCGACATTCAAGATCAAGGCACTGGCATCTAGTGCCTGGTGAGAGACTCCCTCTGAGTCCTCACAGGGGCAGAACAGAAGAGGCAAGAATGTAAGTGAGTTCCCAACATCCTTTATTCAGACACTGATCCACTCATAAAGGCAGAACCCTTGTGCCTAATCAAATTCCAAAAAGCACCACTTCATGACACCAGCACAGGAATTTTTGAGAAGACCTTTCCAATCGCTGGCATAGGTCAGAGTAAAGTGAGAACTGGGAAGAAACCATCGGCCTTAGCATTGTGGAGAATGAAGTTCACCTTCGTGATGGCTTCAGCTTGGGAGGAGGACATCTCAGCCAGCCAAGGAGAAAAGAAACTCAACGAGGAACACTTTTGTGATAACTCTTAAAGAAACGGTGCTGTGAAAAGCATCAGCAATGTATTATTACAGTACAGGGAGTGTGGAGGGACCAAAATAAGTTGTTGGTAAGTGAGAAAAATAACAGCACGTTTGTGTACTCATGGGAGTAATCCTTTACAGTGTGAAAAAAATGTTTTTGCAGGAAAGAAAACCTGAAATAATATCCTTTAGTGTCCAGAAGAGCAGAATATTCCACACACTGGAGGATCGTGGAGAGTTTTTCAAGTTGACCTTGGTGGAACATGGAGATTCCAGCCACGGAGCAGGAGAGAAGATAGAATGTTCAGGCACAGACGCTGGTAGCTGGAAGATGTGAGAGGTGCCTGTGCATGTGTGTCTCTGATTACTTCTGTTGTCTTAGTTCAGTAATTATCAATTAGTGTTCTGAAGACAGGAAAACCTAGTCTAATGGAAGGAGAACACCTGTTAGAATTAGGAAGACTGAGTGCTCAGGCTTTTGCTACCCTTAAATAATGCTATGGTTACCTGGAACAGCCAAGTAAAGCCTCTCCACCCTCATTCAACTGTCTCCAAAAGGTGAGAATTTAACAAATTTCCTTCAGATCTCTCCCGGCATGGAAAGGTGCAGGTTGTATAATACTACTCTGCTGGGATATTTTACTGGGTGAGAAATTTGGTTTTAATTCTCAACTATAAGGAACTCATATAATATTGTACATTTATCAGATAAAGTTAATGCAAAAAAAAAACAGGGAAATGTGCAAGTCTCCATCATTCCAACATGAAATACTTTTTAATGAGGACACAGAGTATTCCTATTTCAAATTGTCAGGACAAGATTTATTTTTAACACTATGGGTATGTAGGTCAGTTCTCACAGAAAATGCCATGTGATCTTCTATTACCTACATAGGACTTGCTTACCTAAAATATTAAGGAGTTTGGACATGGAAGAAACTTTCATGATAATATTCCAAGGCTTTCACTTCTCAAAGGAAGACTGAGGCTTGGAGACCGTAAAGTAACTCATCTCACGTGCACAGATAAATAGACACTCAAAACATTCGAGAGCGGATCTCCTGGCTGCCGGTCAGATGTGTTTTCATGAGGCCAGGCATCAGGAGTTTATTTGGTGCCACATCTGGATATGACTTCTTGCTTACTGGTTGGAGCCAGCGTCATTTTTTCTGTCCCTTTTAATGTTTGTTGATTCAAATGAGGCAATATGCTTACTCATTCAAAAATCAGCAAATGTTCATCAAACATTGATTATTCACTGTGAGTGGTCAACCTCAATTTTACAATGGGGGTGGGGTTAGGGTTAGGGTCAGGTGTTTGGCACAGCAGCAAAGACACCACCTGGGATACCTGCATCAGACTGCATGGGTTCAGGTTTCCCATTCTAACTTCCTGCTGATGCACACTGTGGGAAAATAAGGTACTTGGTACCTAATGACAACACCCATGCAGGAGACCTGGTTTTTAATTCCAGGCTGTTGACTTCAGTCTGGTCCAACCAAGGTTGATGCAGGCATTTCAAAAGTGAACCGGCAGATGGAAGATCTCTGTTTGTCTCCCTGTGTCTCTATGTCTGCATTTCAAGTAAATAAACATAAATCAATAAGAAGTTTCAAAGAGGGCATCTTTAAAGTAAAATTGTGACACAGCAAAACTTGATGGATGATATCGGTGACCTCATGCAGCTTAATTCCAGTAATAAAAATATATCCTTACTCCTCAGAGAGGATACCACTCGCAAGAAACCTTTTGTTTTCTCACACATTATAAATCATGGAGCAGTAGGTTAGAGGCAATAGAGGGACACATAAGATGTGCTCCCTGTTCTCAAAGAGCTGATAGTGTATCAGAGCAGACAGCAGCAGAGAACAACTGAACCTGACATTGAAAAATGCTGGGACAGGAGTGTGCACAAAGGGGAGGCCTGAATTAAGACTAAGAAGTCAACTCCGCTTCCTGGTGTAGCTGATGGCTGTGTCCAACAGGATTAAAAACGTGAGGAAATTAACCTGAGTATGGTGGGGAGTTAAACAGCTTTTTCAGTTAAGTGTGAAAGCCAAGAAGCTGGAAAAGAGAGAGCACAATGCAGGAAAGGCCAGAAGGTTGCAGAAGCAGCACATCAGGCACAGAAGCCGTGAGATGGGTATGCGGTGAGGTGAGGTGAGGAGCACCTGGAAACGTGGCAGGTGGGGATTCTGGAGGCTGGCCCTGAATTGTGCTACTATTTTCACTGAAATCCTGCCATCGGACCAAATCAACAAGTGAGCCCTATTTCACAAATGAGAAGAATGAGCTTCAGAGAGTAAGTAGCCACCTACACTATAGTGGGAATAAGCAATGTAGTTCATTAAGGTCTTCTTAAATTCAAGGTCAGGGATTTTGATTACTGCCTCAAAACATTTCAAGTCCTTTTTTTTTTTTTTTTTTTTTTTTTGTAATCTGGGTCTTGTTGATTTGCTTTTGCTTGCTTATATATCTTTGTTTATTTATATGAAAGGCAGCATGACAGACAGCAATCTGCTGGAGCATGCCCTGCAATACCCAGGGCGGGCCCAGGCTAACGGCAGACGTTAGCAGCTGCAGCTCGGTCTGCTGCACAGGTGGCAGGGCCTGCACTGGAGCCATCATCTGCGCCTGCCCAGGCACATTGACAGGCAGAGGAGTCAGGAGCAGAATTTGGATGCAGGTATCCCAAGAGGTGGCTTAACCTAGTGCACCACAATGACTCAATTACATTTTAAAATGCTGGCAAAGAGGTATATTTGAATGGTTTGTAGCAAAGATTGATAGGATTCAAGGAAATTTAATGTGTTTGGATTTTAAAATAACGACTATAGAATGGGTTTAAAAAGAATTGATGTATGGGAGAAAGCAATATTAAAAACAAAGGGATATGTTGAGAGGCTCTTTGAGATGGTTCTAAAAATAGTGAGGGCCACGTAAGTTAAACTAATGTAAGAGAGTGTGAGTAGAATCAGAACATCAAGAAATAGTATAGATGCTAAATTGGCAGTGCTTTGCAACTAGAGCTGGAGTGTAATGGCTTAGGACAGGTTTCCATCACTAACATTGCATGTACTGATGGCACATGTAGTGGGCTGAGTTGTGACTCCCATAAAGATACAGTCAAGTCCTGACCTCTGAAATCTGCGAATGTAACCTTATTAAAAGATGATCTTTGCAGCTGTCATCATATTGTGAGATCATACTGCATTCAGGTGGGCCCGAGGTCCAATGGTTTGTGCCATTAAAGAAGAGGACAGGACATACAGGAATACACAGAGAGGGAAGAACTCCACATGAGGATCAAGACAGAGACAGGAGTGACAGTGGCAGGCCAGGAACACCAGGACTGGCAGCAACCAACAGCAGCTGGGAGATCAGCATGGGACGGATCCAGAAGGGCACCGTCCAGCACCTGCATGGATCCAGACTTCTGGCCTCCAAGGTTCTACAGCTTTAGGCCTCCAGGCTTGGGGTGATTCGTCACAGCAGACTCAAAGGCAAGCAGTGTAGCAAGGAACATTCTTGGCAGTCAAAGATGTTGCTGATTCCCATTATGTTTTCTGGCCAAAAGTGGGGTCATTGTGAAGGAATCAGAAGGAAATAGAAATATGAAATCTGCAAATGAAGAAACCTACACAGAACATTGAAAGGAATTTCTTCATTTTAATCTCTGTCTTCCGTTGACTGAGGAGCCTTGCTTTCCTGAAGTCCTCAGGTGAATGTCATGTCTTGATCAGCATAGGAAGCTGATGGTGAGGCAGAGTGGGAGAGTCCAGGGATAGATGCCTGACTGGGCCACAAGACAGACATAATCCCATCAATGAGAAGCAACTTCCAGCGAGAGTTGGGGTGTACCATCCCATGGGCATCTGCAGCAAGGGTCACGGTGGTTTTAGAAGACAGTAGTCACTTACCTACCGTGTCTCTGCATGTACACATTAAGAAGAAACTAAGGTTAGTCAAGCTGAAGGCTGAGGTTACAGCTGTAATTACATTATCACAGCGTCTCACCCAGTTGTCAAATCTAAACTGTTAGCTTCAAATAGGCTTCCTTCAGAAGCTGATCCACGCACAAACACTGAGGATGTGGTAGAATAGACTAACACTGTAAGAAGGTAGAAAATAGACATACTGTGGAACATTCAGAAATCAAGTAAAAACAGATTTGTTGAAGTAGAGGGATAGAAACTATTCCCTGATGCTTCAAAAGGGATTTGGCAGCAGTAAAGATTGTATTATGCTTTGACAGAGTGCTTTAGCAGAGTGCTCCTCTAAGAAAAACCACCAGGGGTGGGGCACATTCCTGGATCAGGTGGAGAACCTTACAATAGAAAACTGACTGGGTTCAACAGCTGAGCACCAGTTAAAAAATGATCACAAAGTGTAACCTGGTGTGGCTGATTCAAGCTCACCACAGACACTTGGCTGCTTCTCCCACTGAGAGGTAAAGACTAACTCATTATCTCTAAGTCAGGACTTCTGTGATCTCCACAACAATTTCTTACGAATACAACGGAAATGAGAATTCTGGGACTTCCGAGGCTAAGGCACAGAGGACAGTGTGGCTTCCACTCTGGAAATGCTCACTGTGGGGATTCACTTGGAATTTAGTACCGTTGCCTTGAGAACGCCAAGCTGAGCTCCCAAGCTAACAGCTAGCGTCAACCATCAGCCAGGTTAGGAAGCCATCCTGTGTCTCCTGCAGCCAAGCAGTTGGTTAAATACAGCCCAGCCTGTCCGACGGTCACCTTGTAAAAGCCCACAAAGAAGAACTGCCAAGGTGAGTTGACTGAATTCATGGATTCAGGAGAGATAGCATTTTCAAGCCACTGTATTGGTTTTCTAGGATAATAGTAACAGATAACCACAAACCAGATGGCCATTCTTTCACAGTTGTCTTTCACAGTGTGTCATAGAGAGGTTCACAGAGACAGATCTAGTGTTCTCTGGGTGACTAGGAAGATGCTGGCATATGATAAAGTCTAAGCCTTACCTGCTGCCCAGGTGTGGTTCTTACAGTCCAGAAACTGGCAACTCATTCGCAGTGTAAGAATGAGAGTGGCCACATATCTTGATGATAGGGTCACGGAAGGGGTCACTGGGTTGCCACTTGGCTCTCCAGGCTTCAAGTAACGCTCTTCCTGATTGTCCTCCTCCGAGGCCTCCTTGGAGCAGCCCCGTGACTGATGATGCCTTCACTCTTCTGTCCCTTCTTGTCATTTCCTGCGCATCTTAGAAAATCTGTACCACACGAGGACTTCAAAACCCCCCTCTCCTCAACCAACATTCCGTGCCTACCTTTCTTTCAAAATACATTTTGCTGGCTATTGGTTCCACCTATTAAACCACAGAATTAACTTCTATTTCCTTATAGGTATATAGTACTTAATCTTACACTTCTTCTGATACATCTAAGATAGGAAAAATATTTTATGTTAAGGTAGTCTACACATCAATACCTTGAGATCAATGACCGTAAGTAAATTATTTTTGTATTTTTTATTACTTCCAACTGAAACAACTGGTCTGCCTGGAGAATCAAAGCTGAAATTTATTCAGCTGGTCAAACTGAGGATTTAAACCAAAACAACTGGTCAGTTGCCTGACTTGTCTGTTCCAAAAGCCTGATTTTGGTTATAGGGTTTATATTTTACTTACAGGGTGGGTATGTGCACTGAATCAGGTTTAATCAATACAGTTACATGTCTGGTTATCAATCCCATTGAAAATCCAAGAACATTTGGAAATAGTTAACAAACTTGGTTATTGATTAAAGAGGTACCTCACATTCGCACACTCATTCCCATACCCAATGTGACATAAATGTAGGGAAAGAAAAAGGATAAGGTCATTAATCACCCATCCTAGAGTGAGCCTGAGACATAAAGCTCACTGATTCTTAAGAGATAGTAGATGGGCCAGTGCCATGGCTCACTAGGCTAATCCTCGGCCTGTGGCGCCAGCACCCCGGGTTTTAGTCCCGGTTGGGGTACCTTATTCTGTCCCGGTTGCTCCTCCTCCAGTCCGGCTCTCTGCTGTGGCCCAGGAGTGCAGTGGAGAATGGCCCAGATCCTTGGGCCCTGCACCCACATAGGAGACCAGGAGGAGGAGCCTGGCTCCTGGCTCCTGGCTTCTCTCTCTCTCTCTCTCTAACTCTCTGTCTAACTGTGCCTGTCCAAAAAAAATTTAAAAAAAGACAGTAGATGATTGTTTCTCATGTTAGAGTTTGCTGATAGGTCTTGTCACCTGTGAACCAGCTGCATGGCATCCTAACAACACGAGACTGTGTCCTGGCTGATGTAGGTCTCTGTAGGCACCATTCCATTCAGAAAAACATGTTATAAAAAGGGATATAAGGCCGGCGCCAGGGCTCACTAGGCTAATCCTCCGCCTTGCGGCGCCGGCACACGGGGTTCTAGTCCTGGTCGGGGCGCTGGATTCTTTCCCGGTTGCCCCTCTTCCAGGCCAGCTCTCTGCTGTGGACCGGGAAGGCAGTGGAGGATGGCCCAAGTGCTTGGGCCCTGTACCCCATGGGAGACCAGGAGAAGCACCTGGCTCCTGCCATCGGATCAGTGCGGTGCTCTGGCCTCAGCGCGCCGGCCATGGCGGCCATTGGAGGGTGAACCAACGGTAAAGGAAGACCTTTCTCTCTGTGTCTCTCTCTCTCTCTCACTGTCCACTCTGCCTGTCAAAAAAAAAAAAAAAAAAGGATATAAAGGATATTTAGCAACGTTATAGGGCCATGAAATTCACATAGCATCCTGCTATATGGGGGGGGGGGGAGTTAATACATGTTGGAATCAACAAAATTTCCTTAATTTATAAAATCTGCCCATACATTAAAGACAACTAATTAAGTGCAAAACTTTCAGCTTTCCAGTTTAGGGTTCTTAAAGGAAGTTACAAAAGTGCAGAGTCTTCAGGTGGAAAAATTTTCCTTCCTGTTTACAATGAAAAGGAAAATCCACACCCAAAAGGAAGCCAGAATAAAGAATGAAACCTCCCTCTCCTCTTAATGGCAAAGCCCTACCCTCCACCACCCCCCCATTTTGTGTTACATTTTGTGAATTTTCATTCATTAGTTTTATTCTTTGTATTTGCATCAATGATTTCATGACTAATAAATATTATTGGGAAAATATTTAGGAAACAAATCAATGGTCGGAGTCTGATTTTTTTTTTTCTTGTTAAAAGAAGAGGAAACTTCTAACCACTTTTTGCCAGTAAATGATTTTATAAAAACCAACTCAAACTTTGGGTTTTTCAGATGTAGGAGTACAGTTTCAATTTGTGAAATATTTTTCTGAAAGATCAAGTTACTCAAGATAGCCTTACATAAGAATTTGTTCAGTATTTGGAAAATATATTCAAGTCTAGGTCAATTGATGGCAAAATTGAATATAAGTTCAAATGGAATCAATTTTAATACAACCTTCTGTAGGAACAAAATCTTTTCAATTCTCAAGACAACTTGACATCAAGTGGAGGAAAGCTTGGGTGAACACTATAAATCAGTTTCAGGAACAGTGATTGTCAGGGGAAACTAAAGGTAAGGGCAGCAAATCATATCACTGTTAGAATGTATTGCCATATCAACTTTAGACCTTCCATTTACACTCTTGTTAAATACCCTAGATCACAAAGTTTTCTAAGAACAACTTAGCTTGTGTGATAGTGGAAGATTGAGCAAATGTCAGTTAAATCATAAGACATTGAATTTTCTGCAGTTGAAAATTGATGGAAAAAGTTTTCTTGGCTTCTGCATTTATCTGGACTATAAATTGTTGGATTCACATTTTGGACAGAATTTTTGGAAAAAGATAATGGGATAATGCAAAAACGTTATTAACCTGGGTGTCAGCCTTTTTCTATAACGCCACATAATATGGATGCCTTGAATTTAGAGTGTTTCTAGTTGGCTGTTAAAATCTGTGTTGTAGAGGCCATGAAAGAAATTTTAAAAGGTAGTAGAAATTAACAGAATTTTACAAATAAACTCCTATCCCATATTTGTAGTAATTGTACTATTGTGTGGAAAACATTGCAATTTTCATGATGCAAAGTTAAGATGCTGCTGCATCTGAATCTGTTCATTTAAGTGTCCCCAGTACTAAAATGTTGGGACAAAGCTGATGTGAGTAATGCAAGTCCTCCATTAGTAGTCTGGCACAGCCCGTCATTCTCTATGTGATTTTAATCCCTTACTTTAGCTCACTTTGCTCCAGTTTCCACATGTGTAACAAGAGAGGATTTTAGGTCGTGCAATTTTGCAGAAATCCTTTTGTTAATGAATAGTAGGAAGTACTCATATTCACTGTTCCATATCATCAACAATCACCATCTTTTAAAGATTCTATATTGATGAAATATGCACAATTTCGGGACAAAAGTTAATTTATCTTGAACAGCCCTTATACTTCTATGTCTGTTTTATAGAACATGTCAAATTCCAAGACCAAACTTCCCCCAACACTATCACATCTAATGATTTCTGGATTGCTGTGTCCAGAAACTATGTTGGAGTCAAAGCATTGAATCCCTACATGGTATTTTCTGTCCAGTGCTGAAGTAGTTCCAACTGCAAGACCTTACTGCGTCTTCATACCTGCTAACTACTTTACAGCTGATTTGACTGCCTTGGTCATCATGACATGGAAGTGTTCAGTTCTTGAGTGTCTGATTATTTGTATACGTCAGTTCTTTGCACACAGTTAACAGTATTTCTTGTGAGTCTTTTCTGAAAGTAACCCCCCCTTCATCCCAGTGTGAAAACCTCCTGTACCCCTGGCAGCCACTGATCTTTTTGTTATTAGGAAATGGCTTGCATTTTTTTAAAATGTATACCCAGTATGCATTCTTTTTTTTTTTTTTAATTTTTGACAGGCAGAGTGGACAGTGAGAGAGAGAGACAGAGAGAGAAAGGTCTTCCTTTTGCCGTTGGTTCACCCTCCAATGGCTGCCGCTGCAGCCGGCGCACCGCGCTGATCCGATGGCAGGAGCCAGGATCCAGGTGCTTTTTCCTGGTCTCCCATGGGGTGCAGGGCCCAAGCACCTGGGCCATCCTCCACTGCACTCCCTGGCCACAGCAGAGGGCTGGCCTGGAAGAGGGGCAACCGGGACAGAATCCGGCGCCCCGACTGGGACTAGAATCCGGCGCCCTGACTGGGACTAGAACCCGGTGTGCCAGCGCCGCAAGGTGGAGGATTAGCCTATTGAGCCACGGTGCCGGCTTTGCATTCTTTTTTTTTCATATGACTTCTGTCATTCACTCACCAAGATATTTTGAGTTTAATTTATGGTATTGCAAGCATTGGCTATTGATAAGTGATTACTAACACATGAATTGTAAGAACTGTTTAAAGTCAGACCCATGAAAGCAATCATTCTGGACTGGTGATCGCGTACAATAGCTTGTTCATGCCTGAGAATGGTGACTGATTGATCTGTACCCTTCCCTTTGCAGCATTTGAAACTGAGATAGAAAAAGAGATGCACAGTTAATAACAGGAGCAGAATCTGCAGGATAATGTCTCCCTGCTTTTCATCCTGGCAGAGCAACAAGACCAGACCAGCCACCAGGCTTATAACTGTCAGGCTTGGTGTAGGTTCTCACGTGTTCCTCAGGATCCACTGAGCACATTTTGAGAAGTGGATTTTCAGCTGAAAATAAGTGAAAATGTGTGTGTGTCTGTCTGTCTGTAAGTGGAGGGGAACATAGAAAAGTTCATGGAAAAATGGACTTGAAAGATTATCCATTTTCCATGAATTTTGAAAGCCCATTCCTGTATGGGCATATTAAAAAATAAAAGTTTCCTAGTGTGAATATCAAACCCTAGGCCTCTTTAATCAATCAAATAACTCACTAATCATGTGAGGATATTTACACATCTATGTCTTTAAACATTCAGCTTTTTTTTTTTTCTTTAATGAATTAGTTGATGGAGGAAAGGAAACAGTTATCAAAGAAAGTAGTTTATAAAAGAATTCTAGGCTGGCGCTGCAGCTCAGTAGGCTAATCCTCCACCTTGCGGCGCTGGCACACAGGGGTCTAGTCCCGGTCGGGGCGCCAGATTCTGTCCTGGTTGCCCCTCTTCCAGGCCAGCTCTCTGCTGTGGCCAGGGAGTGCAGTGGAGGATGGCCCAAGTACTTGGGCCCTGCACCCCATGGGAGACCAGGAGAAGCACCTGGCTCCTGCCTTCAGATCAGTGCAGTGCGCTGGCCACAGCACACCGGCTGCAGCAGCCATTGGAGGGTGAACCAATGGCAAAAGAAGACCTTTCTCTCTGTCTCTCTCTCTCACTGTCCACTCTGTCAAAAAAAAAAAAAAAAAAAAAAAAGAATTCTGGATGTTGAGGAGTGACCGACTCAGTAGTCACCATTTTGATCCCTCACTGAAGTAATTGGCCCACACATTGCTTGTTACCGAAAACTATTCTCAGTAGAGTGGGGACTGAGGTGCCTCAAATAAGATGGACAAGCCTGACGCCATCTGATTCCACCAACTGGAATTCCATCCCTAACCACAAGGCAACCACATGTAATACACCTCATGCTGTAGTGTTCTAAAACAGAAAAAACATAGATTCACCCAAAATGTTCATTCTTAAAACCTGCACTTAAATGTAATCAAATGTCAGTACAATATACACAAAGCAATACAGGGCTTAGAGTGGTAAGATAACACTATGAGGATAATTCTTAAATATCTGGACTGTGGAACATTCATTATAATTCAAACAGAAATGACAGTTTCTTCAATAACAGTGGCATTGAAGAGGGTGGTGGAAAATGTTTTAGAATAAAAAGAGATGAGTCACACCAACTAATGAGGGAAACTTTCATATTCTTGATTTAAAGAAAGCAGGAAATAGACAACTTGATGAAAATTGATGCCATTGAATATTGATTGGCCTAGAAAAGAATTGTATTAAGCTATAGTTAATTGTTTTCATGGAAAAATGGTGTATTCATATGTAAGCAAGTTTGGGTTTCCTTTTCATCTTCAGTTGGAGGTACATCCTGAAATATTAAGAAGGACATTATACAATGCAGGGACTTTATTTTTAAATTCTCTTGAAACAGCCAATACGATTAAGCCATTCAGGGCTAGCGCTATGGCACAGTGGGTTAATGCCCTGGCCTGAAGTGCTGGTATCCCATATGGGCACTGGTTCTAGTCCCAGCTGCTCCTCTTCTGATCTATCTCTCTGTTAATGGCCTTGGATAGCAGTGGAAGATGGCCCAAGTCCTTGGGTCCCTGCATCCACGTGGGAGACCCAGAGGAATCTCCTGGCTCCTGGCTTCAGATTGGTGCTCCGGCTGTTGCAGCCCTCTGGGGAGTAGACCAGCAGATGGAAGACTTCCCTCTCTGTCTCTACCTCTTAACTCTGTCTTTCAAATAAATAAAATAAATCTTTCAAAAAAATTGAGCCCTTAAAAAAATAGTAACAAATATTGAAATTGGGTGATAGGAATATATGTCTTTGTTACATATTCTTAGTTTGTGTATGTTTCAAATGTTCTAGAATAAAAATAAAATCTATAATCTCTTCCATTCCTAGCTTTCTCTTTTTCCCCTAAATTAAGCTGAGTCCTAGGTAAATTCTCTTCACCCTCTGGGGAATCGGGCATTCTTTCCATCAGTGTCCCATGGGAATAAGTGTTCACTTTACTGTCTGGGCCAGTTTTTCTCAGATGGCCATTTATAATAAACTTGTCAGTGTCCTTTTATTTCCTCTCTTAGCCAGGAATTCTATTGTACTCGTGTACAGTGTGATATAGTAGTCTCTACAACCCCATGTCTATCATTTTTCTTAGTGGAACAAAGCAGCAACCTGATTTATACACTGTGATTAATCTTCACATTTTACCTTAGTTTTCTCATTGTTGCATCAGTTAAGACTTGAATATAGATATATGATTGTTGATGTATTAAAATGTGAAATGAGTGAATTGAGTAATTTATGATGAAATAGTAGAATTATTAAAATCATAATTAATACACAATACAATCTTGAAATACAGTAAATATGCTACTGTGAGTGGATTCGTAAACGTCAAACAACAGATGCCATTTTGTAGTGCCACAAGAAGGAATTGATGACTAGTATCTGGGGTCATCCTATTCAGACAACAAGTTGTGACTATCATTAATTAAGTAGAATATAATGCTGTAATTATAACTTTCAGGAATTGTTGTAGCCCATCTAAAGGAAATGCTTTACTTTCATAAGCAGAAATAGATATTCCCTGAAAATTTGTGGTAAAGGAATCATTAGTTTTAGTTGTAAGCATCGTCATCCAGAATACCTTGACTTAGTTGGGTTTACATCTTGGTGCAAGGTGGAAAGTCAGGAGGTTATTTACATATTCCTTGATTGGAAATACCAAAAAGGTTCCAGAAAGTGCCCTGCTACATCATTAGCTATATTTTTTATCTTAATTCCCTCAAATATATGAAAATATAAGCATTCCTTTTCTGAAAACAGCTCTTAAAGGGACTTTTATTTTTACAAAGCTACTTATTTCGTTAGCAACAGTAAAGTCAAATCAAATGAATTAAAGAAATGCCAACTTACTGATTCTGGCTGACTGACAATATTGAAATACTGAATTATTTTCAAAGGCTCTTTTTAGTGACAAGGGAAACATCTTTTTCAAGGTTATAAATTCCTTTGTAGAATATAATAATGTTTTTTCTTTGCTCTATTAAAATCATAGTGGATAATGCTTGAAAGAGGAATAAATGTTTCTAGTGAGTAATAGAATAGGAATGTTCATATGGGTGCCTTAAGAGTTCACTAAAATTCCCAGCATTACTATGTTAGGGAAGCCCATTGCGTATAATAGGAGAGCTATTACAAATTTTATCAATATTTTTACTTCTCATGGAATCATTAATCCTTCAAACAGACCTATTTGTAACAGCCCTCCCCAGAAGACTACTATGATCAGCTATGTGTTTGTGTTTGGACAGTTGATATTTCGCCCCTATGAAAAATATGCTCTGGGCTTCCCTAAACATAGTAATGTTGGGGAATTTTAGTGAACCCTAAAGTACTCACGTGAATATTCCCATTCTGTTACTGTTACTAGAAATATTTATCCGCATGAGACAATTTATCATTGCATAGCTTTAATCAGGATTAAAATTCAACAAGTGTTTGTATATGTATGTCATGTATTATGCAATCACTCTTAATAACTGATTTTTATATGCTAGAGTGTATATGCAAGCCCATAACACCTTTTTCCTATGTCCACTCTAACATCCCTCATAAAGCTAGTGTTCAGAGTATCAAAAAGAATCTGTCCCTCTCCTTAATTAAGAAAATTCTGTTTTTTAGGAATATAATTCTTATGTGGGATTAATTCTCTTCCCAGTGGTATGTTCTCATGTTTTCTCTCATGTGTTTTGTTATGGGGCCATGCAAAAAGAATGTAATTCCTATTCTATAATGGACCCTGAATATCTCTTTTCTGTGCTATACAGTCTTGTAAAAAATCCTTAGTATATCATATGTTCTTTTTCATCTTACTAATTTTCCCTTCTTTTAGGTATTTCAGGTTACAGACAGTCCTTTTGATGCATGGCTCCCAAAACTAAACACAATATGCTCAGCTGCAGTCAACAGTCTCTTTAAGTGATATAAATGTAATTTGACAGAGTACATTAGATTAGAGGAGAAAAATTAGTACTTTGAGGAGTTTACCATAATAGTGTTCAATCTGAATTTTAATGTAAAATAACTTAAAATTTGAGTACAGTCTAAGATATAAGACATGTAATAAGTGAACGAGTTTCAGTGTTAGGATAACCATATTCAAAGATTTATGTCCTGCTTTATAAAACAGCGTTTATCATTAGAATACTCTCATTTAACTTCCTAATCTTCAAATCAGCAATAATGAGCGTTGCTAGGGTTTGGCTGTGTCCCCAGAGTTCATGGATTGGAAACTTAATCTCCAGTACAACAGTGTTGGGAGGTGGGGACCAAAAAAGAGCTGATTCGCTCATGAGGCCCTGTCGGTATCGGGGTGTGACGCAGATATCATGAGAAGGGGACTTCAGCCTCCTCTTGCTCATTGCTAGCTCAGCGTCCACGCCCTCCACCTCTGACGTAGGATGATGCAGCAGGAAAGCCCCCACCAGGTGCGGGCTGCATGTTCAGACTTCCAGCCTCCGGGAATTCCATGCCTAAGGGCTTTTTACTGTGTATAACGTCCCCACTCTGTGCTGTTCTGTTACAGCAACATGAAACCGATTCGGACAGGTGTTGTAGAATTTTTACTATAAAATTACCAGCAGGGTAAATAATTGACTCATCATATGCTGTGCCATATTTTTGTTTGAAAATGTCTGAAACAAATTATAATGTTGAATTTCACTTTGCTCAGTATCAGATATGTTTAATGTTAAATACTTTGGAACCCGAGTCAAGGGAAATTTTAACAAATCTGTATGAATTAAATTTACTAAAATTCTTTGCTAATCACAAATGGTGAACCAGGTGACATTGCAAAAGATGTATACACAGATGATTAATTATTTTTGTAACGTCTTATGTATGCACCCACACAGACACACACACACACACACATATATATCATACCTCAAATATATTGTTTGTTAGAACTAGTTTTCTAGTGTTATTCCATTTTTTCAATATTTTAGCCACTGCAAATATATTAATACTGTTGCTTTAGTCAGTCTTTATAGCTGAGACATTACTTAAATAAAATCTGAAATAAAAAAGTAGTTTTATAATCACATTAATTATATAACTCGGTTTGTCACATGAAAGATTTTCTCACATTTTTTAAGAATCGGCTTTTATAATTGGCAGACTTGTCTAAAAAATTCCATATCATACTGCCAATTCAGAAATAACATGACATAATGATGAACATCTAATTTTAGCTATTTTTTCTGCAGTATTAAAGTAATATTAATGTTTAAAATTGAAGTGAACTAAATAATTGAGATCCTGGAATTCATTCATATAAATCAAACATGTAATGCATATATGTAAATATTTTTCTGCTTCTAAATATTGTCACAAAATCTATTGTTTCCAGAACTGAATCTTCCTGCAAATCATCCATTCAATTTTCATTATGTATTGAACATTCAGTAACTTTTACATTTGTATTATATATACATATATAAACCATGTATGTATATAAACCATGTATAAAATACTTTACTATTGATTATTTTTTCAAAATAATTCCCTGCATTAATCTTTAGAGTTTTTAGCTTGGAACTCCTATTTTCAAAGCTACTATCTACTGAACTTATCAGAATGAGTCCCAAAAATGAAGACTTCTCATAAGGATAGGATGATAATTGTATCTTTTTGGTTTTTAGAGGAATTTTACATTTAGAAAATCGGGACAGGCATTTTGGTGCAGCTGGCTAAGCCCACATCTTGAAAACTTGCATCCCACTTTGTAGTGCCTGGGCTCCAGTTCTGTATCTACTTTCTATCCAGCTTCCTGCTTGTGTGCACCCATAGAGGCTGCAGGCGATGGGTTAAGTACTTGCATCCCTGTCACCCCTACAGGAGACCTGGATGGAATTCCCGCTACTGGCTTCAGCCTAGCCCAGACTTGGCTATTAGGGCATTTTTGAAGTGAATCAGTAGATGGAATCTCAATCTCAATCTCTCTCCCTCCCTTCCTCCCCCCCCCCCCTTTTTGTCCCTTTGCCTTTCAAATATTTTTTTTTTTCATTTTAAAAATAGAAGCCAAATAGATTTTCCCAGATTCCAAAATTAGATGACATCAATCCATAAAAGGGCAAATAGTGTTTCATATACAGATAGCAAGTATATGTGTGTATATGACATGGGGAAAATTATAATGATTGAACAATAAAAAACAATTTGCTAGATATAATCTCTACAGTTCAATGAGATTATTGCTAAAAGGAAGCTGGATCCATATATGAAAGTGTTATAAAATAAGGCACATATTTTAAAGACAAGAAAAACTTCTTTAAAGTCAGCTCCCAAAGTTATAATGAGCGTATATTTAGTGCTAAAATAAAATATGCAGACTGAGGTTGTTATATTAGTCTAACCCTTTCCAATATATCAACACCACATTAACAGAAATAAAACCCATACACACACACAGACACTAAATTTCATGAAGGTGTTATTGTATTGCTATAAATTTTGAAATTATATATAACCAACAATCAATGGAAATAGGCAAAGGAGAAATTTCACTTTTAACTTAGTCTGATTTGTTTACATCAGGCTGAATCTGCTTTAAAAAAAAAGAGGAACTATAAAAATCTATTTTAAAATCATTACAGAGACAATGGTGGCCAAATTTGAGGGCTCAGGATATAAGAGAAAAGAAAAAGACAATGATATAAACCCAATGTTCCACATCCTTGCCTCAGTTCCATCCCCTTGGCACATTTGCCAGTTTGATACCTCTGGTAAGACGTTAATTTGTTGAGAAGAGATTTGGGGAGTTGAGTGGAGCTCAAAGATAAAAATTAGAATTCACAACCTGGCAAGGAGGAAAGGCTTCAGAAAATCTTCATGTTTTAAATTAGGGATTTAAGTTAGCGACTCTGGAGGGCTGGATCCTAAAAGGGTATATGTATACTAAAAGAGTATATGAAAATTTATCAGCTTCCATGGAAAGCAATAGGAGAAAGATGTAGGAATAAGGAAATCTGAATTATATATCCACCCTCACAAATACCTGAAGCCTGCTTTAATAAGCTCAGCCACTAATTGGATTAGGAGCATGTTCATCAGTGTAGCTGCCCAAACAAAACAAAATAAATATTTTCTGGGGGAGATAACCACCAATGAAACCTATAAATATCTCTACAGTATTTCAGACACAACATTTTTGTTTTTTTTTTTAACTTTTATTTAATGAATATAAATTTCCAAAGTACAGCTTATGGATTACGATGTCTTCCCCCCCATAACTTCCCTCCCACCCACAACCCTCCCCTTTCCTACTCCCTCTCCCCTTCCATTGACATCAAGATTCATTTTCAATTCTCTTTATATACAGAAGATCAGTTTATCATATATTAAGTAAAGATTTCAACAGTTTGCACCTACATAGAAACACAAAGTGAAAAATACTGTTTGAGTACTAGTTATAGCATTAATTCACACTGTACAGCACATTAAGGACAGAGGTCCTACATGAGGAGTAAGTGCACAGTGACTCCTGTTGTTGACTTAACAAATTGACACTCTTGTTGATGGTGTCAGTAATCACCCTAGGCTCTGTCATGAGTTGCCAAGGCTATGGAAGCCTTTTGAGTTCACAGACTCTGTTCTTATTTAGACAAGGTCATAGTCAGAGTGGAAGTTCTCTCCTCCCTTCAGAGAAAGGTACCTCCTTCTTTGATGACCTGTTCTTTCCACTGAGATCTCACCCACGGAGATCTTTCATTTAGGTCATTTTTTTTTTTTTTTTGCCAGAGTGTCTTGGCTTTCCATACCTGAAATACTCTCATGGGCTTTTTGGCTGGATCCGCATGCCTTTAGGGCTGATTCTGAGGCCAGAGTGCTGTTTAGGACATCTGCCATTCTATGAGTCTGCTGTGTATCTCGCTTCCCATGTTGGATTGTTCTCTCCCTTTTTGATTCTATCAGCTAGTATTAGCAGACACTAGACTTGTTTGTGTGATCCCTTTGACTCTAAGACCTATCAGTGTGATCAATTGTGAGCAGAAATTGATCACTTGGACTAGTGAGATGGCATTGGTACATGCCACCTTGATGGGATTGAATTGGAATCCCCTGGTATGTTTCTAACTCTACCGTTTGGCGCAAGTCAGCTTGAGCATGTCCCAAATTGCACATCTCTTCCCTCTCTTATTCCCACTCTTATATTTAACAGTGATCACTTTTCAGTTAAGTTTCAACACTTAAGAATAACTGTCAGACACAACATTGTACATGTAAGCAAAAATTACCAGATACACCACAGATGGCATGAAATAACAGAAAACCCGAGGGGTGGGATGGTGGTGGAAGACACGAGGTTTAAAATAACGGTAATTAGTAAACAGATACTGTTCAACTTACAACAGGGTGATATTCCAATAAACCCATTGTAAGTTGAAAATACACCTCGAGACCACATATGTTGCTGCCTCAACATCGCAGCTTAGCTAGACACAGTGCTGTGTGGAGACTCCATTGTTCACCCTCCTGATACTGTCACTGACCTGGATCTGCTGTCCAGTGTTACAGTACACATCATCAGCCCTGGCAAAAAAAAAATACAGATTTGAAGTACAGCTTCTCCTGAATACTTCACTGCTTTCACACCAATGTAAAGTCTAAAATTCCTAAATCTAGTCTTCATAAGTGCATGTACTTTACCAATTTCTCATAAACACCACAAAGATGCACCCATTTAATTATTCTGTGATTACATGTCAATCTCTTAGTGCTAAAAGGTTTAATAAGAAATGGTAAGCTCCTCCCAAGTAAATTGGAGTCTCAGTTAACACTTGGACAATATGTACAAGTAGTGAAATACCTGGCTGGAAGTCACTAAGAGATCTTCAAAATTCTCGTGAAAAATATGTGTTCTGAAAAACTATGAATGTATCTCAAAATTTTTTGTGCAAAAATGAGCTTAACATTCAATTCTATTTTGCATGAACTTTTGGAAGTGTCATCCTATTTTGCTGTCTCTCCACCCCCACCCCAGTTTGAGTCCTATTTATTTTTATTATAATAAAAGGATTGCTCTCAGGTCATGAGACTTAGTTTATATCTTAGTTATCATCAATCTCATTCCCAGATTACAGCTATGATTTTTACTAATTGCTTAGGCTTCTTGGAATTATTCATGTATTTGTCTTCAAAGATATACATTTAATGCCTTCTCTCCATTTAAAGACTCCTTACCATTGTATATTTCACATTCTTTTTATTGTTCTTATAAATCATTTTGAATTATTTGCCTCATTTAGCTAACAAGAACTCTGTCACTTCCACTTTGTTCCCCATCTTACAAATCTACAACTTTTATACATATAAAGATGACTTCCTTTGGATTTCACATGAATCTTGTGACTTGTGACTCTGGAGTCACTCTCAAGCAACGTGGATAAGAGAAAATAAATCCACAGTCAGTGCTGAAGAGGAGCCTGAGCTGCTCTGCTTGGGGTTTGCTTGTGCACCCTCACAGAGAAGTACCTTGCCAGAGATTAACTTGTGCTTTCATTAGTATTTTCTACTGAAAAATTGCTAGTGCACTACCTTGGAATGACTAAGAATAAACGTTCAAATCTTTATAAGAAATGGAAACAAATCCTTTGACTTTCGAATGGTCAACCTGAAAATCTTTAAAACCACTATAGAGGGTAGGGAATGGGAGGTTAGGCAGGGGAATCCCTAGGGAGTGAATTCATGTCCAGAATTCTTGTGCAGGAATCAACTAATATTGTAGATAGTTGATCAGAGAGCTTAAAACATCTGAGTATGTAAGAGCTACAACTTTGGTTCTTTGGTCAGTAGCAAATCATAGCACATTATTTAAAGGCTGTGTGTGCCTTACCAAATCTAAACAGCAATATAATTTGGAAGCAAAGCAATATATAGAGGGTGAACTGACAATTTTTCAAGGCTTGCTTTCTCTATTAATAGAGATTGGAATTACCACTGCTGAAACATTTAAGCTATACAAATTTAAAAATTGGAAAATTTGTGAGGTTATGAAGAAAGGATCAATGGGTTTTCAACAATAATTAGAAGATCAAATTTTTATTTTATTTTTTATTTTTTGACAGGTAGAATTAGTGAGAGGGAGAGAGACAGAAAGGTCTTCCTTCCATTGGTTCACACCCCTAAATGGCCATCTCGGCCAGCGCTCTGTGCCCATCTGAAGCCAGGAGCCAGGTGCTTCCTCCTGGTCTCCCATGCGGGTTGCAGGGCCCAAGTACTTGGACCATCCACCACTGCCTTCCCGGGCCACAGCAGAGAGCTGGACTGGGAGAGGAGCAACTGGGACAGAACTGGTGCCCCAACCAGGACTAAAACCCAGGGTGCTGGCACTCACTGCAGGAAGAGGATTAGCCTAGTGAGCTGCTGCACTGGCCAGAAAAATCAAATTTATAATCCTGTTTCCCCAAATTTCACAATTTATAAACACAAGAATTTATCTGAGAAACTACTATGTTCTAAATATCTAAATATATTTTTTCTGGAGATCATAGAGATATTGGAAATACAGCTTTTAAATGTTTGAGATTTGTGTCACAATAGGCAAACAGTGACAACAGAATGCCCTCTGTCAGCCAGCCCCAGGGAAGGGCAACAATGGCAGAAGGAACAAGAGCAGAAGATAAGCTTTTTCAGAAGGGAAATTTTGAAGTTTTGACACAATCAATGCTAGTTCATAGTCCACGTGCCGATGTACAGTGCGGGGTTGGGCAGTGGCCTTCCTCCCCCTCTCTGCCATGGGCATCTGCTCAACTTTGGGAACCGAGGGGCCACTGTGCCTGTCGGAGAGGCATCATACCAGGAGGAACCACACTGACCAGCACCAGCCGCTGGCATGCGGGGTAGAGCAATCCTGCAGTGAAATGCCGATCACAGCAGACATCTCTCTGTTCCCCCTCACATGCCTTCCAGATCTTCCCAGAAACAACTGAGAGAGATCTTGAAATGGCCATTGATTTCTTCAAATTATGCAAGAAAACAAGCCAGCAATATTTAGGGATTTATATTAGTGTGACCTGCTTGGACCCACAGGCTGGGGAGTCATAAGGACATTGTGGTTTTGAATCAATTATTGAATATGTATGTGCAGTTCAAGGTATACTTGGCTTCTGCACTTTCAAGGGTGAATAAGTGTTTTGTTTCAGTTTGACTTTTTAATCCTAATTATTAAAAATTGATTTAAGGGAGGTCATGTGAGTATGAGCAGTTCTCTCTCTGCTCCACTCAGTGTCATAAACTGTATTACTGAGTATTCCCAATACTATTCAATGAATGCCTAATAAGCTGAGGTGGAATAAATATGGGACTCTGTGACACCCTGGGGAATGCGCCGGGGACTAAGCAGGATTTTTGAAAAAGAAAAATTCTGAGGAGGGAAGAAAGTTCTCATTTTTTATTAAGAAATGATTATTGTCAATTTCATAGGCCTCACTATGTCAAAGCACTATTGGTTCATGCTGTATTGGTGTGTCAGATAACACTAATCTTTATGGAGTGTTCCTGTTTGATGGATCTTCAAAATTTTCATGGATAGTTTCTATTGTGAAAAAAGCTATGCAATGATTTTGGCCGGCGCCGTGGCTCACTAGGCTAATCCTCCGCCTAGCGGCGCCAGCACACCGGGTTCTAGTCCCGGTCGGGGCGCCGGATTCTGTCCCGGTTGCCCCTCTTCCAGGCCAGCTCTCTGCTATGGCCAGGGAGTGCAGTGGAGGATGGCCCAGGTGCTTGGGCCCTGCACCCCATGGGAGACCAGGAAAAGCACCTGGCTCCTGGCTCCTGCCATCGGATCGGCGCGGTGCGCCGGCCGCAGTGCGCCGGCCGCGGCGGCCATTGGAGGGTGAACCAACGGCAAAGGAAGACCTTTCTCTCTGTCTCTCTCTCTCACTGTCCACTCTGCCTGTCAAAAAAAAAAAAAAAAAGCTATGCAATGATTTCAAAATTTTTTCACAAAAACAATCATTTCCCATGAATTTTTAAGACATCCTTGTATGGTAAGCACACGCTTAGGTGATTAATATATCATATCATTTAATTATCTTAACCCTAATGCAGGACTATTTTAACAACTTTATTTTACAAGGAGATGTTACAATAACTGAGAAAAAGAGTTCCTTAATAATCTATTGAGGTATTAACAAGAAGAGTCTGAGATTGTCTCTTCATGCATGCTACCGTGTGTGTGCCACTGTTTCATGGATAAAACACCAGACCATAATATCAGAGACAAAAGACTTTGTTATTGCACAATAAGAAACATGAATGTCATGTTCATGTCGTCCTTTTGCCCTCAAATCTGGCGTTGACAACACCAAAGGGTCCATTCAGATGTCACACACACTGTGGGTCTGTGTCACAACAAGGAAATCTGAACCCATGGAACCCAGTGCTTTATGATTACACAGCCCGCAAGTTTTTGCTCTGGAGAGAGATTCTGTTTTGACTTCACTGACTATATTTTACTCTACTCGGGAGGGAGACTCCAAAACCCAAGGACATTGACTACAAGCATCATTGTAAAGTTTCCCTGGAATGCGTGAGGTTTTAGTGCTCTTCATGCAAAGTGTATCCATTGAGAATTGTTTCCTCCCAAGGAGGTACTGCTTCTTTCTAACCATCTTGCCTTGTGAGTTTTCTAGTAAGTGTGCTGCTCTGGTGTCAGTTCTCAGGAAGGGAGCTAGAAGGTAAGCTCTGTCACATTCGGACTCTGATGTCTCTAAAAAGATACCTAAAAATACTGAGGAAGTGAGGATCTAAGGGAGCTCAAGGAACTGGCATCTGGTAGCCATTAGAGGATGACCAAGGCATCTGGGTTAAGGGCATGAGACAAAATAATTGCACAGTAGGAGAGAATTATGTGAGCTAGAGACCAGAAAGTTGGAATTTCATTTTTGCTATTTTTATTCTCTCTAGGATTTTTCAGTACCAATATAGACATCAAAACCTTGTCTTAGTGTGAAAAGTAAATTTGTTTGGAAACATTGAATTCTGACATGTTTCCTTTTAAAAGATGTACTTTTCATACAACAAATATATATACTTAATACTCATATTGCAAATACAGCAAGAGATGTAGAGAACATTATTTTTTAGAAAAGATCGTTACATATTTAGATCTAACTCCTGGGACACTGATAAGTTTGTTTGTTTCTATCTCTCCTCAGTCAGACACAGCAAGTCTAAAATAAATGGGAGGGAAGAGGATGACAGCTGCTGTCAAGGGATTACCAAGGAGAAAAGTACAGGCAACATTCGTGCGGTGTTTTCTTTCACATCTCTAGTTTGTGTCTGTTTTAGGCTCTTCAATATATTTTTATGTAATCAGATTATTTTATTATTAATTTTCCTAAAAGGACCAGGTCACACATTTCCATTCTGCTTTCTTACTTCTTTGTTTCTGAGTTGTTATGCTTCAATTGCTTTCATTTTTCTACAGCCTTTTTTTTTTTTTTAATATAACCATGTTGACCTCTGGTAGTAGTTCCAAGGAACAGTGTGGTCCTCAGGGCATTGGGAATGATAAATATCTAGGTGGATATACATATATAGGGAGAGAAACAATAGAAAGATGACAGATGATGTATAGATGGATAAAACAAGGATAGAAGACAGTAGACAGAATATTGTAAGCACTACTATGAGAACAGGCATTAGTATCCCCAACTGGTCAATCCTGCCATCGCCATGTGGGCCACAGCAGAGGGGCTTGTGTTTGAGCAGACATGCTCTTCAGGTAGCTGAGGGAAACAAATCGCAGACGTGGAAGAAAGCAGTGACGAGGCAGGTAAGGGTGGAATGCAGAGGACAACGTTTCTTCCGCCTCCAGGAGGTTGGGACTCCAGCAGCCTTCAGCAGCTGTGCTTCTCTGGAATCGGCCCCTGCGGGCTTTGCGATCTGACAGATTTCTGGGTCTCTGTGGGTGGAGAAGACTTTTCTCCCTACAGGACACTCCTGTAAATAGAATCAAACAATTTTCATCTTTGGTTCTTGGCCTTTCATGAAGTTTTTTACAAAGAATGGAAAAATACTCTGAACCTAGCAGTTGTTCCATAATTCTTTGGGAGTTAAAGGAGAAATGCTGACATTTATTCATTTATTTAGAGATTTTGAGTACCTTGACTTGACCTGAAGTTTGGATTTAAATTCATTTTGTGTTTGATACATGTTTTAAATGCATTGCATCCTTGCTTTACGTATTTCCTTAATGTTATTCTATATTATATATATATATGCGTATGCCCATATATATATGCATATATACATGTCAAGAACCAATATATATGTATGGGTGCTTATAATGTATCTATATTAAGATGCAGTTGAGAATAAAACCTACAATGAATTATGGATTGTCACACAGAAGGGGGGATGAAGGATGTTCCTTGCAGTATTTTAAAACACAAACAGAAGGGGCAGATCAGTTTGTGGAATGATGTACGTCCGAGGATACAGATCCATATAGTTTGTTTTACAACACAGTTCCACATGGCAAGGATGAATCCTCAAAGCCATAATTTAGCTTTGGTGAAGTGTTCTAACTTACACCAACTGTCCTTCAACTTTTAACATCGTATGTCTTCCTTCAGTCCAGAGGGACAACTCTGGAATTCCAAGAAAGAGCCTCCTGCAAATGGCTTTGTGTTGTGGGACTTAACATCAGCTCTCAGAACTGTGATTTGGGAAAGCAACACAGCTCACCGGACTCAGAACAGGAACGCCTTTTCTCCTAGCTCTGCTGTGGACAGGGGGCATGTTTCAAGAAACTGGCACTTTGGCTTAGCAGTCCTCAGGATGGCACCCTTAGAGCAGTTGCCTCTAGAAAGCAGCTTCAGTCGCTTTGGCATGATGAAGATAAGGTCCCTGCTTGAAAAGAACCGGAGTCACCTTCTGCTGAAGTAGCTTCTCTGGACATCTTGCCTTGCGCTCTGTGGAAGAAGCTGGCTGCACGTTCTCTCAAATTGACACTACAAGGGCAATAATTGGGAAAGTATCAGAGCTGGAATGTGAGTGGTTGAATGGATTGTGGCTCCCCCAAAATTGGCCATGTGACAGACAAGAATTTCCTGCATGTGTCTTTGAATCACTCTATACACACCTATTGGAAGTACACAAAGCCGTTTGCTAATTAGCTATCCCAGAGGACGACTCCCACTGTGTACAGACAGCAAGCATCATCATTATGCCAGGCATCAGAAACAGCAGTCCGTGCACTTATGCCCATTGCAACCTGGGCTGCTATTTTAGGTCCACTATAGCCTGGTTACCTATTTGTCTGAGTCCAGGAAGACTGAACACTCTCACCTATGAGCTATATGAACTGGGTTTACAGCAAGGAACAGAAAATGTATTGGCTCCATTGTGAACCAGTCTCCCAAGGGTAAAGAAGTTGCCCAGGTAGAAGGCGTCTTGACTGCACACATACCACATTGCACTATCTGAGGCACTCCTAGTTGTGGAAAATGGAATTAAAAAATGGATTTATTGTGCTGCAAAAAAACTGAAATTCATGCATTTTCCCAGCACTTTGCAAAGACGACCTCACATCAGAAGTTTCATTATCCAATTAAAGACAACCATCTGAAACTCATGCACACATCCAGCTTTTAATACCAGATCTGATGTCACAGTAAGAGACACAGGAAAGGAGAAGATGGAAATAGCAAAGTGGCAAAGAATTATTAAACACCTTAAGGAGACAAACTTGGAACTTTGAACCTCTCTTTTTAAAATTTTGTTGATATAAAGAACAGATTTCATGTATTTCACAAGTACAATTCTGAGAAGATAACTGTATAGTTACTCTTGAGAACTATAAGCAAGAGGAGAACTGGTTGGGCCAAGGTCACAGAGAAACATTCTGCAGAGAGAGGGAGACCTCCACCCATCCCAGTGTACCCACATTTGTATTTTTAAATATCAAACCATGAAAAAACAGAATATTCAGGGTTTAAGATATCATTGCTTTAAAACAAATTGGTTTGCTCTAGACAGATTCTCCAAAATTTTTAGGAAGAGTTTTAAAGGATTCAGTTCTGTGAGTTTCTGAAAAACAACCTTCTGTTAAGTTTGTGTTTCTGAAACCTAAGTTTGAAATGCACTTCGTCATAAATATCCTTTACCAGAAACCCCATGCTCTAATAAATGACACCTTTCATTGTTTTCTATGGCTATGGGAAAATGCTTGGGACGGAGTAATTTATAAAGAACAAGGGTGTATTTAGCTCACAGTTTTGGAGGCCCGCAAGTCCAAGAGCCTGGTGCTGACCACTGGGGAGTCTTCTTGCTGCACCGTAACACAGAGGAGGATGTCCCATGGTGGGACCTGGAAAGTCCATTAGCTTGGGACTCTCTTCTTCTCCTCACTAAGCCACTAATGCATGATGACTTCATTTCAGCCTAACTGTTGCCAAAGGCCCCACCTGGAGACACTGTTAACATGTAAATTTGGGGACTACCTTTACAGTACAAGAACTTCTAGGAGACACATTCAAACCATAGCAACAGTGAATCAAATACTCAAGGATTTTATGAAAAATTAGAGAAAACAGCTCAAGTTTTTGAAGAATCCTAGAATATACAAAGTAATCCCAAGATACTAAAAAAAATATAATTTGCGACATTTAAAAGGCATCTGATATAAATGGTACTTTTTTCCATCTTAAAAGAGGAAATAGACTGTTTTCATAAGGAGTGGACTCTACTATAGAGAGAGCTTTTTATATTTTAAGAAGTAAAGAGTTCAGTCTAAAAGCCTTTTAAATCATTGGGGAATACGTGACTCTTCAGATAAAGAATAACAACTGACATTACAACTATTTGAGGGGAAAAGGTATATAATCAAAATCAGGGGAAAATATGCTTCATTGTTTTATTTTCATTTCCCCCTGCAATTGTTTCTTGTCAACTAGATCACAGTTATTATACAACATGCTACTCACCCTTGTAATTCTAATAGCTGTGTTTAGAATCTGTTCTAGCTGACTAGAACTGTCAAGTGATCCTTGCATTTTTTAAAAGTTGAAAGGCATAGTGAACGGGAAAGAGGGAGAGACAGACAGAGATCTTCCATCTGCTGACTCACTCTCCAGATGGCTGCATCCAACAGGACTGGGCAAATTTGAAATCAGGAGCCAGTAATCCCATCTGGGTCTCCCATGTAGGTGACAGGGACTATCTTCTGCTGCCTTTCCAGGTGGATAGCAGGAAGATGGTTGGAAAGCAGATCAGCTGAGATTGAAACTAGCCCTCCTTTATAGGGTTCTGGCATTAGAGGCAGCGACTTAAACAGATGTGCCATGACACTGGCCCTGGATACTGATATTTGAACTTGTAATCTGTAATCAATTGTTACCACTAAGTAGACTATGTGTATACAAACCATTCATAATTCATGGTGGGAAGGCACAGAAGAGTTAATGATATCCTAGACCTCTGAGCAAGGCACCTCTTGGGAATCATGGCTTTTACCATAGGCCATAATCAAAATTGCTGACTCTGCATTTATTCAACATGATTCTGAGTGCCTTGCGTGTTGCAAAAACTGTAGTAATGTTGTAGGAATTCAGACTTGGCATCAGTGAAAAATGACTGCAGCAGAAACCTCAACTCATTAGTTACAAACCCTGAGAAGGAAAATCAGCATACTTTCCCATTCTTCCATAACACAACCACTGCACTGATCATGCCAACACATACGCATTGGAATCTCACATGTCCACAGAACAGAAAGAAATGCTATCCTTTAAAAAATGGGAATGCCTAGCTCATATTTGCTGTTTGCAATCACATTCAGTAATTGGCTTGAATAGGAAATTATTAAAAGTTTAAGTCTAAAAGATAGGACCTAATCCAGCAGAAAGTCTTTTACTTCTCTTGGTTCCAACTATCCTGTCTTTTCCCCTAGAGGCAGTTGACATTATTCGTGCCTTATGAATTCTCCAGAGACATTCTGTGTATATACAAATAATTTCCCCTCCTCAAGTATAAATGCCGTGTCCACGCTGTTAAATACTTGTGACTGTGAGGCACCACAGAGTTTCTAAAGGACTTCTTTAGTTTCAATGTATTCCTCATTCTTACTTCATTGAGAGGATGCACCATAATTTAATGGGTGATTTACTGATGGCATTGAGTGTTTTTGAAAGATTTTTCCCTCAGTCTTCTATTACAAGTAATGCTAAAAAATATAAGTCTATAAACATCTCACTTTATACATACTGGTACATCAAGAATTATGAAACCGGAGCTTGAGTTTGTAATTTTGATATGTATTGTATTTCTCTCAAGAGGGCTGTACCAATTCAAATTCCTACCAGCAATATATGAAAATTATTTTCCCCACCACTTAAACAAAACAGTATATTACCAAAGTTTTTATGCTTGCAAATCATTGGCTAAGAAATGGGTGCTACGTAATGTTTGAATGTGCACTTCTCTCTGGTGAAGTCAAGCATCGATAGTAAACTGTAGAGCTGTTGGTAGTCTTTGCCAGTGAAGGCTCTGTCCATCTCTTTTGACATTTTGATTGAGAGGTGTATTTATTCCCTAGTAACTATACAATTTAGAATGGTAAATTCAAACATATCTATTTGTATCTTCATGATCATGTATATTCATGTTCATATTGTATATATTCATAACTTTGGTAGATTGGTATACAGTTTTGTTTTTCCCAGATGCCTACTCAATTATGTACCAATAATAATTGAAAAATCCAGTTCTTGTTATGCATATACATATCCACTTCTTGATACTTATAGTTACTTTTATATTCTCTTTTTTTGTAAGATTTGATTATTTTTTTTAAATAGTTGAAGAGGGAGAGGGAGAGGAAGAGGTGTAGAGGAGAGGGAGAGAGTCATCTGTCCACTGGTTCATTCTCCAGATGGCTGCTGGACAGTTCTGGGCCAGGTCAAAGCCAAGAGCTTTGTCCATGTTTCTTATGGGTAGCAGGCGCCCAAGTACTTGGACCATTTTCTGCTACTTTTCCCAGTCCATCAGCAGGGAGAGGAACAGATGTCCATATGGGATGCCAGCATTGCATGTGGCAGCGTGACTCTCTATGCCACAATGTCAGCCCCACCTCCTTTTTATTTAAAGGTTTACTTATTTGAATGACATTGATATTGAGGGAGAGAAAGAGAGAGAGAGAGAGAGATTGCGAGATCTTCCATCCACCGGTTCAGTTCTCATGTGGGTACAAGTGCTCTGGCTGGGCCAGGTCGAAGCAGGAGCCAGGAACTACATCTAGGACTCCCACATGGGTGCAGAGGCCCAAGCACTTGGATCATCCAGCACTGTTTTCCCAAGTGCATTACCACGGAGCTGGATCAGAAGTGGAGAAGCTGGAACTCAAACAAACGCCCGTATCAGATGTCAGCATTGCAGGTGGCAGCTTAACCCACTGTGCCACAAGGCTGTTCATTCATTATATATTCTTAGATCATAATTTTAATTATTGATCACTTACAATGTATTTTAGTTTTTGTCAAGTTACTCCCTCATCATGACACTCCTTATTTTCCTTCATTTCCCTGTTTTCCTTTTTATTAATTATTTTAATACAAATTTTAGAATGAGTTTTTTTCCAATCAAAATGCAGAAATATTATTTTATTGAACCCCTGTTAAATTTAGCAATTAACTAACAGACTTAGTATCATAGTGATGTTGAGAATCTCATATGCCTTTCCAGTTGCTTCAGTCCTCTTACTCTTTTTAAAAATATTTATTTATTTAGAAGTCAGAATTACACAGAGATTAAAGGAGAGGCAGAGAAAGAGAGAGATCTTCCATCTGCTGGTTCACTCTCCAACTGGCTACAATGGCAGGAAATGTGCTGATCCAAATCGAGGAGCCAGGTGCCTCCTCTGGAAGCAGGGGCCCAATGACTTGGGCCATCTTCCTCTGCTTTCCCAGGCCACAGCAGAGAGCTGTATGGGAAGTAGAGCAGCTGGGACCTGAACCGCCACCCATATGAGATGCCGGCACCACAGACACAGACTTTACCTGCTGTGCCACAGCCCCAGCCCCTCAATCCTCTTTTAAAGCCCTTAATATGTTTTTAAATTCTTTAGTTAACTACTTGAGGGTTTTCCACATACACTGCTATAGCATCTGCAAATGATTATAGTGTTGTCCTTCATTTTTCAAATTTTTATATGTTTCTCTAATCTGAGTGTATTGGATTCTGCTTCCAGAACAGTGCTAATAGTAAAGGTGGCAAGACACAAAAATGTTTTCCATGGTGTGAATCAACTTTTTGGAAAATGCTGGCTACTGGTTGTGATAGATACATTTTATTCCACTGCTATGAAATATCCCTTGTTAAAAATTTTAAATCATTTTTAATATGAAAATAAAAGACCAAGATCTTAATATGGAACACATGAGCAATTGTAGCAGTTTCCTTTCTCCCATCTTTTCTCCTTTTGATCCAAATTGCATATGTTTTCCAGAACAATTTACAATTGTTTTCCAGAACACAAATTTCAGAGTTCATCATACCCTACTTATGTATCTGTAATGGCTTCAATTATTCCAGGGAAGTATCAAAACACCTAAGCCCTTGAAGCTCACTACCCTTCAAAATATCTCCCCAATGAATCTTGGCCTCTTATTTTCCAAATTTACATGTGAAAACATTATCACCTTGCTATGCTAGAAAATCTACCCATTACTCTTGCTATTTTCAAAACTAAGTGTCTCTCAGTCCTGACTCTACCAACATTCTTGTGTGTTTGATTTCTTAACTAATCTTTCTCTGTGATACCACCAAGCTCCATATGCCCATTCAGAGAAAATAACTCACTCCCATAGAAAAAAAACTGGTGTAAAATTATATCTATCTTCCATTATGAATTATCACATTACAGTGATAGTTTATTCAGCATGTTTAACTTAAAATAGACTTACTTCCTATGCATAAACAGATCATTATGAAGATAGCCATAGTGTCTTAATCATTTAGAGTCTACTAAAGAACACTGGATAAAGTAAGTCCTCAATAAATACCAGCTTTTGAATTAAAATTAGGTGTAACAATGGGTAAAAATTCCAAACATATCCCCAGTGGAACAGAGTAAAGAGAACAATCAATATAGTGAACACACAATTTGCAAAATGAGAAAAAATATCTTCAAACTGTGCATCTGACAAGGAACTAATATCCAGGATAGATAAGGAACTCAAGTAACCCAACAACCAGAAAACAAACATCAGGTAATACAAATGTGACAAATAATCTCAGAGAAATTTCTCTAAAGAGAGGCACAATTTGCCAACAGATTAATGAAACAGAGTTGAGTATCAGTGGTGATCAGGGAAAAGCAAACCAAACCACAGTGAAATATCATGTCACTCCAGTTCCAAAAGCTATTACCCAAAAGCCCAAAAAATTGGTGCCACCTCTTGAGATGCTTGTATCCCATATCAGAATGCCAGTGTAAGTCCTAGGTACTTGGCTTCTAACATAGCTTCCTGCTAATGGCATCCTGGGAGACAGCAAATGCTGGATGAAGTGGGTGGCTCCTTCCACCCACATGGGAGAACTAGGTAGAGGTCCAGGCTTCTGGTTTTGGCCTGGCTCAGACCTGAGTGCTGCAGGCATTTGGGAAGTAAGCTAGAGCATTGAATGTCTGTCTCCTCAGCTGCTTCATGTCTCTGTCTTTTAAGTATATGAAAATAAGCATCTTTAAAAAAAAATAAAGACGAAAGTAACATGCTGGCAAGAATTTAGAAAGGAAAACTCTAATGTTTTTCCTGGGAATGTAAATTAGTGCAGTCATTATGGCAAAGAGTATGGAAATTCTTCTAGAACCTAATCAAAGAAATACTACCAAATCTAGAAATCCCACTACTTACTCATGACCAAAGAAAGGCAATTGATATGAGGCAACATACCCAGTCAATGAACACTCTCATGTTCATTGTGGCAATGTTCACAATAGCTGAGATATTGAACCAACTCAGCTGTCCATGAATGGATGAAATATATGTGTGTGTGTGTGTGTGTGTGTGTGTATAATGGAACTCTATTCAGCCATAAAAGAAACAATATCCTGTTGTTTATGGCAACATGGGTGAGCATAGAGGCCCAGAAGGACAAATACCACAAGATCTCACTGATGAGGAAGTTCAAAACCTTGATCTCATAGAAGCAGAGAATGGTACAGTGGGTCCCAGAGGCTGGGAAGTGTATGAAAGAAAGGGATACCAGGAGAGATTGGTTAACAAGTACAAAATAAGAGTTAGACACAAAAAACCCTTGTGATGTGTAGCACAGTAGAATGACTATAGCTGGCAGTGATTTATTGTATATTTCAAAATAGCTAAGGAGAGAGAAGTTTTAATGTTCCTCCAACAAAGAAATGATAGATGTTAGAGGTGATGGATATGTCAATTACTCTGATTGGATTATTATACATTGTATATACATATCAAACTATCACACTGCCCTATATGCAGGTACAATCATTGTGTGGCAATTAGAAAATAAAATTTAAAACAGAATCATGAATGGTCTGTTCAGTCAGCATTAGTAATATTTTGGAATGATAAAATGTAAAGTTATATATTATAATAGTGAATATAATGATGAATTTTTAAAATAATGATATATGCTGTCATTAACTGTTATGTGAATGTGCAAGGTTTTACAAAATTGCATTTACAGATATAGGCAGAATTAAGTGCTTTAATTATTTTATACAAATGTACTAATGCCAGACTCTTAAAATATTTTACTATAGTTTCTAAAACATATAATTGCCATCCCGACTTTTCTTGTCTTAATAATTTTTGTAGAAACATTTCTTAATATATTTCATAAAGGCAAACCTTATAAAACTATCATATAGAACAACGTGCATGGAATCCAAATAAATATGGCTTACCTAAATTATGAAATATTATTGTGACAATTATTTGAGTCACTACTACACATGCTAAAGTACAGCCAAGTACAGAAATATGTAAAAATTTGAATACTCGGAAGATACAGATTGTCTTGGAAACTGAGAGAAAGTATGTTGCACTTCATCTTGTTAGTGGAAATGCTCTGGAGTAGAAAGGCCTCAAGTGTGTTCAGGCTCAACATTTTTCGTGCTAAAGAGTTCCATGACTGCCTTGACTGGCCCTAGTTTTTCTCCTGTAGTTGACTGAGAAACATTCTGGCACCATTGTTTCTCTTTTAAACGTATTACCGAGTTCCTTCAATAGAGCATGGTGCAGAAAACGTTCGATACTGATGACATTTTCCACCAATCATATGGTGTTTTACTTGTTATTTTAACTACTTTTATAGCTTTCAGTTTCACATGAAATTTCATTTGCTAAGACAGTTTCAGCATCAATGCAAGTTTTCTTCAGCTTCTAGAGACTACAGTTCAGTATTTTTATCAATGTGAGAGGACATACAGAGTCTCAAATGTAGTGACCAGACAGGGCCGAGGTTAGCTGGTTTAGTTCCTTCCTTTCCTGGAGTCCAGGCTTAGCTTCTAGATCCAACAGCCACTGACTTCAACTGCTATAGAGCTGAGTTTTGACAAAGATTAATTTTCTTCGTTTTCTGATATCCTGAATGAGTGAAAACCAAATCACAACATTTTAAATTTTGTCTCTATCTAGGAATTAAAAATTTTCTCTTTTTCACTGCTGTAAAAAAGTTGACATTATTATACTGCAGATGCAGATCTTTTGAAAATTTCTACACATAACAGTATGAAGGAATCCATACATAAACTAATGAGTTTGTCCTTTCAGCATGAACTGATATGAGTTTGTTTAAAGCAAAACAAAAAATTTAGAATAAAGAATAGAAATAAAATGACAGAGTGGGAGGGGAAATAAAGGCAAGACCCTTTATATTTTTATTTAAATAAATGCCACCAGGAAGAAACAACAATAGGGAAAACAAAGAATCCTGTGTCACACTCTAAAACCTATTCCATGAAAAAACTAAGCAACTAACAAATTTAGACCGGCCCAAACTGGTCTACACATCAATTAATATAATTTGAGATCCTCAATGTAAAAATAGAGATAGGTCTGATATGTCAATGTACTTGAAGGTAAAAAGCCATAACTTAATGAATGTTCACTGCTTATTATATTTATACCTACTTAAAGGCTTATGATGGGACATCCAGATAGCAGGGAGAACATTATATCCGAGTGTGTCTGGGAGGGTGTTCTGGAGTAGACAAGTTCTGAATCAGTACACTGTGTAAAGAGTATCAACATCCCCACTGAGGGTGAGCAGCACTCAATTTGATGAAGACAAATTCACTCTCTCTCCTTGAGCTTGGACGCCCAACTTCCCCTGCCCTCAGACATCAGTGCTCCTGGCTCTGGGACCTTCAGACCTGGACTGCAACTTGCACCGTTGGCTGCCCTGGTGCTCAGGACTTTGGACTTCATTGTGAATGTTACCATTGGCTTTCCTGGGTCTCCAGCTTCCAACAGCAGACCATGAGATCACTCGGCCTCTGTAAGTGTGTGAGCAACTCCTTATGCGAAGTCTCTGTCTGTTCACCTACATTGACACAGGCATAGTTACATACATTCTGCTCTTTCCGTTTTGTGGGAAAACCGTAACGTATGCACTAGCAGAAGACACAGATGACTGGGGCAAGAAGGAGGACGTTTCTTTTTCTCCATGCAGCACACAGCGTGCCTAGCAGCATATTTGGTGTCTATTTCTTGCATCCAGATTTTACCAGTAGATAGAAAAGAGAACGATGACACCCGCATGTGCTATAGGAGAGGAGCTCTGAATCCAAAAACTTGAACCATTTATACTGGACAGTAAACCTACTTGTCGTTTGCTTCAGAGAAGGGCACCACCTGGCTCTTTTTCAAGGCTTTTTGCTCTAAAAATAGCGCTGAAAAGATATTCTGGAAGAAAGGCCTTCAGAGATCTTTTTTGCAAGATGTTCAGAAACTCATTGCATCCTACAAAATTATCTCTCTGTCTTTGGGATTAATTATTGCTTGCTATATGTAGATGAAGGTACTTCAAGACTTCCATAGAAATAGAATTCAAAGATGAAAGAAGTTTATCTTTAAAATTTTGAAGTCCAGGAAAAAGAAGATTCTTTCAAAAGTTCATGGAAAATGTACATCATAAAAAATTCAGGCATGGATTTAAGTAATGTTGCAGCAAAATAAAGATATTTTTCTTGTATTCCACAAGCTTTTGAGGTACTCTCTTGTATATATTCAGATGTCTAACATAAATATGCATGATTGCTTAACACTGAACTCTTAGATATTGCGTCCTTGTAAAAATGTTACTACATCTGATTTAGTCTTTGTAAAAATACTACATTCTCTGTGTTCATCTTGTAGAAGGAACAGTCTTTCTCAATTCCATGTCTGTATCATTTTGTCTTTCTTTTCCTCTTGTTCTCAGTTAAAAAAACATGAACTTCCTCCTACTAGAAATCTATTTATGCCAATTAGATTTTTCATTTTCTTTTAAAAGTATTAACTTTAAGGTCATTTGAACACTGAATATTTATGAATTTCTTATCTAAGTTACCAGTTTCTTATGCTTTTGAGCCACCAATGTACATAAATTTTGTAAAAGCTTTTAAAAAGTTAGAATATGTGCTTTTCCAAGCCTAAGGAAAAATGGTAAAATATGACCATAAGATTCTGTAAAAATCACCACAACAGATAGCATGGAAATAAAAATAATTGTCAGGAATTACTACAGTGAGCTGTCTGCCTATGAATTGGGAAGCCTAAAAGAAATAATAGATTCCTGGACAAACACAGTCTACCAAAATTAAGTCATGAAGACATAGAAAATCTAAACAGACCAATAACCAAGATGGAAAATATACAACCAGTAATAAAGACCCTCCCAACAAAGAAAAGCCCAGGGCCCACCAGCTTCACTGCTCAATTCTACCAGACATTTAAAGAGGATCTAATTCCAATTCTTCTCAAGCTATTCAAAACAATTGAAAGGGAGGGAAATCTTCTCAATCTTTGTATGAAGCTTGCATCACCTTAACTCCTAATCCAGAAAAACATAAAACAGAGAAAGAAAACTATAGACCCATATCCCTGATGAACATAGATGCAAAAATCCTCAAAAAATATTAGCTAATTGAATCCAACAACACAGCAGAAATATCATTGTCCTGGACCAAGTGAGATTTATAACTGGTATGTAGGGATGGTTCAACATTCACAAATCAATAAATGTGATGCATCACATGAACAAACTGAAGAACAAAAACCATGTAGTTATCACCATAGATGCAGAGAAAGCATTTGACAAAATACAACATCCTTGCATGATGAAAACATTAAGCATTTTGGATATAGAAGGAAATTCCTCAAAAAATTTAAGGCAATTTATGACATACCCATGGCCAGCATCCTATTGAATGAGGAAAAGCTGGAAGCATTCCCCCTAAGATAAAGAGCCAGATAAAGATGTCCATTCTCACCATTGCTATTTAATATAGTCCTGGAAGTTTTAGCCAGAGCTTTTGAGGCAGGAAAAAGAAATCAAACGGATACAAAATGGAAAGGAAGAAGTCAAACTACTCCTATTTGCAGATGACTAGATTCTATGTATAGGGAATGCAAAAGACACCACTGAGGAGAGACTATTGAAACTCTACCATTTGTTATATTTATTATATAACTATGTATTCAGTTTCTGTAATTAAATAAGAGGTGTGTGTGTGTATAAACTTGTATGGAGGGCAGGGTGTTAATGCATTTGAGCCTGGAATCACATTACCTATGTACATAGCTAGGCTCTGCAACCCAGGGTGGGGGAAGCACAGTTTTGTCAATAAAAGAAATTATTGCAGTTACATGTTTATGTCACAGGATTTCTGTGAAAATGAAATGAGGTTACATTACTACTTTTTGTGGATTGTGAGTGTAAAGCATATCTTATTATTGAAGTTCAGAAAAGAGATTTTCCATTCTTAACATGTAAGTTTCATGGCCATCCACCATCAGTATCTTTATTTTTCCAATTAGTAATTCACAGTAATTGATTTCTTCTATTTAGTCTAACAAAGATTCTGCTTCTGTGGCTGTAATTACATATGATCTCAATCCAGAAATGTCAACATTATGTTGAAATTCAATCACGTACAACCAGCATCAACAATACTATTGTAATTTTATCACTCTGATTGTTATTATTTATACAACTGTAATTATTATTCTGGTTGCTAATGTTCATTAACTCTTTCTCACTACCAGACAGTAATGTTTTGCAATCATTTCATTTCTTTCTCAGAGTAATTCTTAAGAGCCATTTTTATTTCTGTTTTACAAATGAGGAAACTGAAGTTTACATGGGCAAATGAATTGGCTAGTGTAAAGAACCAAAAATTACTAGGAATAAGGCCTGATGAATAAAGGAAAAGTTGTGCAATCAAAGAAAAATCAGAATAATTGGATTATGGCCATGAACTTTAAAACTATGTTTTCTGCAAACCCTACATTATAAATTTCTAATAAATTCCATGTTTCTCAAAGATGAGGGCAAAATTTTCCAAGTTTCCTTTATTTTTTTATTTATTTTTTTAACTTTTATTTAATAATTATAATTTGGAAAGTGCAACTTTTGGATTATAGCTGCTTTTTCTACCCATAACCTCCCTCCCACCTGTAACAGTCCCAAGTCCCGCTCCCTCTCACATTCCATTCATATCAAGATTCATTTTCAATTACATTTATATACAGAAGATCAATTTAGTATATACTAAGTAAAGATTTCAACAGTTTACACCCACACAGAAACACAAAGTGTAAAGTACTGTTTGAGTACTAGTGATAGCATTAATTCATATAGTACAACACATTAAGGACAGAGATACTATATGGGGAGTAAGTGTACAGAGAATCCTATTGTTGATTTAACAATTGACACTCAGGGAGGGAGAATAATAATTACAGTTGTATAAATAATAACAGTGTCAGTAATCACCCGAGGCTCTTGCCATGAGCTGCTAAGGCTATGGAATCCTCTTGAGTTTGCCAACTCTGATGTTAGACAAGGCCATAGTCAAAGTGGAAGTTCTCTCCTCCCTTCAGATAAAAGACCTCCTTCTTTGATGGCCAATACTTTCCGCTGGGATCTCACTCACAGAGATCTAAAATTTAGTTTTTCTTTCTTTCTTTCTTTCTTCTTTTTTTTTTTTAACTAAAGCATGTTGGCTTTTCATGCCTGAAATACTCTCTCATGGCTTTTTAGCCAGATCTGAATGCCTTAAGGGCTGATTCTCAGGCCAGAGTCCTGTTTAGGACATCTGCCATTCTATGGGTCTGCTGTGTATCCCACTTCCCATGTTGGATCATTCTCTCCTTCTTAATTCTATCAGTTAGTATTAGCAGACACTAGTCTTATTTATGTGATCCCTTTGACTCTTAGACCTATCGTTATGATCAATTGTGAACTGAAATTGATCACTTGGAATAGTGAGATGGCATTGGTACATGCCACCTTGATGGGATTGTATTGGAATCCCCTGCCAGTTTGTTTGTTTGTTTCTTTCTTTCTTTCTTTCTTTTTTGACAGAGTGGACAGTGAGAGAGAGACAGAGAGAAAGGTCTTCCTTTGCCGTTGGTTCACCCTCCAATGGCCGCCGTGGCCTGCGCACTGCTGCTGGTGCACCACGCCAGGTGCTTCTCCTGGTCTCCCATGCAGGTGCAGGGCCCAAGCGCTTGGGCCATCCTCCACTGCACTCCTGCACCACAGCAGAGAGCTGGCCTGGAAGAGGGGCAACCGGGACAGAATCCGGTGCCCCGACCGGGACTAGAACCCGGTGTGGCGGCGCCGCAAGGGGGAGGATTTGCCTATTGAGCCGCAGTGCCAGCCTCCCTGCCAGTTTTTAACTATACCATTTGGGGCAAGTCTGAGTGAGCATGTCCCAAATCGTATGTCTCCTCCCTCTCTTATTCCCACTCTTATACTTAACAGGGATCACTTTTCAGTTAAATTTAAACACCTAAGAATAATTGTGTGTTAATTACAGAGTTCAACCAATAGTATTAAGTAGAACAAAAAAATACTAAAAGGGATAAAGTATTAAGTTGTTCATCAACAGTCAGGACAAGGGCTTATCAAGTCACTGTTCCTCATAGTGTCCATTTCACTTCAACAGGTTTCCTTTTTGGTGCTCGGTTAGCTGTCACTGATCGGGGAGAACTGCTCTGTATATGTCCTGAAATCTGGTATTGTAATGCCTCCAGCTTTGTTTTTGTTGTACAAAACTGCTTTAGCTATTCAAGGTATCCTGTGTCTCCATATGAATTTCAGCATCATTTTTTCCAGATCTGAGAAGAATGTCTTTGGTATCATGATTGGTATCACACTGAATCTATAAATTGCTTTTGGGAGAATGGACATTGTGATGATGTTGATTCTTCGAATCCATGAGCATGGAAGATTTTTCCATCTTTTTGTATCCTCTTCTATTTCTTTAAGATTTTGTAATTCTCATCTTAGAGATCTTTAACGTCCTTGGTTAAGTTTATTCCAAGGTATCTGATTGTTTGGTAGCTATTGTGAATGGGAATGATCTTAGCAGTTATTTCTCAGCTGTGGCATTGCCTGTGTATACAAAGGCTATTGATTTTTTTGCATTGATTTTATTTTATTTATTTTTTGACAGGCAGAGTAGACAGAGAGACAGAGAGAAAGGTCTTCCTTTGCTGGTGTACTGCGGCTGGCTTACCATGCTGCTCTGAAGCCAGGAGCCAGGTACTTCTCCTGGTCTCCCATGGGGTGCAGGGCCCAAGGACTTTTGCCATCCTCCACTGCATTCCCTGGCCACAGCAGAGAGCTGGCCTGGAAGAGGGGCAACCAGGATAGAATCCAGCACCCCGACTGGGACTAGAACCCAGTGTGCCAGCACCGCAGGCAGACGATTAGCCTATTGAGCCACGGCGCCGGCCCGCATTGATTTTATATTGTTCTACTTTGCCAAACACATTTCTCTGAGTTCCAATAGTCTCTTAGTATAGTTCTTTGTATCCCCTGAATAAAGAATCATACCATCTGCAAAGAGGTATAGTTTGACTTCTTCCTTCCCAATTTGTATCCTTTTAATTTTTTTTTCTTGCCTAATAGCTCTGGCTAAAACTTCCAGAACTACATTGAATAGCAGTGGTGAGAGTGGGCATCCCTGTCTGGTACCAGATCTCAGTGGAAATGCTTCCAACTTTTCCCCATTCAATAGGATGCTGGCCGTGGGTTTTTCATGAATTGCTTTGATTGTATTGAGGAATGTTCCTTCTATACCCAATTTGCTTAGAGTTTTCATCATGAAAGGGTGTTGTATTTTATCAAATGCTTTCTCTGCGTCTATTGAGATAATTGTATGGTTTTTCTTCTGCAGCCTGTTAATGTGGTGTATCACATTGATTGATTTGTGAATATTAAACCATCCCTGCATACCATGGATAAATCCCACTTGGTCTTGGTGGGTGATCTTTCTGATACATATTTGTATTCTATTATCCAGAATTTTATTGAGGATTTTTGTGTCTATGTTCATTAGGGATATTGCTCTGTAATTTTCTTTCAATGCTGCATCTTTTTTAGGCTTAGGAATTAAGGTGATGCTAGCTTCTTGGAAAGAATTTGGTAGGATTCCCTCTTTTTGATTGTTCTAAATAGCTTGAGAATAATTGGAGTTAGTTCTTTAAATGTCTGATAGAATCCAGCAGTGAATCCATCTGGTCCTGGGCTTTCCTTTGTTGGGAGGACCTTTATTACTGATTCAATTTCTGTCTCAGTTATGGTTCTCTTTAGGTTTTCTGTGTGTTCATGCTTCAATTTCAGTAGGTTGTATATGTCCAGGAATCTCCATTTCTGATGGATTTCCCTGTTTGGTGGTATACAATTCTTTGTAGTAATTTTGGATGACTCTTTATTTCTGTGGTGTCTATTGTTACATTCCCTTTTTCAACTCTGATTTTATTGATTTTGGTTTTTTCTTTTTTTAGTTAGTTGGGCCAATGGGGTGTAAATTTTGTTTAATTTTTCAAAAAACCAGGTCTTCGTTTTGCTGATTTTTTGTAATATTTTATTTAATTCTGTTGATTTCTTCTCTAATTTTAATTATTTATCTTGTACTAGTTTTGGTTCTGATTTGCTGCAGTTTTTCTAGATTCTTGAGATGCATTGATAGCTCATTTATTAGGTGCCTTTCCAATTTCTTGATGTAGGCACCTATTGCTATCAACTTCCCTCTTCACACTGCTTTTGCTGTATCCCATAAGTTTTGATATGTTGTTTTGGTATCCTCATTTACTTCCAGAAAGTTTTTTTAATTTCTGTTTTGATTTTCTATGACCCATTGTTCATTCAGGAGCATGTTGTTCAGTCTCCATATGTTTGCATATGTTCTAAGGATTACTGAGTTGCTAATTTCCAACTTCATTCCACTGTAGTCTGAGAAGATGCATGGTATGATTTGAGTTCTTTTGAATTCGCTGAGAATTGCTTTATGGGCCAGTATGTGGTCAATCCTGTAATAGGTTCCATGTACTGCTGAGAAGAATGTGAATTCTTCAAGTGTAGGATAAAAAGTTCTGTAGATAGCTGTTAGATCCATTTGGACTATAGTGTCGATTAAATCTGCTGTTTCCTTGTTGATCTTCTGATGGATCTGTCTATTGCTGAAAGTGAGAATTGAAGTCCCCCAATGCTATTGTATTAGATTCTAAGTCTCCCTTTAAGTCCCTTAACTTACCTTTTAAATAAACTGGTGCCCTGTAATTAGGTGCATATACTTTTATAATAGTTACATCTTCCTGTTGAATGGATCCCTTAATCATTATATAGTGCCCATCTTTGTCTCTCTCAACAGTTCTTGTGTTAAAGTTTATTTTGTCTGATATTAATATGGCTATACCAGCTCTTTTTGGTTTCTGTTGGTGTGGAATATCTTTTTCCAACCTTTCACTTTCAGTCTGCATACATCTTTGTTGGAAAGATGTATTTCTTGTATGCATCAGATAGATGCAATTTGTTTTTTAATACATTCAACCAGTATGTGTCTTTTAACTGGAAAGTTGAGTCCATTAACGTTCAATGTGACTATGGATAAGTAGTGACTTTGCCCTGCTGTTTTCCCAAAGATATTTTTACATATGCTTTGAACTTCCTGTAATCTTTTACTGGGAGGTTTTCTTCCTTTACCTTCTTTTGTATTAATGACTGTGTTTCTGTGTTTCTGAGTGTAGCACATCTTTAAGCATTTTTTGCAGGGCTGGACGAGTGGCGACAAATTCTTCCAATTTCTGTTTGCTATGAAAGGTCTTTATTTCACCTTCATTCACAAATGAGAGCTTTGCAGGATATGATATTCTGGGCTGGCAGTTTTTCTCTCTTAGTACCTGGGCTATATCTCGCCATTCCCTCCTAGCCTGTAGGGTTTCATATGTGAGTCTAATTGCAGATCCTCTGAGAGTAATCTGACATTCTCTCTTGCACATTTTTGAATCTTTTCTTATGTTTCACTCTGGTGAGTTTGATTACAATGTGTCGTGGTGGGGATCTCTTTTGTTCATGTTTATTGGGGGTTCTATGATCTTCCTGTAACAAGATGTCTCTGTCCTTCTCTAAACCCAGGATGTTTTCTGCTAGTAGGTCACTAAAAAGGCCTTCTAAGCCTTTCTCTCTCTCCCTGCCTTCAGGAACTCCTAGAACCCATATGTTGTTTTTTAATAGTATCCTGTAGATTCCCAACAATATTTGTTAGATTTCTAATTTCCTCTTCTTTTCTTTGGTTTTATTGTATACTTTCCTGTGCTCCATCTTCTAAGTCTGATATTCTCTCTTCTATCTCACTGATTCTGTTTTTAAGGCTCTCAAAAATATTTGTCATTTGTTCCGTTGAATTCTTCATTTCATTTTGATTTCTTTTCAGTATCTCAATTTCATGTTTATGAAATTTCTCAATTCATTTTGATTCCTCCTTAATATTTCGTATTCATGAGAGAGATTTTCTGCTTTGTCCTATATGGATTTTTGTAGTTCCTGCTTTTGTTTTTGATAACTTCTACATGTTCTTATCATAAATTTTTTTTAAAATCCGTTTCTTGCATTTCTTCTATCTCATCATCTTCATAATCTTGTATCAGAATGTCATGTTCATTTGGGAGCGTCATAATGTCTTCCTTGTTCTTGTTTCCTCCATTTGTTGTTTGGCATTGTTGAGATATTTTTTGGTTTCTTCTTTTTTTTTTTCTAACTGTGGTGGCTTTTCTTGTTATACTGTGACTCTAGATTAAGTGGACTTTCTGCTTTTGGTGAATCTCTAGAGGTTTGTGGTGGGTGTGGCCAGAGCTCTGTTCAGTTCTTCAGTGTTAAAGTTGTGCCAAAGGTGACACACCCAGGTTTGGTGTGGTAAATCTCAATCTCTCTCTCTCTCTCTCTCTCTCTCTCTCTCTCTCTCTTTATTCAGAAGGGAAGTAATTCCACTCAGCGGAGCTCTTCTCCTTGATGGCAATCAGTGCCTGAGTGCTAGCCCCAGTGGGAATAATATTTGTCTGCTCTGTCCCAAGGACAACACAAAGGATCTGTGCAGTCCTCAGTGTAACCTCAGATTCCCCTGCAATGTCTCTCACCGCATAGCCAAAGCTGCACAAATTTGTGGCGTCTCCCACTGAGACTACTCACGTCTCAGCCACACTGTGAGTTCTCCCACACACCCTCAGTTTTTTTTTTTTCCCTCTGTTCCAGTTCATAAGCTCCACACATTTTTTTTTAATTTTTTTTTATTTTTTGACAGGCAGAGTGGACAGAGAGAGAGACAGAGAGAAAGGTCTTCCTTTGCCGTTGGTTCACCCTCCAATGGCCGCCGCGGCCAGCGCGCTGCCGCCGGCGCACCGCGCTGATCCGATGGCAGGAGCCAGGAGCCAGGTGCCTCTCCTGGTCTCCCATGGGGTGCAGGGCCCAAGCACCTGGGCCATCCTCCACTGCACTCCCTGGCCACAGCAGAGAGCTGGCCTGGAAGAGGGGCAACCGGGACAGAATCCGGCGCCCTGACAGGGACTAGAACCTGGTGTGCCAGCGCCGCAAGGCGGAGGATTAGCCTAGTGAGCCGCGGCGCCGGCCCAGCTCCACACATTGACTAGGGCTTAATCTCCTGTTATTTCTCCCCACCAGAGTCAGGTTTCCCTGCTTGGCTGAGGGAGGGTATGGCCCTGAGCTGGTGCAGCTGTTATGTATATCCAAAATGGTGCTTGCTCTATTGTCTTGCTTGCCTTTGTAAAGTGAGTGGAGAGGGAAAATCGAGTCTGTACTGGTCCCTTTTATATTTTATTTCTCTGCTCTAGTTAGGCTGGTGTACTTTCCTCCATGGGGCTTCAAGCCTCTTTCCCTCTAGGCTCTTCCTGCCACTTTTCCACCAATGTCTCTGGCTACTGCAGTTTTGCCTCACCTCCCTTTCTAGCACTGGTGCATAGACTTGGCAGCAGAGATCTTGCCATGGGCACCCATGCCTTCCATGTAGGTCCACTGTGTCCCACTAATTCCAGAAGAGTTTCCTCTGCAGTTTTTTTCCCGAACTCTTCTCTGAGACTACAGTTTCTCCACTTTTATTTAACTATCTTTTCCCTGACTATCAGTGAGCTCCCTCCTTGTTCGGCCATCTTGGAGCCCTCCCAGTTTCCTTTAGAATAGGCTTTCAATGAAAACATACTGACTGAATCCATGAATTAATCAGCTGATTTTCCTGGCATTATCTTTTTAAAAAATATATATTATTTACTTTACTTGAAAAAGTTACACAGAGAAGGAAGAAGGGGAGGCAGATAGAGAGGTTTTCCATCTGCTGGTTCACTCCCCAATTGACCGCAATGGCTGGAGCTGCACCCATCCGAAGCCAGGAACCAGGAGCTTCTTGCAGGTCTCCCATGTGGGTACAGGGGCCCAAGGGCTTGGGCCATCTTCTACTGCTTTCCCACGTCATAGCAGAGAGCTGGATCAGAAGTGAAGCAGCCGGGACTTGCCAGCCCCCTGGCATTATCTTAATAACATGTCTGTTCTGATGATACATGAGCAGTATTTTTTTTTTTTTGACAGGCAGAGTGGACAGTGAGAGAGAGACAGAGAGAAAGGTCTTCCTTTGCCGTTGGTTCACCCTCCAATGGCCACCGTGGCCGGCGTGCTGTGGCCGGCGCACCGCGCTGATCCAAAGCCAGGAGCCAGGTGCTTCTCCTGGTCTCCCATGGGGTGCAGGGCCCAAGCACTTGGGCCATCCTCCACTGCACTCCTGGGCCACAGCAGAGAGCTGGCCTGGAAGAGGGGCAACCAGGACAGAATCTGGTGCCCCAACCAGGACTAGAACCCGGTGTGCTGGCGCCGCAAGGCGGAGGATCAGCCTAGTGAGCCGCAGCGCTGGCCAGCATGAGCAATATTAAACTATGAAGGTATACCATTAAAATTTTTGTGTCATTGAGTAAATATAAAATAGTTACTCAGAATCAAGTATAATGTGATCAAAGGGTATGTCTGTCCCCGTGTATTGATTTCAAAACCTTGCACCTGATTTCAGAAGCTCTAGTTGAAAAAGTGTTTGTGTAAAGGAAATTTTGGCACAGCACTGATAGCAATCATTGACTTCCCACATGAACGTTGAGTAGTTGGCAAAGAACAGACTGTGTGGGGATGAACATTTAATGCAGAAAGTCTTTGCTGAAAAGACATACCATGTTCTAATGAACTGTGGCAGCCTGAGAATGTCAACAACACGCTCTGGAGTTAAAAAAAATCTGGCAAAATTTAGATGATCTCTGTTGCAAATAGGGGATTTTTTTCCTTTTAATTTGAATTGGTGATTTCCACATTGTCTCAAAACCTCAACTATGTGCATATTTTTTCCTCTCAAGCATATTATAAGAAAATACTCAAATATCACCAAAACGAGACGATCAACTTCGTGAGTGGGTCATGTTGACATATTTTTTTTCCTTCCAGCTCTTACCATGAAGCTTTGAAATGATGCCCAGGTTTTGAAAATCACAGAAACAGTGTAGAATATTATCAGTATGGCACTGATATGCTGATAGTTAAATGGCACAGACCTTTCATCTGTTTAACCAAAGGCACGTTACAACAAAACATGAGCTCCTGTGTGGCTTTGTGTAAACTGTTGTTACATCCTCTCCCAACATTTCACAAAGACAGACTGAAACTGGAGCCAAAATTTTCATTTTGATGTTATCAGCAGATATAGGATAACTCTCCAGTATTTTTTTTTAAATATTAGCTATTACTTGTTCAGATCATAATTCATTTCAGATAACTTGCTAATCATGTCCTGCATATCATTTCCATACCATCTTACTTATGATATGAAGAAACTGATCTTCAGAAAGGTTAAATAACAGGCCAAGGTCACCCAACAACAACCTTGGGTTCTTTGTGACTCCATTTTCTAGGCTCGGGCAGATCAGGTGGCCTCCTTTTTTGTTTTCTAACTATAAACCTTTTATTTAAGGTGTACTAACTTCATGTATTTCATATATACAAACTTAGGAGTACAGAGATTTTTCCTGCACACACTCCAATTCTTCTTCCTCCTCCTCCTCTTCCTTCTGCTATTTCCATTCTTATTTTTTACAAATATCTATTTATCAATTAACTGTATACACATAAGATTAATCCTACAAAATAAAGAGTTCAAAAATAGCATAGAAAAAAACTGTTTCTCAATGATTGAGACAAGAACTGTTCAAAATCATAGTTTCTCAAAGTGTCAATTTCACTTCTTTTAGTTATTCTTATTAATTACCACAGAATCAGGGAGAACATATGGTATTTATCTTCTGGGGACTGGCTTATTTCACTAATTAATTTCCAGTTGGAAACGACAGGATTTCATTTTTTTTACTGCTGTGTAGTATTCCATGGTGTCATATGCTCTACTTTGTTTATCCAGTCTTCAGTTGACAGACATCTGGTTTCATTCCATATCTTAGTTAATGTGAATTGAGCTGCAGTGAGCATGGGGGTTCAGATAACTTTCATTTGCTGATTCATTGCTTTTGGGTAAATTCACAGGAGTGTGATCGCTGGGTCATATGGTAGGTCTGTGTTCAGATTTCAAGGTATCTCCATACTGTCTTCCACAGTGACTGCACAAGTTTACATGCCCACCAACAGTGGACCAGGGTACCTTTTCCTCCACATCCTTGCCAGTATTTGATGTTTGTTGATTTCTGTGTGAAAGCTATTTTACCTGGGGTGATGTGAAACCTCATTGTGGTTTTGATATGCATTTTTCTGATGGCTAGTGATCCTGAGCATTTTTCCAGTGCCTGTTGGCCATTTGAATTTCCGCTTTTGAAAAATGCCTGTTGCAGTCCTTATTGCTGTTTCTTAACTGGGTTGTTTGTTTTGTTGTATTTGAGCTCTTTATAGTTTGCAAGCATTTTCTCCCATTCTATCAGCTGCCTGTTCGTGTTGCTGAGTATTTCTTTTGCAGTGCAGAAGCATCTCAATTTTATGTAATCCCATTCGTCAATTTTGGCTTTGATTGTGCTTCTGGGGTCTTTTCCAAGAAGTCTTTGCCTGTGTCAACGTCTTGCAGTTTTCCCAAGGTTCTCTAATAACTTGATGTTTTGGGGTCATCGATTTAGGTCCTTGACCTGTTTTGAGATTTTTATGTGATGTGTAAGGTAGGAATCTAGCTTCATACTGCTTCCTGCACAGATCCAGTTTCCCCAGCAAGATTTGTTGAAGTGACTGTCCCTGCTCCAGGGTTTGCTTGTAGCTCCTCTATCAGATATATTGGTTATAGAGGCATGAATTGGTTTTGGAGTTTCTGTTCTGTTCCATTGGTCTATCCATCTGTTTTTATGCCAATATCGAGATCAGGTGGCCTTCTACAAATTCAACTTTATTTCCAAAAATAAGGTGTCAAAAGTGTTATGGATCTGACCTGTGGAAGGCCTTTCAACTGGCGCTTGTTAGTATATCCAACAGAAACATAGTTCCTTCCAGCCAGTCTTTTCAAATGCTTTTTTGTATTTGTCTCCATAGTGATGCTAACAGTCATCTCCAAAATACTGATAATTTAATGTGAAGACAAGCAGAAAAGATGCTAGGAAAGGGTTTCTTCTAAAATTATGATCAAATGTATTTAATAAAGGACAGAACTTGTTCTTCAAGAAAGTGAAAGAAAGAAAATCAGGTAAATGATAAACAGAAACCCTAAAGCTCTTTATAGGTGCCAAGAAGCACTTCAAAATCTCACTATTTTATAATCTATTAAGTATTACTGTTAATCTGCATTATGTATATTTTTATTTCAATAATTGTTTTACATTATTATACATTTCCTGTTTATTTTGTAAAAAATATTCCTCATGAATACAAGGAATTAATTTTTTATTTATTTTATTTATTTGCGAAGCAAAGAGACAGAGCTCTTTTCCAGTGATTGCACCTCCCAAAATGTCTGCATTAGCCAAGGCTAGACCAGGCCACACTGCAAGCCACGAACTGAATTCTGGTGTCCCAATTGGGTGGCAGGGACCCAAAAACTTGAGTCATCTCCTACCTCTTTCCAAAATGTGCATTAGCTGGAAACTGGAGTTGGGAGCTTAGCCAGTTCTTGAACCCAAGCACTCTGATGTAAGATCCGGGTGACCCAAGCGGTACAATAAGCGCTATGCCAAATGTTCACCTAAGTATTAATATCCATGGTTCTAAAACTGTGTTTAAGTCAAACATGCAGGAGATAGAATGTTTCAAATAGAAGATGCAAAATGGCATCCTCTGCTTTCCAAAAACGGGAGACAAGCAGCAGCCTACAGCGAAGCAGCCACCGAGAGCAGCCCAAGTCCTGATGGTCGTACATTTTGTCAGTCATTCTCCAGCGTCCTGTTTACTCTGAAAGTGCACCATGTGAAAACGTTAAAATGTTCTGCCACAGTAGAAGCTAATTAGAGGAATGTTCTTACTGCAATACCTGCTTCAAAAATTTAGTTCAACATTGGTGTTAATTTAAAGTAGGTACATGATAAAATACATAAATACCTTCTCATCCAAATATTGTTTGTTTTTACACCAACAAATGCAGACAGTTTGAATGAATTTTGAGACTTTTTTCTAAGTAAATTAAAATGAGCTAATTAGTATTTTTGGATAGGAGAGGTTTCCAAAATATTTATTTTTATATCAGTTTGTTGGAGACATACCTTTTGCTTTGTAAGTAATTTGAAATAGTATAATTATCTGCTGATCATATTCTTTCTACATGCATTATTATTTGAAAAGGATCCAGGTTCCAGGAATCCTGGGACAGTCCCTTGGGTTAGGCAGCATTTTCCTTGTCCTGGGTTGTGGTTGGGCCCGCTGATTAGAAAGGACAGTGATGCCCACGATTAGTGTACAAGGCAAAGGTGAGAGGATCTAGAAGATACAAGCAAGTCTCTTTCTTAGACAGTTGATTTATGTTAATGAAGAGGAAGACTATCGTGGAGGTCCTCACCTTATCTGTTGATGATATAGGGGTCAGAGAAGGAAGAAGGGATTTCCAAGGACACGTTCCCTTTAATGTGGGTCTTGGAAGAAAGAAACTGCTCATCTGTGGTGTGGGGCCACAAGACCGGAATCCTGGGTGGCCCCTAGGCCTAGAGGCTCTTATTCTTTCAGCTTCAAGGAACCAGATGCTGCCAGAGGCCAGTGAGCACAGGAGAGAATATCAGGCTTCGGATGAGGTTACAACTAAGCACAGGGGCTAATCAGCACACATTGAGTCTTAAACCATAGGTACTGTGACGGAATAAATGTGTGTTGTCTGTAACCAGTAAGTTTGGTGGCATTTGTTAGACAGCAGTAGAAAATACACAAAGCTAGTTTTAACTATTTTCTCTAAACTTAAACTATAAGAATTCATTTGCATACCCTTTTCTACATTATAGAAGGGAGAAAATAATTGCAAATGAGTATTCACACCTTGTGTGTTGTGCTTATGTAGCCACTCTTATTATCCTTTGTACAACTTACTCTTTCCCTATTCAGATAACCAGATGGGATAACTGAAACTTTAACTACGAATCAAGAGCCAAAGGAGGACAGAAAAATAAATAAATAACCATAAAATCAGTGGTGGGAAACCAGAGGTCTATCTTAGTTCTGTAGCCAGTAAATTCAAATCACATCCCAATTCTCTCCTCAGAAATTGAACTTGAATTTTACTTTATTTCCAAATTCGTCAAACTATGAAAAATAACATCTTAAAATACATTTATTTCAAGCAATCCCGTTTCAATTGGACCAACCAATTTACATGCCCTATGGAACTGATGATACAGAAATGATAAGCTAAGGACATGATGAAAATAGGACTTATTCTCTGGGCTGAGACAATTCACTTGTCCTTCAGTTCCTTCAATCTTGGTAATGTATGTGACTCACTCAATAACATAATGATGATGATTTTGTGTATGATGATTCTGATTTTCCAGGCCAACTTCTAAAGAATTTTTGAATTATGCAATAGGAATATATTTCTAAAAAGATCCTTTTTGTAAAGTTGGATTTTGTAAATTGAGCATTATAACCTTATTGATTTTTTTAGAAATGCATTCTGAAAGAAAGAATAATCATAAAATCATGATACTTTCTGAAAAGTACAGTTAATATTCTTTTTAAGTTCTAATTATCTTATAAATCAAACGTATATGCATCTTTAAGATAACACCATGTAAGTTTAATGTTTTATGGAAATGACTATTTCAAAGTCAAATTAAATGGCTTAATGTGAAAATTTAATATCAACAGATTCAATAAAATTAATTTAGCTGAGTATGATGATGTATTAAATTAATTAAATAATTAAAAAGTCTTTTCTGAACCTCAGCGTAGGTCAGGCCCTCTGTTTCAAGTTCTAGAGCACCTTCCTCCTGTCAGCAATTGGCTAGCAGCATTTTAATTACTTTCTAAAGCTTACTGCTGAAATCAAGCCCCTAGCCAGTGCCTTGAATGCAGATGTAGATGCTGCTGGGTCTTAGTTTCCCAGCCTCAGGCTAAAGTACCTTTTCGCTGATTCCTTGTATTGCACCTCATCTTCCTACTAAAACTAGCTTGCTCAGTTTAGGAAGTGTTGCAGCTGTCTCTATAACTTCCATGATCACTGGACCCCATGAGATCATTTATTTTCCATACAGGTAACATCTTGATATTCATTCAGCCTTGTCTTACGAGATTTCATTTCCACTGACTCCAGGCCCTGTGCAAAAATTACCTGCCCTTTGTACATAGCCCCTAAAGAAAGCCCACTTTACCATAATCAAAATTCTCTACACAACAGGGTGTCACTAACCAGTTGAAGGAGAGCCAGGCACACTGCAGACCAGCCAGGAGCCTGGACATGAGCTGAACATGTGCTTTTCAGTCCCAACTTCAATCTCTAAGAACCTATATGCCAACCCCTCGGGGAACCCAGGAAATAAGCTATAGCTGTCCAGCTCCTTGCTCTTTACAATAAACACCTACCTTCTTTCGTTGCCGCAGTGTTAGTAAGTGCCTGGCTGCATGTTAGGAGAGAGCACCCAGTTTGGGGGGCAAGGGCTTTGTAGCAATGTATCCAGCTTTGCAGGTGTTCTATACCCCTCCATCCCCTACAATAAGCATATGAAGCATATGTCTGACTGACTCATCAACCGATTTTCATCCGAATTTTGACACTTAACAGGATGACTATGGGCCCAAAGGAGGAGAGGAGGGAAGGAGTAGGAAATGAAGGAAATGAGGTAGAGAAGGAAGGACAGAAGGGAAAAGGCTGCTGAAGACTGAGGAGGAGGGAAGAAAGGCTGGCAGGCAAGAGGGCAAGCAGGAAAGCAGACGGACGGAAGACAAGGAAGGAAAGGAAGGAGGAGGACCTACAAATGGGAATTGTAGTTCAGTTATCAACAGTAATAAAAGAATACCTACTTTTTTTTGGAGCATTTATTTGAGAGGCAGTCACAAACAAGGAGAGACAGCGATAAAGAGAAAGCTTCCATCCACTGGTTCACAACTCAAATAGCCACAATGGCCAGAGCTGGGCTGATATGAAGCCAGGAGCTTCTTCCGGGTCTCCCACATGGGTGCAGGGGCCCAAGCACTTGGGCCAGCTTCTGTTGCTTTCCCAGGGGATTAGCAAGGAGCTGGATTGGAAGTAGGGTAGCTGGGACTTAAACCAGCACTCGTAAGAGATGCCAGCACCACAGGCAGAGGCTCAACCTACCACGCCCCAGGGCCAGTCCCCAATGCCTACCCTTTAGTAAGTACCCAAGAATAGGAACTCAACATCTCTTTAAGAAAAATATTATCTACATTTTATGTATCTACATATTGTATAATTCAAAAATATATTCATGAAGTCTAATATACAAGTAGTTTTCTTGGGCCAATTATTCAAAAATTGGTGACTCAATTTTTGTCTTCTGTAAAATGAGGATGATTAATTACACTCACCTTATTTGATTTTTTGAGAATTATTTATTTTTTGACAGGCAGAGTGAATGGTGAGAGAGAAAGACACAGAGAAAGGTCTTCCTTTTTCCATTGGTTCACCCCTCAGTGGCCACTGCGCCCGGTGCACTGCAGCTGGCGCACCACGCTGATCCAAAGCCAGGAGCCAGGTGCTTCTCCTGGTCTCCCATGCAGGTGCAGGGCCCAAGGACTTGGGCCATCCTCCACTGCACTCCCTGGCCACAGCAGAGAGCTGGACAGGAAGAGGAGCAACCGGGAAAGAATCCAGTTCCCTGACTGGGACTAGAACCCGGTGTGCCGGTGCTACAGGCGGAGGATTAGCCTATTGAGCCACGGCACCTGCCATAAACAGGAATGTCAATTTGTAAAGTCAACAACAGGAGTCACTCTGCACTTACTCCTCATGTAGGATCTCTGTCCTTAATGTGCTGTACATTGAGATTTAATGCTATAACTAGCACTCAAACAGTATTTTTCACTTTGTGTTTGTGGGTGAAAACTGTTGAAATATTTACTTAATGTATACTAAACTGATCTTCTGTATATATAGAAAATTGAAAATGAATCTTGATATGAATGGAAGGGGAGAGACAGTGGGAAAGGGGAGGGTTGCGGGTGGGAGGGAAGTCATTGGGGGGGGGGTAGCCAATGTAATCCATAAGCTGTACTTTGGAAATCTATATTCATTAAATAAAAGTTAAAAAAAAAATAGATGTTCTCCAAAGCCTGGACCTGTCCTATTATAATAGGAAGATGCATTACTATACATAATATGTTTTTTTTTGACAGGCAGAGTGGATGGTGAGAGAGAGAGAGAGACAGAGAGAAAGGTCTTCCTTTGCTGTTGGTTCACCCTCCAATGGCCGCAACAGCTGGCGCGCTGCGGCCGGCGCACCACACTGATCTGAAGGCAGGAGCCAGGTGCTTCTCCTGGTCTCCCATGGGGTGCAGGGCCCAAGCACTTGGGCCATCCTCCACTGCACTCCCTGGCCACAGCAGAGAGCTGGCCTGGAAGAGGGGCAACTGGGACAGAATCCGGTGCCTTGACCGGGACTAGAACCCAGTGTGCTGGCGCTGCTAGGTGGAAGATTAGCCTATTGAGCCGCAGCGCCGGCCCTATACATAATATCTTAATGTGGACTCTTATAATAAGTACCATATCCCAAGTGCTTATGAACAGCATGTTTTATTTTTCACATTTCTGGAATTCTGGGGGACAGCATACTCAGGTTCTCAGGAGGGTCGTCTTTCAGGTTGCAGATTGTTGAGCTTACTTTATATTCCTATATAGCAGAAGAGTGAGGGAGCTTTCTGGGATCTTCTGTTTAAGGACAATAGTCCTACTGAAGAGGGCTCTACTCTCAAGACTTAATTCTTCAGTGACCTAATTACCAAAGGCCCAGCCTTCTGATATAATCATATTGAATATTAGGATTTCAAAATCAGAATTTCACGGGGGACACTAGCGTGTAGTCCATAACACATAGCAATTTAAGTATGGTGTATTCCAAAAACTATGGCATAAATAAGGTGTCTTATACTGTTTTTATAACATAGAGGGGCTGATGTGGCAGAGCAAGTTAAACTGCAACATGGGACACGCATGTCCAGTATCAGAGTGACTGGTTTAATGTCAGCACCTCAGCTTTCAATCTAGCTTCTTGCTAATACATCTGGAGAGGCACCAGATGATGGTTCAACTGCCTTAGTTCCTGTGACCCACATGAGAGATTTGGATGGAGTTCTGGACTGCTGGCTTCAGTCTGGCCCATCGCTGGCTGTTACGGGCACATAGGGAATGAACCAGCAGATGTAAGATATCTCTGTCTTCTCTCTCTATCCCCTCTCCCTGTCTCTTGCTCCTACTCTGCCTCCCAAGTAGATAGAAATATACTTTTTAAAAAATGTAGGCTTTACTATTATGTGGGAATGGCCTGATCAATAGTTTGGGGCGTGACTGGCATTGAAGAGACAGCATTTGTGACTCACAGTTTCGGGGGGTGGGGGGGCACAGGACAAACACTGGGCTTGCCCGAGGAATCTCCAGGGCCCCTCAGGAAGTAGGAGTGATGGGACAATGTGGATAGGGCTTCACTGTGGTTTTCATGGAAGAGAATGTACAAAGCAGAGTAAACAGGGCTTGGATTGGCTGGTTTGAGGAATCTGACAGCCTCTGGGGCCAATCAGGGGTTGTCCCTGATTGGCTGGTTCTGGACTCTGAGATGATGAAGACGGTGGTTGAAGAGTGGGCTCCAGTTTGGCTGGTTTGCATATGAATGTCATACCTGCACCCAGCTCCTTCACTCTTGTTAGGAAGCAGCTGACCTGGAGAAAGGGAGTCCCTGGGGAGTCCTCAATGCCTGAAGGTGTTGCAACGTCAAATCCAGAAATGGAAAATACGGTTAATCCTTGGACTCACTACTGGGGAAAGGCAAAATGTGAGTGTAGATGAGGAAGTGGACGTAAAAAGGCTTTCCTTGAAATATATCCTCTTTCTGCACAAGTATTTTTAACAACTGGAATTCACAGTTCTGTAGTTTCAAATTGCATTTGTACCACTAAAACACTTTATGACAAAGTATTTCCAAAGATTGTGGGAGTAATAGAAGTTTCTACCTTTATCATTCTTGCATAGTAAATGTAAAAAGTAAGCCATCTTGGGTTCATCCAAATATACTGTGTATCTTAAGTTTTGTTCTGCATGACAAATTCTAATTAGAAAAATTAGTGGAAAGTTAGTAAGTTTACTTTATTTTTGTCTAAAAGCATGATGATGAAGTACTACCTTTTATAACATGTTTTTCTAATGATTAGATGGATAAAAAAGTCATTGTCCAAAAAAGGAATAATTTAACAATTGCAACAATTTAACCGTGAATTGCGTCAAAAGTATTTAAAGTACAAAAAGAGCAAACAATACAAATTCATGGTATTTTAATAAAATACCATGTAAAAAGCTTATCAAGATTTACTTCCCTCTGGCTTTCCTCGCCCTGTGTGAGTTCTCACTGTCAACTCAGTCTTGGTCTGACCTCCTCCACTGGGCTCCCATGCTCTCCCCTCAGTGCTGCAAGCCTTCCACAATTCTGTGAGACTGCAATTTCTACATGCTGGTTCTTTTCTCAGACAAAGAATGTCAAATGTGGTGTGAAGCTGGCTGCTCTCCTGTCAAAATCTTTTTATCACTCTAATTGCCACACTTAGGAGCTTATCTTTATTTCAAAAAGCTGAACCTCCAGCCCAGAGTGTCTCACAGGTGTAGACCAGCTGAGCATTGACCTGGAGTCAATTAATCTCTAAGAAACACCCTCCCCATTTCAATTTCATCTCCAAGGTGATCCTGATCTTACTTTGTACCCAGCACCTTCCCTTGCGTGGTGGCAATTATACTTTAGAACCCTGTTTACTGGTACTTTATGAATAGCTTTGCACTGCTCAGTTTTAATTTTTTTCTTTCCTTAATAACTTAGAGTGGTCAAATATTTTTCTTTAATTTTCTCAGTACATAAATGAGTCAAGCTTTTCTCTTCTAGATAATTGTAACAGGTTAACATTTCCACCCTGCCACCTACATTTCCTAAATTCTGTAGCAGCTTTCCATCTTATATTTTCCTTTTTTGAGCTTTGCATCTACTTCACAAGAACTTAATTTGGTTGCAAGGTTATCATGTCATATTCATCTTATTAATTCTTTTGCTTCTTGGTGTTTCCATAAAAATCTTAATGAGCATATGCATGTCTCTGTATCATGCACCCACAGATGTGAAAACTGAAATTAATAGCAGTTTGTTTTCTTTCTGCTCAGCAAAACGATCAGCCGTTTTTTATTGAATGTAACTTTGAGAGTTTTCATTTGGATGTTTCAGTTTTATTTGGATGTTTCGTGCTACAATGAGAAGCTCTGTTAATCTCTTCACCCCCTGCCCAACTCCAATACTGTTTCATCCTTGGTTCAGATGAAGGTCATGCTTTCCAGAAACTTTGTGACTTTTTTAGGGTAATCCACATGCTGATGAGTGATCTCCATTGTAAGCTGCTTGGAAACGATGAACAAAGTTTGGAGGTTCATTTGCTTTGTGCGAGGCACTGTAGTAGGCTGTATTCTTGGTTGACTTAGAATTTCATTCAGTTACCTCAGGTTTGCGATAGGGAAAAAAAGAGAGGGTGTTAGAAGAACAGTGGCCATTGGAGAGTGAACCAACGGCAAAAGGAAGACCTTTCTCTCTGTCTCTCTCTCTCTCACTGTCCACTCTGCCTGTCAAAAAAAAAGAAAGAAAAGAACAGGTATACCATCAGAGCAATTCAGAAACTGTGTACTTAAAAAAAAATGAATTCATACATAAGTAGTGTGTAATGACTTAACAGGATCATGAACATGGATGTGAGAGTGAGTGACAATATTGGTTGTTTTTTAAAAATGTAAATGAAGAGATAGAGACAAAAGTAAATGTATGTGGGTGAGTGATTTGTAGAGAATTCAGACAAATGCTGTGGTGCATGTGACTGGACAGTGACTTCTGGTTGGGTGGAAAGGGAAGCCTTCCTCAGGGAGCGGCATTACGTCTGGAGTGTGGGTAATGAGAATCAGCTAGCCTCTAGGTTTCTGGCAAGGATATTTCTAAGCAGAAGGTAGAATTAGTTCCTGAGGTAGAGCAAGCTTAGCTTCTCCTAGCAATGGAAGGAAAGCGCGTAAGGGCAGACAAGGCTAACCATGTAGTGTGAGTTTGGAAGGTGGAGGTTGCAATGAGTTCAACAGTGCCCTACCCTCCCCCCAAAAGGTGTGCCCACATCTGAAGCCCTGAAACCCGTGACCATTGCCTTATTAGGAAAAAGAGCATTGGAGTAGAAAGAAGGAAGCTGGGAAGGGACCATCCTGGGTTGTCCTAGTAGATTTTAAGTCCAAGGATGCATGACACAGAAGAGGGAAAGATACAGAGAGAAGAGCTAAAACGCACAGAGAAACAGAGAGGTTATATAAAGGCAGGGCAGAGACTGGAGTGGGGTAGCCACCAGACAGGGAGGCCAAGGAGTGATGGCAGCTTCCAGAGGCCAGGAGACGCAACTCAGTGCTCTTCCTTAGCATCTCAGAAGAGTGAGGCCCTGCTGACACTTTGATTTCAGACTTCTGGCCTCAAAAGCTGTGAGAAGTTTGCTGTAATTTTAAGCCAGCCATTCTTGAGTGAATTGCTCCAGCAGCCTTAGGAAACCAGTACAGGGAGATGAGCACGTTGAGCACTGGAAGCAAGGGTGTTTACAACGGCAGACAGGACACCTGCATCCCATATTGGAGAGACTGGGTTCAACTTCCAACTCCACTCCCTATTTCAGCTTCTAGTGTGCACCTGGGGGAAGCAGGTGAGGGCTCAAGAAATTGGATCCCTGCCACCCCTGTGGGAGACGTAGCTTGAGTTCCCCAGCTGCCCCAGTCGGGCACTAGTTGTTGCAGGCATTTGGGAAGTGAGCCAGTAGATGACAGCCATATGTCTGCCTGTCCATCTGTCTGTCTACCTCCCTTTATCCCTGTTTCTCTGCCACTCAAATAATAAGATACTTGTGATTTTATGCATAAAAAATTAAAGGCTTGAGTAGATATTGGAGGATGAGAGACTTGCTGTTAGAGGACAAAGATGGTTTGATTTTCATGGCAGAAGAAAAATATTAGTTATGAACTCATGCTCAGATGCTAGAGAGCTTTAGGTTGAATCCTAGATTGCTGTGGGTCTCCTCTCATCAGCTGTGTGACAAGGACAACATATTGTAAGCATCTAGACCCCATGGTTCCTTTCCTAGTCGATCATAATGATGCCCTAATTCATAGCATCATGGTGAGAATTCAATGAGCTTCAAACCTCAAACTTTGGAGTAGTTCCTGGCATTTAACAAGTACTTCAAGAACATTAGGTATTATTGTATGTCTTTTGGAAAGTTTGGAAAATAGATTTTAGGATTTTTAAAGAAATGAGGAAGAGGAAAAGGGATGCCATAGTCTTAAGAGGTTGGATAAAAATGATTACAGTGGAAAATGAGTGGGTTTAGAAACTATTATAAAAATAGAATCAATTCTATCTGGATCTGAAAATCAGAAAGACAAACAAAAAGAGATGCCTAGATTTTTAGCTTGAGAAAATCAGATTCGTGTAATATCATGAAAGACAATGTAGACTCTTTAAAAGGTCAGATTTTTACAGAAAGATTTTTTTTTGAATCTGTTGCTTCAGTTGCTTATTCAACATAAAGTCAAGGAGTGGCTGTGTTCATAATTGAGACATTATGGAAAGACTGTGGAGTTTGGAAATTAAGACTAGAGACACAGAAAATCAAAGGTAACAAACCCCATATTCATCACTTCCTTATAATGTACGATACTTTACAGTCATCTGTGCTGCTTGGGTTGATAACACAGAACAACACAGACCAGATGATCTAGATGATGAACGTTTCTTTGACACCATTGCGCAGCCGAGAAGTCCAACATCAAGGACCAATAGATTCAGTTCTTGATGAGGGCTCTCCTTCCTGGCTCACATAGGGTGACCTTGCCTGAAAGAGTGAGGTGAGGATGGGGGAAGGGAGCTCTGGTCTCGCTTCATCTTTTTTTTTTTAACTTTTTGACAGGCAAAGTTAGATAGTGAGAGAGAGAGAGAGAGAGAGAAACTGAGAGAGAGACAGAGAGAAAGGTCTTCCTTCCATTGGTTCACTCCCCTAATGGCTGCCATGGTCAGCGCTGCACTAATCTGAAGCCAGGAGCTGGGTGCTTCCTCCTGGTCTCCCACATGGGTACAGGGGCCCAAGCACTTGTGCCATCCTCCACTGCCCTCCTGGGCCACAGCAGAGAGCTGGACTGGAAGAGGAGCAACCGGGACTAGTATACGGCACCCCAACTGGGATTAGAACCCAGGGTGCCGGTGCCGCAGGCAGAGGGATTAGCCAAGTGAGCCACAGCGCCAGCCTTGCTTCATCTTTTAATAGGAAGATAATTCTGTCACAAGAGCCACATTGTCATTTGTTCATCTAAACCTGATTATCGCCAAAAGGCTGCACATCCAAATACAATCACATTACAGCTACAGTGTGGGGCTTCAAGCTATGAGTTTGGGTAGGGGTTGAGAGGCAGTTACAGACACCCAGTCCATGACAGCACTTGACAGCACCATGATAGTACATTTGAAGTCATGTACATCTTCTGCTTCTGTATGGTAGAAGTGCCATGCGCAATGTTATGCTGCTGCACTTTTCTTATCAACTCTGTATTCAGCAATATCAGCCAGGAGGGATTATTTATGCCATGGACATTGGGAGATGTTACAAGCCAGCATCCTTCTCTCCCACCCCTGGAAACTTGCTTGCTCAGCTTCTGCTAACCTGTCCACCACTGGACCAAGTGAGACACGAGACACTGATTGTTCTTAGGATGGAAGTTATATCTTTTTATTTGATAATTGCGAAGCACATTTTTTCATATCACTAGAATAATTCCACTTGCTGTTAAGGTGTTAATTCTCTTATGATAGGATCTATAAGACTAAATACTCACCAGAGCAGTGTTTTGGAGAAGACAAGAGCGGCTAGGATCCAGAACTAAAAGAAGAAGCTGGCCTGGGACTGCTGGGCAGGAGTCATCGCCAGTGATGTCAGAGAACACCAGTGAAAGTATTCATGTTCTCACGTGGACAATGCTGAGGACGTTGCTGCTTTCTCCTGGCAGAGGGGGAAGGCATCCTGCCAAGCCTGTGCATGAAAACGAAGCCTCATTTCCCCAAGTGGCAGCCACAGTGGCTGCCCTTAGCTGGAATTAATATGACCAACAACCTGCCCACTATTTCCTCATAGTTTTACCCATAGAGAAAACCACTAGATAGAAAACATTATTTTCCAATTATTTATGGCAGGCTTGCAAAGTCTTGGAAAGGAAGATATTAACCAACCTTTCTCACCTGTGCTTCTTACTTGTGAAAATTAACCTCTGTCACAAATCCTAACATACCCAGGAAGTAGCCTCATGACATACTTCCCTGGTTCACATAAATCTGAAACTGCCTTCAGTATTTTGTGAGTGGAATGTTTAGCCCTCAATACAATCAGAGCTAAAAAATTCTATTAGAGTGTAGAGCCCTTGATGAAATTTTCTATTTGTAGTATCCACATAAATAATTAGAACCTGGTTTCTGTAACATGGAGCGAACTTCAGCTACCGGGTGGCCTTCAGGGGATGGGTAATCTCTGAGATAATCAGCCTCCAATCCCATGGGGTGTAAGGCTTCTCGCTGTAGCCGGCTGTCAGTGGAGAATAACTCAAGTGAGCTTAATATTCAGGATAGCAAAAAGCTTTTCATATTTCATTAAATTGCCTCCTCTTGCAAATGATAGAGCCCAACTTGTAGATCGTGGTTTTATGATTGTGATATTAATAACCATTAGGAAGTATTCTGATACCTCTAGATCACACACAGGATAACCAACAGGGCCTGAATTGATTTTGAGCTGCTGAACTAGGCTGAAACTTTTCACATTACTGGGGGACATTTCATTTCTTACTGGCTTAAACCTGACCATTCTTGATGAGAGGACGTTTTAAAATCATCATCTATCACAATTATTGCAGCATAACTATCCAAGGGAGCAACTCACTAGTCAAATAAGTTATTTCTACCAAATTGGTTATGTTGTGTGAGTGAGAATCTCATCAAGGTTAGCTGAGAGAGAGAGAGAGAGAGAGAGAGAGAGAGAGAGGGAGGGAGGTAGAGATTTATATGGAGCAAGAAAGGAGAGAGAGTATCACAGAAATTAAATCCAGGGTGAATAATGGTTTGAGTCTCATGCACAAACAGTATTCTGGGTCCAAAGGTTTTGTTCTGATTCAATGTTAATAAAATTGTAGTTGCTGTTTCCTATGCATTTAGCATTAGCCTGAGTCATCTATTCTTTGTGTGACAGCTGAGTTCTCCACTCAGCCCTCTCTTCTGTGTATCTCTTAAAAGTTTCATAGCTTGCCTCATTCTTTGTTTACTGAATTCTTTCATATGCCATACAATGTTTGGCAGCAGTAAACAAGACAGAGGCGGATCTTGGCATCACAGAGTTGACCTAGTGGAGGAGGTGAAGAGTAAAAACAGGAATTCAAAACAAGTTAGGTAAATACAGATTGTGGGAAGTTCTGGGAAAAAATAAACCAAGCCTCGGGATTAAAAAGGTAGCTGGGAGGAGTAAAACAGGAATGAGTGATGGGAATGGATAGTACTACTTTAGGTGGAATGTTTCAGGTAATGTGTGGGGGAATGGGTGAAGAAAGCAAGTGAAGAAAGCAAGTGCAGGAAGTGGCTAGAGTTTGGCTTACTAATCACAGCAATGGATGAATCAACCTCCAAGTCACTGACAGCACATTTTGACAAAGCACGTTGACCATTCACACATCTCCCCTTTAATGCCAGGGCATGTGCTAGTTGACCCAGCCAAGGAAGTGCCACACTTTCAGTTCAATTTCTTTATTGATTCTGAGATTTTCAGGTCTATTCAGAATATATTTATAAAGGTTGAGACTTGCATCTGTTTTGTTTGCTGCTGTTATCTTGAACACCTAGAGCTGGGCTTATAAGCACATGGTATGGACTCAAGACATGTGGAAAGAAGTATCTATCGAGTTAACTGTTGAAAAGGGATGGATGGGGATTTGTCTAGGTGTGAATGATGCACTATTGTGTATCCCAAGAGCCTTTCACCTGAAGAAAGCATACTAGAACTGTTGGAAATGGAAGTACTAACCCATGTCTTGCATTTCTTTGATATAGAGGTTTGACTTGGGAAAAACAATAAAATTATTGCTTCTGTTCATTTAGGTACACATGCATGAAGTCATAAGGACCTTCAAGAAAACTGCTATTAATGTAAAATTCATATTTCTACATCCCAAACACAAATACCATGCTGGCATTTAACTTATAATATCTGAAGAATAACTTAATAATTGTGCAAATACATTTTTGTTTTATCTATTTTAATATTGTCTTGGTAAAAGTACTAATATGAATTTATTCTCTGTTAAAATTATGGAAACCTGAGATCTTTAAGGATTAAATATACAGAATGTTTTTAAGCATAGAATTAATGATGCTATTCAATTTTGGAAAAGACTTCCCCCTTAAATCATAACTTCTGAATGTAGCTCTCAGAACTTTTTGCAAATTTATGTGTCCTATGAAATGAAAAATTCATTATTTTCACAAATGTTACCCACAGAAAAGCAGTCACAGAGTAGATGAACATTTAATTAGATTTTCTGATATATTTCTTGCAGTATATTTTTATTCATTAGTCAGTTAAAAATAGTGTTTTAATGCTACTGAAACCTTCACAGAAATTCTGGGGACTTAGTTTTTCAAACTGAATCAAAAACAGACATAATTATAAATTTATAAGAAAATGATTTCCAACTCTAACAATTCAGATTTTCTTTTGACAAATTGGTATAGGTTTCCTCTGAAAGTTTCAAATTGTCAGTGTAATACTGAGAGGCCATTTGTCCTTTGTTCCCTGGAAACACTGATAATCATTGAACCAGTGACCTCTGCCATCTGATCACAAGTGAGTTGATAAACCTGTGCCTCTGCAGCCACTGAGGGAGGAACAGGAGATGAGGCCCACGTATCCCAGCTTCGGCCTGAGCAAGAACCTTACTCTCCAGGTTGTTACACCCACAGGCACTTTAATACCTACTGCAGCCCCATCAGGGCCCAGTTGCATACTCACAGCTTAACCACATTCAACATTACCTGAACTGTCAGACTGCCAGCAAACTCCTGTAGTAATGGAGATGATTTCCACCCAGTCATTCACTCTGTAGTCCCGTTTGGCGTCCAGTTGCTGTCACCCACTTTTCTACAGGCTACTGGTTTACTCAGCAGGAAAACAAAAGTTCCAGTCCACGGAACAGCAAACCATTCAGCATCATGATATTTTAATGTGAATTATAGTCACATCTAAAAGTTTTACCCTGTAGAATATGCCTCCAGATACCACCGAAAGGGGGGTGGTGTGGAATATATATATTTCCTAGCACTACCATGGGGGATTAAAGTTTGATAGTTATGTTATTAAGACATAAATATGTCAAAGTAAAATTTCCCAAAATAAAATTTTGAAACTCAGATGTCTAAAATTTTCTTTTGCCTAAGTGCATTGAAACATCAATCTGAGCGTCCTAAAATGTAAAAGAAAATTAAATAGAGATACTAATAGTGCAGCAGTATAATGAAGTGCTAGGTCAATAGACAAACTCACTGATTTTAGAAAGACATTTTGTTCTTGGATTAAACGTAAAGTATACTCGTTACTTCTGGGTAGGTTATTATCTAGCTAGGTTTAGTATTAATGAGAACATTGTAAGTTTGATTTTAGGAAACTGTTTAGGAAAAATCTTAAGTGATGATCAAGCAAGTGATAAACTACGTTCAGTATAGATATCAGCCCATCTCAGATGTCCCATACTGCATAGAGCTCAGCAACTACTCTGTTAAACCACTTGGAGTAACTCACATTTCATAATAAGTTTCAAATATTTGCAATGCAATTTATCATTTAAAGCATATTCATGAAGATGTTAATGTCAGCAATGAGTCTTAAAGTTGCAGAGAAAAATCATAATGTATAGTAAAAATATGGTGCTATTATGAGAAATACATTCACGTTTCTTTCATTGTACATTTTTTTTGCTGTGTCATGAATGAATAAATGATCAAAGTCAAAAATAATCATCCAGTCACTGGACTTATCCCTAAAAGATGACATATCCATCAGGTCAGGGGATGAGTGATGATTCAGTTGTGCCTAATACTGGAATAATCCCTGAAACCTTTAACGTCTTAAAGCTTTTACTAAGAATAATAATGGTGACATTGGAAAAAGTGATAATGATGATAATAAACACATTATATCAAGGGGACATTTAGAGGATAGAGAGATATTAGAAGTGCCTTTTCTAATCCTCTCTCTTAGCACATAACAATACTGAAGACAAGGATGTGAATTTACTTATCGACTGACAGACAATTTGAGATTGATTTTTTTAAAATTCCATGTTTATTTACAGTTATGTTAAAATTTCTGCAATCTCTTATTCTCACCTCAAGTGGCTCCATTTCAAAATGTTAGAATTGCAGTGATCATGTATTTTATGAGAAACCAAACCTCATAAAGAATTTAGTAGTAATTAAGTGATCAACATAATAAATATAATATTCCCTTTGGCTAAAAATGCTAGTAAATAAAATCAACCCCAATAATATCTCGGTTTATAAGATGTATGTATTTTTAATGACTTCTGCTTTGTGTTTGCATTGACACTTTCTCCTTGCTGGGATAGCATCTTAGTATCACTAAACTCATCTGAGAGTATATTTCCTATTACTGCAAGCAATTGGCCTATTTACATATTACTTTGGTTGGTATGAAATAATGCTAATCTTAGAGAAATTGAGTCATCACACAACTTAAGATCTCTTCATATATATAGAACATAGCATGGATGTGAAAACTTTTGGCTACCTATGCATGATAGCCAGGGATAATATGATTTTAAGCTTTGAAAAAATTAAATGCCATTTAAACTGAACAGATGTACTTATTCATCTATTTATTTAGACTTGAACAAGTTTATTATGTAAAAGAACTTTTAAAGTTTTGATTTTAGGGACAGACCTGCTGTAAGTCAAAGCTTGTGAAGCCACATTCCACATGGGAATACTTGGTTTGAGCCCCAGTGTCTCTTCCTCCAATCCAGCTTTCTGCTTATGTGCACCTTAAGAGGAAACAGGTGAAGTATTTGAATCCCTGTCATCCACATGGTAGACCCAGATGGAGGTGCAGGCTCCTGGCTTCCAGTTGGTCCAGCTCTGGCTACTGTGAGCATTTGGGAATGAACCCAAGGCTAGAAGACGTGTCTCTCTGCCTCCCTCTGTCTCCTTTTTGCACATATGAAATTAAATAAATAAAAACATATGTAGAAAAAATTTCTGACTTTATATCAGGTTCACAATGAGATACTTTTATGCTAATATAGTTTGCACAACTAGTGAAATGATGTAAATATGTGGATTTTAAGCTCTTTAGGATATTTGTATGTAAATTCATCTGTTCATTTGTTCAGCATTTGTGGAGTGCCTATGATGTAGCAGACATAGGGAAACAAAGGTAACAAATGATATCTTTTAAAATATTAACAATATTATTTAATATGAATGGTCCTCAAAATTCATGACAAATGCTATTATAAAAAATGCAAGTTTTTTGCACCAAAATAAATTATCTTCCAATACCTTTTTTCCACAAACTTCTTTAAATACTCTCATAGAAGACAGTCATTTTGATTTATATACAGAAGCACAGCTGAGGAAAGATTTCACTAAGGAATTTCAAGTTTTTGAATGTACCGTATTAGCTGTGAACTCCCAGGACCATCTGAAACCATGTTTATCTAAGCAAGATTATGATCATAGTTGTACATGGCAAAAACAACTAATGATATTTTTTCTAATTATAAAGATGCATTAGAATTCAATTTGATGAGATTCGCTTTTGTATTTTCTTTGTCTGCAGTAATGACCCCCTAACATTGAACAATTCTATCACAAGGAAGTTACCCTTTCGCTGCATATTTATATGTATTATGCAAGTGTAGATTCATACATGCAACTCTCAGTGAACCATAATATATACTTGGCTTTGAATTTATTATAATTCAAAGACTCAACTGCACTTACTTTCTTATTAAAATGGAAATATATTTCTTTTTAAAGAGTTACTTATTTATTTACTTAAATGAATGAGTGACAGAGAGAGCATGGACATAATGGCTGGGACTGGGCTAGACTGAAGCCAGGAAGCAAGTATTCCATCTGGGTCTCCCAGATGACTGGCTGGGACCCAAGTACTTGTGCCGTCTTCTGCTGCCTTCCACAGATGCATTCTGATCCACAGAGCTGGATCGGAAGTAGAATAGCCAGAACTAGAACTTGCACCATGATATGGGCTGCACAAGCATCTTAAGAGGTAACTTACCCACTTTGCCACAGTATAAAATGGAGATAGATTTCTATGAAGGAATAATAATATGAAATTCCACAACCTACTATACTTCAAATCCAATAATTTAGTTTCAAGTAAAATTGAACAGAAGTCATACGCTAAAAATATTTTGGCTCGAAATTTATTTCACTCTGATTATCAGAACAACCACATTTGGTTATGTAAACACAGAGAAAGCAATAAACATCCCTTCTAATCATAAGAGTCCCACATTTTCTAATTTCTCCCTGTAAATAACACCAAATAGTTCCATGTATTTATTTCACCATTCTTTGGCACTTTTTATAACTGCATGCCCATAAAGGTAAAAACAGTATTCAGCGAAATGCATAGAGCAGCAGAAACTAACCACAGTGCAGTGTCAAGGACATCCAGTTACTTCCCAGGGACCCACTACTGAACATAAAACTGAAAGCTCCAAGATTTTTTTTCAGAGTCCTGTGCATCTTATGTTTTGGTGTCTGATGGGCAATATCATAACCTTGCAAATGCCCTCAACTCTTACTGACCTTCCTAATGTTGCCTTTTGGTGACGAGGAAATTAACAAGTACATATATAGTATTTCCCATATTAAAAATGCGTCAGAGTAATTCTGCCAGATTTTCCCATAAAATAGTTGTTCAAATGTATTTGGCTTTTGTGATAGGATCCCAGTCCTGCTGGACTTGCTACTTGGTGTCCTGGTATTGTTAAAATTATCATTTACCATTCCCTGGGTAAAACATCTTAGTTGGATTTCTCTTGAACTGTTGTTGGAGTACCACGTTAGAACCAGTGTAGAAATTAGGAGTCGGTACTGTGGCACAGCAGATTAAGCCACTGCTTATGATGCCTGTCTCACATAGGATTAACAGCATGATCCCTGGCTTCCCTGCTTCCTATCCAGCTTCCAGCAGTGTGCCCAGAAAGGCAGCAGGAGATGGCCCTAGAACCTGGTCTCCAGATACCCATGTAGGAGACTAGAACAGAGTTCCTGGCTCTCCCCCCTCTCCCCCCTCCCCCTCTCCCTCTCCCCAGTTTGCCTTTGAAATAAATAAATCTTTTAAAAAACTAGTGTTGAAATTATTGAGGATGATTATGATAATGCATCAGCTGTTTAAGTCCTATTAGATTCATGCAATGATTTCCATTGAATGACCCTGATTCCTTTGAGAGCTAGGTATAATTTCAGGAACATGGAGCAAAGTCAGTAGCAAATATAGAGCAGTGGAGTGCCTTTTGTGCTGAGTGACTCAACAGAAAACGCTGGGTTTTCCCCCATGCCAAAGCCTAGTACTTGTTTATATGCTTAGGAAAGCCCATCAATTATTTGGGGCTTTTGGGTATCATTTATGTGTACTGACCCTATGGATTATTCTCTTTAATTAAAATAAACTATATCATGGCAAAGATAAATCACTGGCATCCAATGCATAACAAACCATGTTATAAATTACCTTCTATCATTGGCTCTGCAAGTAGAATTCTACTAGGTAAATGGACACAAACATATGTGAAGAGAAGTTCATGGTTTGGTGGCATAGAAACATAAGCTATCCATAGTTATTTATTTTAGTGTTTTTGGATATTTTGTCATCAGATAGTTCTAGCATTTTATAACCTAATTGTGTTGGTCATTTAAAATTTATTATAACAAGAGAAAAATGCACAACAATGTATATGGTGCTAGGGTCAGTTAACAGAAGACAGAACTTCTCTTATTTGCTTAGAGTATGGCTTTGAAATCATTTTCCTACTTGAATAAACCATTAAGTTACTGCTACTTGGGGATAGAATGGAGGCTAAGTACATGAGAGACAATATTTTTGTTGGATGAATGTTTTTATGTTGTTTGGCTTAGATTTTACTAACTGTACCTTAATGTTGATGTAAGAAGTACAAACATTAATCTCAGAATAGACATGAATCATATTAATAGCTCAAGTTATCTATTCACATTTTAGTGATAATTCCACAGATAAAATGAATTATAGCTAGAAATTCCTTAACTTGTTCATAAATCTAAAGATGTTTGAACATTTCTAAAATTTTAAACTTACTTCTTACAGGATAACTCTGGGACAATGTAATGGAATACTTCAAAAATCAGTCCAATAATCTCTTACTTTTCTCTATAAATTGACAAGCTTCAGTCATTTGTTTTCATATACAAAGAGCATATGAAAAACAGGTTCTTAGATAAGTCTACAATCTTTCAAAATTAAGAGAAAATAACAGATGTTAATGCTGTTGAGAATACACAATCTATATTAAAACATTTCAAAGATAATGAACTCCTTCTGATGTAACTGCATTTATTATTGAGAAGCCACTAATAAAAAAAGAACCAGGTTGCAGCAAATTGGTTAAGAATCTCTGCCACCCACTTGCCTCCACTTCTTCATCTTCCACTCCATACTAACTCTGTGCGTATGATGCCATACCATCTATTCTGTCACTCAAAGGAAATAACAGAGTTAATTATTTTTCCATTCCTCCAACTCTGTCTTCCCAGTTAGTACTGAAAATTTTATCTCATAATTTAAAAAAAAAAAACCTTCTCACATTTCTTCATCATTGCTATCATATTCCTCACTTAGTCTCAAAGTATATATCTCATAGACTACTTCAACACTCTCTTAACTATGCATTCTTTCAGCTTCTAATCTTATTTTCTTAAGACTATTCTTTATACCACTGCCAGAGTGTCCTACTTAAAACGCAAATCATCTCTTAAAACCCTAATGGGTCTCTATATTCTTTTGGCTAAAATTCAAATCACCATGTGTGCCATAACTAACAGACCTTATCCTGGATCTTTTATAATTCCCCACACACAAAAGTACCTCCTCTGATTGCACTTCATGATCTAACAATATCAACTTAGTTATAGTTCTCCATTTTTCTCCACATCCTCACCAGCATTTGTTATTTTTTGTGTTTTTGTATGAGTGTCATTCTAGCTGGGGTGAGGTGAAACCTCATTGTGGTTTTTTTATGCATTTCTCTAATGCCTAGTGATCCTGATCTTTTCATAACTGGATTACTTGTTTTGATGTTGCTGAGATTCTTGAGCTCCTTATACATTCTGGATATTAATCCTTTATCAGGATTTTGGCTCGCAAATATTTTCTTCCATTCTGTCAGCTGCCTCTTCATTTTTTTGAGTGCTTCCTTTGTTATGCATAACATTCTTAGCTTGAGATAATCCTATTTGTTTTTGCTTTTATTACTTGTCCTTCTGGTGTCTTATCCAAGAAACTGTTACTTACACCAATGTCTCGTGTTGTTTCCCTTATGTTTTCCTCCAGCAGTTTGATCATTTAAAGTCTTAGGTTTAGGTCCTTTATCCATTGTGAGTTGATTTTTGTATAGGGTATAAGTTAATGGTCTTTTTCTCACACTTCTGCATGTGAAAATCAAATTTTCCCAACACCATGTGTTGGAGAGACCATTGTTCCACTAGGGAATAACTTGAGGCTGTTTGTCAAAGATTAGTTGTTTGTAAATTTGTGGATTGTTTTCTGGGGTTTCTAGTCTTTTCCATGATCCACATGTCTAATTCTTGGCCAGTACCAAGATATTTTATAACTGTCCTCTAATATGTCTTAAAATTTGATATTGTGATGTGTCTGACTTCGTTTTTATTGTTTAAGATTGCTTTGTCTCTCTGGGGTATCTTGTGTTTCCATATGAATTTGATGGTTCTTCTTAGTTCTGAGAATAATGTCCTTGGTATTTTGATTGTGACTGCGTTGAAGTGTAAATTCTTTGGGTAGTATGGACATTTTGATTTTATTAACTCTCCCAGTCCATGAACATTTTTCCATTTTGGGTGGTTTCTTATAGCTTTCATTCATGCTTTGTAATTATCATTGTGGAGATTTTCCGTATCTTTGGTTCAGTTTATTCCAAGGTATTCAAATATTTTTGTAGCTATTGTGAATGGGATCGATTTTACAAGTTCTTTCTCAGCCATGACACTGTTTTGATATACAAATGCTATTGGTTTTTATGTGTTGATTTTTTGTCCTGCAACATTACCAAACACTCTTATAAGTTCCAGTAATCTCTTATTGAAGTCGTTTGGTTTTCCCTATGTGTAGGAACAAATCATCTGCCAACAGGGAAAATCGACTTTTTCCTTTCCAATTTGTATTTTTTGATGCATTTTTCTTACCTAATGGCTCTGGCTAAAGCTTCCAGAATAATGTTGAATAGTAACGGTGAGAGTGGGAATACTTGTTGGGTTCTGGATCTTAGTGGAAATGCTTCCAACTTTTCTGAATTCAGTATGATGCTGGCTATGGGTTTATCATATACTGTCTTGATTGTGCTGAGCTATGTACCTTCTAGGTCCAATTTCTTTAATGTTTTCATCATGAAATGGTGTTGTATTTTATCAAATGCTTTCTCTACATCAATTGACATAATCACAGGGTTTTTATTCCTCAATTTGTTAATGTGATGTACCAAGTTTATTGATTTGCGAATGTTGGACCTTCCCTGTATCACACAGATAAAGCCCTTTTGATATAAGTGGGTGATCTTTGTGATATGTTGTTGGATTTGATTAGCTACTGTTTTGTTGAAGATTTTTGCATCAATGTTCATCAGGGATATTGATGTATACTTCTCTCTTTGTTGTATCTTTTATCAAGTGTTGGAATTCAGGTGATTCCAACCTGATAGAAGGAGTTTGGGAGGATTCCTTCTCTTTCAATTGTTTTGAATAGTTTGAGAAGAATTCGAATTAGTTCAGCCATCTAGTGCTCGGCTTTCCTCTGTTGGGAGGGTCTTTATTACTGATTCAAATCTATCTTGCTTATTGAGCAATTTAAGTATTCCATGTCTTCTTCCTTCAATTTTGGTAAATTACATATATCCAGAAATCCATTTCTTTTAGATTCTACCCATTTGTTGGCATAGAGCTATATGTAGTATTTCCTGGTGATTATTTTAGTTCTGTGGTATCCACTGTAACATCTCCTTCTTCATCTCTGATTTTATTTATTTGAGTCTTCTCCATTTTTTGTTAGTTTGGCCAGTGGTGTATTAAGTTTTTTTTATTTTTTCCAAAAAAAAATGCAACTGTTCAATTTCTGTTTTCTTTATTTTAAATTTTGTTTATTATCTACATTTTATTATTTCTTTCTTGCTACTAATTTGGGGTTTGGTTTGCTCTTATTTTTTCTAGACTTGTTTTTTGAGATACATTGTTGGATCATTTGCTTTATGCCTTTCCAATTACTTGTTTAAGTCTAATTGCTATGTTTACTTTAATACTACTATTTCTGTATCCCACAACTTTTTCTTTTTTTTGACAGGCAGAGTTAGACAGTGACGAGAGAGGCAGAGAGAAAGGTCTTCCCTCCGTTGGTTTACCCTCCACATGGCCACTGTGGCTGGCACACTGCAGCTGGCGTGCTGCGCTGATCCAAAGCCAGGAAACAGGTGCTTCTCCTGGTCTCCCATGCAGGTGCAGGGCCCAAGAACCTGGGCCATCCTCCACTGCCTTCCCGGGCCACAGCAGAGAGCTGGTCTGGAAGAGGGGCAACCGGGACAGATTCCGGCGCCCTAACTGGGACTAGAACCCGGTGTGCCGGCACCACTAGGCGGAGGATTAGCCTATTGAGCCATGGCGCTGGCCCACATCTTTCTTTTTTATTGATCCCTTAATCATTATATAGTATCTCTTTTAACAGTTTTTGTGTTAAAGTCCATTTTGTCTGATATTAAGATCACTACACCTGCCTTTTCCCCCTGTTAGCATGGAGTATCTTTTTGGGTCCTTTCTCCTTTGGTCTGCATGTGTCTTTGTTGGTGAGGTGTGTTTCTTGTGTAGGCAGCAAATAGATGGGTCTGGGTTTTAATCCATTCAGCCAGTCTGTGTCTTTTAACTGGAGAGTTAAGGCCATGTACATTCAGGATAACTATTGATAAACAGCTACTTGGCCCTGCCATTGTTTGGTCAATGTTTGTAACATTTGCTTTGTATTTCTTTTGTACTTTTATTGGGGGATTTTCTGTCTTTGCATTGTTTCATGATGATGCTTTTCTTTCTGTGTTTCTATGTGGAGCGTTTACTTAAGCATCTTTTATAATACTGGACAAGTGGTTACAACTTCTTTCAATTTCCATTTGTCATGGAAGGTCTTTATTTCACCTTCATTTATAAAGAAGAGCTTTGCACGGTACAATATACTGGGTTTTTTTCTCTTAATATGTTTAGTATTAATTTTCTCTAGCTTAAATCATACTGCCCTGTTGATATTGCACCTTCCTAGAACCCCTGAAAGCTTGATTTTTATGTGTTGTGGTAAAGATATTTTTCAAAATTTTTACCCAAGTGAAATCAAAATGTAAATAACTTAATCCTCACAGTTCAGTCAGACCTTCACTTAGTCATCTGTGGAAATGCCAAAATGGAGCCCAAGTGCAATAATTGTTCATTAAAAGCAATTCAATATGTGGTCTTCCTGTAATAGATAAAGGAAACACATCCCAAGAATTTTTTGCCAGTTTATCTACTTCCTCCTGTGAGCATGCTGTTCTATGTGCTGAAATGCAACTCTTAAAACTACTGTGGGCCAGTGCCGCAGCTCACTAGGCTAATCCTCTGCCTAGCGGCGCCAGCACAGCAGGTTCTAGTCCTGGTCGGGGTGCTGGATTCTGTCCCGGTTGCCCCTCTTCCAGGCCAGCTCTCTGCTGTGGCCAGGGAGTGCAGTGGAGGATGGCCCAGGTGCTTGGGCCCTGCACCCCATGGGAGACCAGGATAAGTACCTGGCTCCTGGCTTCGGATCAGCGCGGTGCGCCAGCCGTAGCGTGCGGGCCGCGGCAGCCATTGGAAGGTGAACCAAAGGCAAAGGAAGACCTTTCTCTCTGTCTCTCTCTCTCACTGTCCACTCTGTCAAAAAAAAACTACTGTGGTAGAGGTCGGCGCTATGGCTTAGCAGGTGAAGCCGCTACCTATAATGCTGGCATCCCATATGGGCGCTATTCAAGTCCCGGCTGCTCCACTTTCAATCCAGCTCTCTGCTATGGCCTGAGAAAGCAGCACAAGATTGTCCAAGTCTTTGGACCCCTGTACCTGCATGGGAGCCCCAGAGGAGGCTCCTGGTTCCTGGTTTCAGATCAGTGCAGCTCTGGCTGTTGTGGCCAATTGAGGAGTAAACCAGCGAATAGAAGACCAACTTCTCTCTTTCTCTGCCTCTCCTCTCTCTGTGTAACTCTTGACTTCCAAATAAATAAATCATTAAAAAAAAGCTACTGTGGTAAAAATTATTTTGTGTGAATTAAAATTTAAAAAAAATTGCTTTGGATCCTTTCAGAGGTGAAAGCAAAGACCCTTACCCCATCTCAGTGGTCTGGTGGCACACTGCTAAAATCCTTTTAAACTCCCTATCAATATGTACATGATTTTCCTGTTTTTGAAAAAGTGATGCAACTTTAATCATTCTTGTGTGCAAGAAAATGATCATATTCATTGACTTGTAGCCAAATCATTGACCATTTTCTTTTGATCTTACATTCTTTACAAAAATTTAAACTCTTTCCAAGATAAGGTTTAAAATGTTAAGAGGAAAGTATTTATATACTTGAAGTTCAATCAAACATTCATTTAATAGTCAATATTATTTTCAGCTTGTACAGTCCATCAATTCTCTGATCTCATCTCTTCTCATATTCTGTGACCTGATAATGTGTCAAGGTCAATGCAATATTTGCTAACTGCTTGTGAATGTATCTTCCAGATAACTGTGTTATTTTATTGGCATAGATCTTTGCCTTTTTCAGTTTTCAAAGGTAGTGTAGCTTTCATCAATAGAAAATGAGCATTCTATGAAATTATTTTACCACTGTAACTCCTCAGATTCTGTCGCTGAATAGCTCTCCACAAAGAAGTGAGGGTGCTAGCCAGAGTTTTAGGGAAACAGCCTCAGGGCCGAGGTTTTCTTCTTAGGTCCTAGAGTGTCCTGAGGTGAAGGTGTTGATGTTCGAAAAAAAAATTTATTTCAATTCAAAGAAAGATGTTTTAACACACATGGAATTTCATTCCTTGTGCAGTTGTGTTTTGTAGGAAACATGATTTGGAGGTCAAAGGACTTAAATCTCTTAGCTGTCACCATTGCGTTGCCTTAGATTATGGGAAATCAAGAAAGCAATGATCCCCAGTTCTTCCATGTGTATGCGTAGAGACATATCTACCCATAAATAACTGAAGATAATGTTGGGCCTTTATTAAATTTATACTTTAGGAGGCTAGAGGATATGTGACTGAACCCCACAAACTCCAGGATCTAGATGGAAGAATGTAAATCTGAATGATGTATATGCTGTGTCCTTCATAAATTCACAAGTCTGCAGAGAGATAAATACAAAGTGGCATACCCAAAAGGCTGGACAGAGATAAGTTCAAGGGACTGGGATCAGGCCAATATTGCTGCAGTATAAAGTAAGTTAGGATTGGGGAAGAGCAGAGAGTGGAAGTTTGAAGGAGAAGCCCCTTGTATTCTAGGCTAACACAAATTATTTTGGGGGTAGCGGGCATACACTTGTAAAGGTGGTTTGGAACTAGATTATGAAAAGCCTTTAGTAACAGCTTGAGAGTTGTGGAATTCTCCCTCTGGGAAACATAAAGTATATCATGACTAACTGTTTATGTAAAAAATCCATCCTGAAATAAGCTAGTAAATGAAAGCGGGCTCAATGCAACGTTATCACTTTTTGCATAAAATTATACCAATACATGTGGTATCTGGGATTGAATAAAAATGGTTGAAAAGAACAAGTATAAATGGAACTTGACAACTGACTTGATAAGGATAAAGAATTACTCCCTGAAAGTAAGCAAATATTCTAAAAATTTTAACTTGTTAGATGGCTTAAAACTGATCTGAAATGTAATATATCCGAATGAAGTAGACATTTTGAAATCCAATGATTATTTATAGCCCTTGTCTCTTCCATTGAGGAACAGTGGTTTTCTTTTTTTTTTTTTTAATTTTCTCTTCATACTTTTTGTTGAACTCTTCTACTTAATGTAAGGTTAACAATATGATAATTAAGTAAACTGAAAATAGATCTTTGTAAGAACTAATAGTGGAAATGTGAGAGGGAGGAGGAGGAAGGTTTGGATCATAAGTGGGAGGGACAGTGCGGGGCTGGGTAGGAGAAGTATCAGTATGTTCCTAAATCTGTATATATGAAACACATGAAACTTGCATAACATAAATAAAATTTTTAAAACAGTCTTGAGAAATAACTGTATTTGGAGGAAGCATAGTAGGAGTGTACAAGTTAAGTGATAGGGAAAATTCAAAAGTCTAGGAAAGAATCATAGTGGCAAGTCAGGGAGAGACCAGGGAAATTGTTTTCTTGGCAACCAACGCTCTTCTTGATAAGATCCTCTCCTACTCTAAGACACAGTTCAAAAATCACCTCATTTGAGGAGACTTCCGTTGAATCTCCAAAGTTATCCCACTGTCCCACCCCCCACAGAGGCAATACATCTCATCTTTTTGCCAATATCTACTATTTCGTATGTCTTGGTGTTCACAGCAGAGCACTAACATTCTGCTGCATTACATATTTCAGGTGTATTGCTCACACTAGGCAATGAGGTCATAGCAGCTGCCCTTAGTTTTCTTGTAGGAAGAGACAGAACATGAGGAAAAGTGCATGGAAGGATGCATATCTTCACTGAAGTTGGAGAAATTCATTGGGAAGCTAGGAACTGACAACCAGAGAAGGATGCTAGTAACCAATACCAGAAAATAAAATGAGTAGAATGTACAGTGGGCTTTTCTACAACCATATTCAGGTAGCAGAAACAAGGACTAATCACATATAATTCACAGCTGAAAATTGGAGTGGTTAAAATCAAGTTCACTGGGATGTTACAGATAACAAAATGGAAGTCCCTGGTCAAGGACTTCTGGCTGCGTATGGCTCAGAAACAAACTGGAAGATGATCGATGATCTGTAAAAAGTTGGGTGTAAAAGGTTATTACATGATTGTATGGTGCAGTGAAATATAAAAAAATAGAATCATAGTTAAGAAGTAGGTAGTGGATACGCATAGAGACTATGGCTAGAGAGAGAGGATACAAAGTTCAAAGTTTGGAAAATAAAACAAAGTCAGACAGAAATTCTCAATGTGAGGCAATGCTAGTTCAAGGCCAATGTAAAGTGAGGAGGAATTCCATTTAGCTCTGCTGTGGATGATGAAGGTCACCTGTACTGGCCAGGGTCTTCACAAAAATAGAATCATAGGATGTGCATTTACTTGCATATGTAGAAGGAAATTGATATTAAGGAATTGGCTCATGAAATAATGGAGGCTGTCTCATCTAATACCTGCAACGCATGCTGGCAGATAAATATCTGGGAGAGCCAACAGTGCAGCCCAAGTTTTAAGGCCACCGGACTGGAAAGCCAGAAGAGTCACGGCGCAGATGAAATCTGAAGGCAGGTCTGCTGGAAAAGTCTCCTGCTTGGACAGGCTAGTCTTTTGTTCTATCCAGGCTTTCCACTTACGGATAAGAAATAACCACTCTATAGAGCAAAACAGACTTTACCTGTGATTGATGAATTTAAGTGTTAATTTCATCCAGAATCATCCTCCAGGCACAGGCGTTGAGCTTGGTACTGAAGGAAACCTGCACCCCATATCTGACTGATTCCTGGCTCCAGCTCCTGATTGCAGGTTCATGCTAATGCGAATCCTGGGAAGCAGTGGAAAAAGCTCAGTGGGTGCAGGTGTCCTCTCCCTTTCCCTCTTTCTATCCCTCTCTCCCTCTCAATCTCTCCATCTCTCCATCTCTCCTTCCATCTCAAATAAATATTTTAAAATCGCCCTTCAAATCAACCATCACATCATCTGAGCTGAAATGGCACTCAAGTCTGTTTCATGCACAATTTCCGTATGTTTTACCATTTCTTCTTTTGCTGCCACCATTCATACTTCTTACTTTCTAAGTAATAATATAAGCTAAAATCTCATTAGAGGACAAGAAGGATCTTCAGTAGGAATATAGAAATGAATGCAGTCAAAAGGTGTCTTCTTTTAACAAAAAGATTTATTTATTTGATAGAGTTACAGAGGTAAAGGCAGAGAGAGAGAGAGAGAGAGAGAGAGAGAGAGAGAGGGAGGGAGGGAGAGAAGTAGGGGGGGGGGGTCTTCCATCCACTGGTTTGCTCCCCAGATGGCTGCAACAACTGGATCTGGGCTGATCCCAAGCCAGGAGCCTGGAGCTTCCTACAGGTTTCCCACATGGGTACAGGAGCCCAAGCACTTGGGCCATCTTCTGCTGCTTTCCCAAGCCATTTCAGAGAGCTGGATCAGAAGTGGAGCAGCTGGGACTGGAACCGGTGCCCAAATGGGATGCCAGCACTTCAGGCAGTGGGTTTACCCACTGCACCACAGCACTGTCCCCTCAAAATGTGTCTTAATCTAAGAAAAAGCTTCTAAAGTAGGAAGAAATGGGTGGTGATCATTAGTACCAATGACAGAAGCCACTGCAAAAGGATCAGCTATGGTATAAAAAAGACTTTCATTACTCTGTGTATATGTAAGGTGCTATAGTGAAAGGAAATTATTGTTTTTAAAGATTTATTTTATTTGAAAGACCAAGTTAGAGAGGTAGAGACAGCGAGGTAGTTCAGTCTTCTGTCTGCTGGTTCACTCCCCCAGTGGCTGCAATGGCCAAAGCTGAGCAGATCCGAAGCCAGTAGCCAGGAGCTTTTTCTGGGTTTCCCACATGGGTGCAGGAGCCTAAGGACTTGAACCATCCCCCACTGCTTTCCAAGGTGCATAATCAGGGAGCTGGATAGGAAGTGGAGCAGCTGGGACTCAAACTGGCACCCATATAGGATGCTGACACTGCAGGCAGGAGCTTTAACTTGCTGCGCCACAGCACCAGCCCCTGGGAAATTAATTTTGTAAATGGAAAATAAGGTTACTCATCAGATGACCTTAAAAGACATATTCTCCTGGATTGTCCAGTAGGCTCAGTAAAACCACAGGGATCTTTGCAAGTGAAAGAGAACAAGGAGAGGTGAGTGTGGAAGCAGGATCTGGGTGCTTTGATGTGAAAGGCTCAAGCTGTCATTTCGGGCTCTGGGGACAGAAAGGAACCATCACAATGCGGGTAGCCTGGACATAGCAAGCACGTGATTCTGCCTGGGGCTTCCAGAGCAGCCAACACTTTGATTGCTACACAGTGAGATCTGGAGCAGATGTCTGACTTCCAGAACTGTGAGATAATAAAATCATGTTGTGTTAAGCTATTAAACTTGATGCAATTCGTTATAGCAGGAATATGAAAATAATGCAGACACTTTCATACAACAAAATCCAATTTCTTTAATACTGTTAAACTTGGTTAAGACTAATTTAAATGTAACCTTGTTTAGACTAAGTTGATTAATTAACTTGATTACACCTAGTTGTTAAAAAGGGGGAACACTTCATGGCCAGCACCACGGCTCACTAGGCTAATCCTTTGCCTGCGGCGCCAGTACTCTGGGTTCTAGTCCCAGTCGGGGAGCCGATTCTGTCCCGGTTGCTCCTCTTCCAGTCCAGCTCTCTGCTGTGTCCCAAGAAGGCAGTGGAGGATGGCCCAAGTCCTTGGGCCCTCCACCAGCACGGGAGATCAGGAGGAAGCACCTGGTTCCTGGCTTCGGATTGGTGCAGCGTGCCGGCAGAGGCAGCCATTTGGGGGGGGGGGGGGGGGTTAACCAATGGAAGGAAGACCTTTCCCTTTGTTTCTCTCTCTCACTGTCTAACTCTGCCCATAAAAGTGGGGGACACTTCAGTACAGTAGAAATAATGTTGGGACTTGGAGTCAAGAAAACCTTTGTCTTCACTTCTACAAAAAAGCTAAAAATGGAGTTTGGCAAGCATTTATTTTTATTGTTGTTGTTTTGAAGGTTTGATTATTTATTGGAAAGTCAGAATGACAGAGAAAGGGAGAATCAGAAGGAGAGACAGATCTCCCATCCACTGATTCACTCTCCAAATGGCTGCAACAGCCAGGGCTGGCCCAGGCCAAAGACGGAAGCCAGGAGCTTAATCTGGGTCTCACATAGGGACAGTGGGTGCCCAAGGATTTGAGACATCTTCCACTGCTTTCTCAGGCTCAGGCAGCAGCTTAAACCACTGAACCATAATGCTGGCTCCATTTGGCAAGCATTTAAACCTCAGCAAATTTCTCCCATCCCATATAAAATAAATAGTTTGATTAGGTGATATGTAAGGTTCCTTGCAGTTATAAATAATCATAAGTAGATGAAAAAGATGTCTGAGTCCATGCAAATTAACCTGTACATTTCTATAGTTCTGTATTAGCATGTGGAACATTCACTTAAGGTTTTTTTAATGTCTAAGATATGCACTTTCCTCCAAAATGAATGGATTTCAGACCAGGGTGCTCTAGAGGTAATTGCATAAGGGTGTATGGGATGAGGGGCTTTCTTGGCATTTCTAAAACAGCAAGTAGATGGGAATTTTAACCTTTTATATCATCGGCCTTGGATCTCCTCTGTTGGAGCAGCATGAACTACAGAGATCCTTTAATCATCAGGCAGAACCTACCTTCACCCATTCTGAGAGTATGCTTCCAGGGTGCTCTCCCATCGTGACCAAGTCTGTTCCCTTCTCTATAGAACAAATGATCGGTGCCAGGTTGTTTCATTTGAAACTCAAAAGCATCCATTTTTATTTTGTTGGGTTGTTGAACTTAGAGGTTAGTAAGAACCCCCACTAGGGCAATCACCTATGGAACATGGGTGAGAAAAGCTCAAGAACTTGGTCTAAGAAGAGAGTAAAAGAAGCAGACGTGGAATGGTTAGCAAAGATGGGAGTGGTGTGGGAGTGGGTGGTAGAGAAAGAGAGAGCCAGATATGGAGATGGAGCCAGAGTGAGAATATGAATGAATGGCCATGATTGCCGGCTGCCAAAGTTGGCATTAGGGAGACAGTCGCTTTTACTTCTGAGTGATATAGAATGGACTTGCCACTATCTCACATTTTTGAGGAACTAAGTTGCATGGCTTTTTTTCCTTGCAGATAGTCTCTGCCTATGGTAATAGACTTTCACTAAGTCAGCGCTGACTTTCCATGCAAATAGCTAATCATTTATAAAAAATTCATTTTAAATGATCTCATAGCATTCAGTGGGCAGGACACCTAATTATGAAATAATGACTACTCAATTACATAACAAAAATTTCAATTCTCAGTATTTGAGTTAAACATTGAAGTGTGCTGTTTTTTTTCCTCTATGCCTGTTTCCTATTTATTATTTTCTATTGAAAAATCTATGCAGGTATAGAAGAAACACATTAGTATTTTTCATTAGAAATTCAACTCTGTTAAGGAAAAAGAAGCAATACATTACTCAAGACATCCTCTTGGGTTTGCAAGTATTTTTTATTTTTTAAAAACAAAAAACATTTCCATTGACTTCTGAAGGTTATTTTGTTTACACCTAAAAATGATGAATGAGAATATTTACCCTAGTATACAGTTAAGTGTTCTTTGCTCTAAGAAAAGCATACAACCCTCTGTTTTGCATTACATTCAAAGATGTGAATGTTTTAAATATTAATATTCTCTCTTGGATCCATAAGAAATTGTGTCAGTTTCTATTGTACCTAGGGATTTTTCCATTGCTTTTGGTATAAATATACAAAACCTCACAAAAGGTGGAATTTATTGATGTATTACTAGTGTTACAGCAATGACAGCTTGTCATATGCTTTGCAAAGAGAGTCATTAGCCAAATGGAAATTTAGGTCAGCTAACATTTCTGAATGATATTTAGGGGATCAGTGAAATTATTGGAAATGTGCTTCATATTTCATCACGCAAATGTCAAACTCGATCCTTCATTCATTTATTTACAGCCGTGTTCCCAGTATTAGCTGGTTGTGCAACCTGTGAAGCTCTGTCATTTAATAAAGCTTCACTCCCCACATTTCTGATTCTGAGCAATTGAAGTGAATCACTATTTCTTATATCTTTGAATAAGCCTGTACACACACACAATTACTCATGTGTATTATATATAAACACATATGACAGTGACTAACTATATTAAGATATAGATGCTCATAACTTTTCTTCTCTCGTATCATTTAAAGAAAGGGTGCATCTCCATTGATGAATGGGTAAAGCCACAAATGATAGAAGTCACGGTCTCTAGTTTGCCATGTAGCTTCATCAGGGTGACCAGACAGACAAGACTGCTAGGCAATAAAAAAGAGACAAGAAGTAATATAGATGGGAAAGGAAGCCAGGAAAAAGAAATAGACAAACAGGTAAGTAAGGGAATCTTTTCCAAGTGTTGATGAGGGCTGTGTGCTAGTCTTCCTTCTTGGCTGTGTTGTTGTTTCTTTGTATATGGCCATGCTCAGATTGACTTGGATGAGAAAAAGGCCCCTTTACACTCCTTCGATACACACATGTATACATGCAAGTGTACTGAGATGTCCATCTGGTATATTAGAATGGTTTTATGTACCTTGATTTAGTGAAAAAGAAATCATATAATTATGTGAGTATTAGAGACTTAGATTGTATCAATCCTCTCAAACTATGACCCAGGATCAGAACAAATACCTTCTGATTAAAATCAAACTCTTTGTGACTGATCTTAGAAAAATCCTGGTTTAACTCCCTCATTTCCATCTTGTTCTCCTTTCCCAGTCAATGCATTCTCATGTTCAGGCTTTAGAACTTGTTATTAATAATGATTGCATACCCTCCATACTCCCAGGTTTAAGCATAAGGCTTTCCATTTATAACCATGCATCTTTTCAACTTACTCTCTCTAGAATCCCCATTCCAACAATTCTTTGACTTCATGGAAACCCCCAATGCACTGATCCTGCCCTGTTCTCATTCTTTCTCAATCCCATGTTTTCCCCAGTCCCCTCTTATCTGGCCTAGATTTCATGATAATCACTGTGGTTGCTCCTCTGCATAGAGCCTTCTCCACCTTCCCTTTGCCCCTCTATCATATTTGCTGAGAAAAATCCCAACCATGTTGTTTTTAAAGATCCATTTATTGATTTGAAAGGTGGAGTGACAGAGTGGTGGAAAACAGATTGATCTTCCATCTGCTGGTTCACTCCCTAAGTGTCTACAACAGCCAGGCTGAAGACAGGAACCAGGAACTCCATCTGGGTATCCCAAGAGGGTGGCAGGAACCCAAGTACTTGGGCCATAATACACATTAGCAAAAAAACTCAGTCAAAAGCAAGGATTAGCTAAGACTCAGACCAGGCACTCCAACTTTGTATGCCACGTCTGCCTGGAGAAATATACAATTTCAAGGTCATTTTATGGTTACAAAGCTTTAGGAGTTCTCCAGTGCTGCCACCATTGCTATCCTTCTCTCCTAGATGAATTTGTCTCTTCTCTGTCTCCACGCTATGTACTCTTTGCCTAAGACACATTCTTCTGATCAGAGTCATTATGGTTCTGAGAAAACACAAGTGGCTAAAAGAGACATTCTTTATACTTTCGCCATCAAAATGAGTCTTTTACATGCAATGCCTTCTGACTTCCCTCCATAGTAAGTTTCATGAAGGTTGTTTATTCTGTTCCTTTAGTTCATATTGAAACAGCTCATAAGTAATTGTGAATGAATACATTCTAACCTGTGATGCCCTCTATAACCTGGGCACTGGCTTTCAACATCTCATATTTCGTTCTTCAGCATATCTGATTAGTACTAAGGAAAGTACCAACAAATTATGCTACCTCATGGAAATTTATGGAATATAACCATGTTTGTAGTTTCTGAATATTTAATGTGAGTCATTTCAATAAAATCAACAGAAAGACAATTATATTCTATATATCTTACTATGATTTGTTTAATTTTAGTTTAGGAAATTTTCAGAACATAGGAGTTATTTTTCAGTTAGAAAATTCAAAACATAACTTTCTTTTAGAATTTAAATATATTCAAGTTCAGTTGTTAAGTTTTTGCTTATAATTGTTATCTGTAAGGGAACACTCCCTTCTCCAACATTTATATTGTTTTATGTTTTTTACACAATGGACTATGATGTCTTTGAAACAACAGAGAAATGAATACAAAGCATCCTGAATTAATTCTGTTTAAATCATTAAGCTGTTCCCAAGCCATTGGCTTCCTCTTTCTGAATTCTTCTTACTTCCTTGGAGACGATCTCTTTTTAGATTGAAGAGGCTTAAACATCAGGGAACTTCAAAAAAATCATAGAAAATAAAACAAAATTTATTTTGGTGCAAAAGATTTTAAAATCCATGCAGTCTTTTTCAAAATACACATTTTCCATGAACATTTTTTTGAGAGACTTTGAGTTTCATTCCTTTTTTTTATATTTTAAAGACAGGTATTTATCTGAAACTCAGAGTTACAGAGAGAGAAAAAGGAGAGACTGGAGAAAGAGATCTTCCATCTACTGGTTCACTCCCCAGATGGCCATAGCAACTGGGGCTGGGCCAAGCTGAAGCCAGGAGCCAAGAGAATCTTACAGGTCTCCCACATGGATTCAGGGTCCCAAGGTCTTGGACCATACTCTGCTGCTTTCCCAGGTCCATTAGCAGGGAGCTAGAGCAGAAGTGGAACAGCCGGGACTTGAACCAGCTCCCATATGGGATGCCTGCACTGCAGACCATGGCTTAACCCACTGTGCCGCACAGTGCTAGCCTCTCCATGAGCTTTTAGAAGATACCTCATAGAAGCTCATGAAACTCATCTGGACTCCTAAATTCAAGTTTTTATCTATAACTCAGATCTTAAAGATCCTTTATGGTCTGTAAACTCATCTGTGAACATCATAACACAGCTTCTGCAGTTGATTTCTCATTGTTGTAAACTTTCTCATCTTAACATGAGAGATTCTGTCTGTGATTTCATTCTCTGTTAAGTTCATTGATGAAAATAGCAAAAAGAGAACAATCTCTTGGGATTATCTTTGTATTTATTGACATAAATAGAAAGATTCCACTCAATAACAATTTTCAGTTTGTTTTCTTCATTCATTTACAGTACATAATGTTACAGTTGATATGTTACTTTGCACATAAACCTAGGGGTAAAGATGTATACTGATAATTAATGTATTCAACAAAGGCAACTTGGTTTAATTCATAGATATATGTATATATGAATTCATGTATACATATGCATATGAGAAACCTCATAAGGCAAATGAATTCCTGGAAACTCTGTCAAAAGTAATATTCCTAAAATGGTTCGCATTTTCTCCAATAACAATAGAGTATCTTTCCAAGGTAATCACAGACATAAGGAACAATGAACAAGAAGAAAAAAGATGTATTTCCTAGTCCTGCTGTCTAAAGGAACGTTGGACACATCTATCCATCCCTTCTTCTACCTAATAGTCACTCAGTTTTTAAAGCACTGAAATGTTCTACCACTTGATTATTCTTTTCTCCAAATTAAAAATCTTCATATTCTATCTATGCTGTACTACCCTTTTAATACAAAAATTTTATTCAACCTTAAAGATTCAGATCAATGTTACTCTTGTTAAAATCTGTCATCTCAGCCAGCGCTGCGGCTCACTAGGCTAATCCTCCGCCTGCGGCGCCGGCACCCCAGGTTCTAGTCCAGTTCGGGGCGCTGGATTGTGTCCCAGTTGCTCCTCTTCCAGTCTAGCTCTCTGCTGTGGCCCGGGAGTGCAGTAGAGGATGGCCCAAGTGCTTGGGCCCTGCACCTGCATGGGAGACCAGGAGGAAGCACCTGGCTCCTGGCTTCAGATCAGTGCAGTGCGCTGGCCATAGCAGCCACTTGTGGGGTGAACCAACAGAAAAAGGAAGACCTTTCCCTCTGTCTCTCTCTCTCACTGTCTAACTCTGCCTGTCCAAAAAAAAAAAAAAAAGAAAAATCTGTCATCTCAAAACTGTAATAATGGCTTCTTCTGTGCCTTAATTGGTACAACCCTAGAGTAAGGTTCATCCTATTTCATCTTTCTCGGGCTTGTATTGTGAATCCTGATATCTCTGTATCTGCCAGGCATCTCCTCATCCTTGTCCAGGACCTACCATGGTATCTAGGGCCTATCACAGGCACTCAGCAGTGTGTTCTACCTTTAATCCAGTTAAGTCCTACTATATTCTAAAATCAGTGAAACTAAAGCTTTGAATTCAATAGGAAGAGGCAGCTCAGGTCTATCTTGGGCTTGTTTGCATATACATATATACAAGTATTTAATTATCATAAGGCATTCTTAAAATTAATGTTCTGAGATCTCTATTTCCTGTTAATTTTACAAGGAACATATAGTAATTAAAGGTAGAAATTGGAAATACAAATTAGGTCAGTAGTATTCCATTGTGTATATGTACTACATTTTCTTTTGTAATTTGCAACAACTTGGATGGATTTGGAAGTCATTAGGTTAAGTGAAACAAGCTAGGCACAGCGAAATAAGCATCATATGATCTCACTCATGTGGAACCTAAAATGTTGAACTCATAGAAGTGAAGAGTATAATGGTAGTTACCAGAGGCTAGGGAGTGTACTAAGGGAGGAATGAGCATTCAATGGGTGCTAAGTTGTAGTTACAGAGGAGAAAGTAAGTTATGTCCTTTATTGCATGGAAGGGTGACTACAGATAGTGATAATATAATGATATCCAAAAGCTAGAAGAGACAACATTGAATATTTTCACTACAAATGGCAATTAGAATATCTGTGCTTACCCTGATTTGAGTACTATACGATGTATATGTGTATTAAACTATCACAAGTTTACACATATTTATATATCATTTAAAAGTGAAAAGAAGAAATAAGATATGCAAATGAGAAAAAAAAACACTCTGAAATCTAGATAACTACACATTCTTCTCTCCAGACATTATTCTGAAGTTCCATTCCGCAGGTGTCTCTCAGTGGAGAGAACAAGAAACTGCCACTAGGTCAGGGTAGCTACAGGCAAACTGTAGTCTTTTAGTCTAGAACTATTACCTAGTTAATACTACAAAAGGAGACTATTGATGCTTTAATCTTCCTTTCCTCTAGTCTCCTACCAAAAATTCCCATATGTGTGTGTGTATGGCAAAAATACATTTATGTATTTAAAAACTGTCATCTTGAATCTAACTTACTTTCTTATGACTCTTACTATTATTCAAGAGAACATAATCAGTGATATGTAATAACTCAGCTAAATGCTTCCAAATATAAAGTAATCTAATGATAACACACAATAACCTCAAGATGCCCGAAAATTTATCATGAGAAGTATTACATTTTTCCTTTTCATAATTAACATGTTGCATTGTTTAAGAAAGTTCAATAGAATTAAAACTAGTGAATTCAGTAGAATTAAAACTAGTGAAATATATTTATTTGTGTTATCTAAGACATTTAACTATTTTATGTTTTTCAGATAGTATAGAAAATTTATCTAAAATTTTAAGTCTTGTCCAAGTTCTTGGGTAAAAACTGCTTCATCATTAACATTGAGTGATGTTATTTTAATAAGCTTCTCCTGTGATCAATCTAGGTCATATATATGTAAGGACTGTGCTCTTTAAAAATCTAGGAAATGCTTGGCAACCATCTAAAACATGTTGTGTGGAAGCTTTAGATTGTCTCAAGTCACTTGACCGTTGGACATTGCTTTGCTCGAGTTAGGAAGAGGCTCCGTTTTTCAATGCTTTTGTGCCATATTCTCCTGATTTGTGGTGCGAAGCATTCCCTCAGCATCTCTCTCACAGGTATGCTCCTAAGAGGCCCCGTTTTTCTAAGGACAAGTGAGTCGTATGGATCTTCAGAGGTCTGTTGTGACTGTCAAGCGGTGAATCGCCCTCCTAGAAAGAAAAGATAATCCAGGTATCTTTATCCCTGACCTCTAGGAGGTCAGGGAGGAATGTTGGGGATACGTGCACTGTAGGGCCCAGCAGGATTCAGAATGGTTTTATGAGAATAATTACGACTGGGGAGCAGGCTTCAGGTAGCACAGCTAAATTCTCACCACTCAAAACCAGAAGGGCTGAGAGAGCAGTCACCCATATGGATGTCAAAGAGGCCTGTTTGAACTGACAGAAGCAGTGACCTTAACTCAAGGAACACACTGTCCTAGACTGAACATGTTGAGATGGAGCTGAGGGAGTGAATGTTGCACTCTCTTGTTCCCTCTTTCCTCCCTTGTTCGTGTGGCCACACCTAATGAACATCCTGAGGCCTCGGACATCCCTTGATGTAGTCCATTCATGGTGAAGAAAGGTAAAGACTTGACCTGGAGGGCTGACAGAAAACAGCCAGAGCAGTTGATACACAGAAGATTGAAAATGCAGGGTCCACATTGTGATGTAACAGGTTAGGCTTCCACCTGTGCAGCCAGCATCCAATCTGGGCGCTTGTTCAAGACCCAGCTGCTCTACTCCCACTCCGACTCCCTGCTAATGTACCTGGGAAAGCATCAGAAGGTGGCCCAAGTACTTGGGTCCCTAAACCCACAGGGGAGATCCAGAAGCTCCAGGCTCCTGGCTTCAGCATGGCACAGCCCTGGCTGTTGTGGCCATTTGGGGAGTGAACCAGTGAACCAGCAGATGGACGCTCTTGCTCTCGCTCTCTGTTTCTCTCTTCCTCCACCTCTTCTCCTGTAACTATGTCTTTCAACTAAATAAAAAATAAATCTTTAAAAAACTGGAAAATTCAAAAAACTAAAAAGCAAATTAAAATCAAGGGGAAAATAACGTCTTTATTTTACTGTAAGAGAACTTAGTACTTATTTGTGAAGAGAGGTCTGAAATGGAAGGAAATTAAAGAAAATGTAGAGAAAGGGAATAGTTGAGGAAACTGAGATCTAGAGTCAACAGCTGCCATATTGAAGACAAATTTGTCTAAAATGATCAAAGAAATGGTTAATGTGTCTATTTAGCATCACCTTTTAAAAAAACCCAGAGAGGGGTCGATGCTATGGCATAGTGGTAAAGACTCCGCCTGCCGTGCTAGCATCCCATATGGATATCAGTTCAATTCCCAGCTTCTCCACTTCTGATCCAGCTCTCTGCTATGGCCTGGGAAAGCAGTAGAAGATGGCCCAAGTGCTTGGGACCCTGCAATGGTGTGGGAGACTCAAAAGAAGCTCCTAGCTCCTCGCTCTGGATCGGCTCAGCTCTGGCCATTGTGGCCATTTGGGGAGTGAACCAGTGGATGGAAGACCTCTCTCTCTCTCTCTCTCTCTCTCTCTCTTTCTGCCTCTCTGTAACTCTGCCTTTCAAATAAAAACATCAATCTTTAAAATAAAATTCACAGAAATAACTTTATATAGACATTTGGCAGGTGACTCCTAAATTCCCTTTATGTTATTGATAGTGATGTCCCTTCTGCAATTTAGGGTGGGTCCTCTAGGCTTCATTCACAAAATATTTAATAACACTTACATATAAAGCATTGATATGTGACATAAAATAAATTATTGATCTCTAAGAATTAAAAATATAACTCATCATTCCCATTACTTTGCAGAAGCACTTAATGAAAAATCTTCAGGAAAATAGAATAGAGAAAAATGGATTTTAAGGAATAAGTTGCAAAAGATTTGATGAAGAAAATACTCCGAGTTGTACATTTAAAAATAAAATCTCCAGTGATAGAGAACAGTTAGGTGTATTTTAGTAATAGAAAAAAGCAAAAAGGGAACAAAGAACTATGAAAATATTACTGTAGGAGTGATGAGAAAGTCCAGTGCAATGGACATGGGGTGTGTTGTAGAGGATTTGACAGGGACTTTGCTAAGCTAATGTCTGTTCTTGTTCACTTTCTTCCCAGCAGGACTCTGGTGAAAATACTGCCAGGCATAAAAATACTTTTTTTAAAAAAAAAGACTTATTTATTTATTTATTTGAAGGGCAGAGTTACAGAGAGGCAGAGTCAGGGAGGGAGAGAAAGGTCTTCCACCTGCTGGTTCACTCCCCGGGAGGCCGGAGCTTCTTCCGGGTCTCCCATGTGGGTGCAGGGGCCCAGGGACTTGGGCCACGTTCCACTGCTTTCTCAGGCCATAGCAGAGAGCTGGATCAGAAGTGGAGCAGCCAGGGCACGAACTGGTACCCATATGGTATGCTGGCACTGCAGGTGGTGGCTCTACCCACTATGCTACGGCGCCGGCCCAGGATATAACAATACTTACCAAAGGAAGTGTGATGAGATTATGTTCCAACCTTTGTTACACAGCCTATAGGGAAAAAGTCATTAATGAGCCTGACATCTGACAGTCAGTTTTTTGCCCTTTGACTTTCCCTTTTTCCTCATGTACAGATGTGAAGGGGGCTTTATATGTAACTTCAGCTACATTCTTGTAACAAAGGAGGCAGTGTTTTGTAGTGGAATGAGAAGGCTGTGCCAAGATGGTGCTGGCAAGTGAGTGTCAGTTACTCAGGGAATAGCTTTGGAACCCACCTGGCAAAGCAGCCTGCCTGGCAACAAGCAGTGATTGGTTACAGCATAAACCACCCCTTGACCGGATTGGTTGCCTCAGCTATATAAGCTTCTGCACCAACTGCAATAAATGAGTCTGCAAGCTGTTTGCCTCTAGCCCGCTTTCACCCGACTCCCAGTGGCTGTGTTGTGACTCCGGACCTCTTGCCCCCACCACGCTTCTCTCAGAAGGAATCCACAGCAACTGTGTATCCTAAAGAAAATTAAGTGGACAACCAGAGCATTCTTCAGTACCCTTGCTACCAAGACATGCTGTACCAGTTTTGGAGTGCCTATTCCCAGACACCACCAAGTATCTTCATATATTATTTTCAAAAAATGATTCTCTATTTTGTCAAGTTACTACTCCATGAGTCTCTGCACTCAAAACTAAGGGCAATATTAGCTGATAGGTATGGAAATCAGATTGACAATGTGTCATTTATATTGAGTTTATATAATACCTTTCAGGTTATAAATTCATACATTAAAATAATGTTTAGCAGATATATGAATAAATGTATTAATTCATTTATGATGAATCCTCCCATAAATCCTGATGGCATAGATTGAGAAAAGAATAAAGAAAATTCTTTTAGGATTCCTTAAAGGGATATGTACTGGATAAAGAGATGAAGAGACTGTAGGTGGATGACATTCACTCCATAGGAGCGTGCTTTAGTAAAACTAAAAACGCTTGAGTTACATTCTTTTGAGCTGCATATTGGGGGAGGAGACTGCAACATTCTAGGTATTTAAAGAAAAAGTAGCAGTTGGATAGACCATTGGGTTGATCTTGAATGACATTTCTTATGTTGCTTTTATACTAGGTTATTAAGATGATGATTCACCTCATTTTAAAAGGCCTGTAACCTTCCCTTGCTATAACTTATCCCGATGTTTAACAGCTCACGCTGTCAGGAACAGTTCCTTTATATGTAATTTACATCCTTGTAATGTTCTTAGAAGACATAGAGAAAATATGTATTTTCTGAATAAAAGTCCTAACCTATTTTCTGAATAAAAGTACCTATTTTCTGAATAAAAGTACCTATTTTCTGAATAAAAGTCCTAACAGAGGCCAAAGGTATATTAACTTTCTCTTTAAAACAGCCAACATTATGGAGAACCATTCAAGTGATGTGAGTAAGAATGTCTGAAAAAATTCTCAGAAGAAGCTTGGAAATGATTAGGGAAGATGGCTAATCAGCTTCACTGATCAGTAGATGTAGTGTCACTCTACTCAGTTCACCACTCTCATTAGTAAATTCTTCTTATGCAGAAAACACTGTCACATACTAACATAACCCAAATAGGCACCTATTGGTGGACTACCGTGGATAAATGGACTAGTACATTTAACGATGAGCAGATCTTTGCAAGTTACCAGTTATCTCGTAACTCTATGTTGTTGACAACATTTAGGTATGCAATATATTTGATAGATCTTCATTGTGTTTATATGAGGATACTTTAAAAAATTTTTGAAAGCAGAGAATTAAAAAACAACTTTATTTTAGTATCTAACAATTTTGAGATCTGTGCTTAAGAGCTTCAAAAAGTTCATAGAAGTATGTATTATAAAAAGACTGAATAGATTTCAAAAAATTTTGTACTAGAATAACATCTTTAATTGAAATTTATGAGCTTTTTGAAGTCTGCATGTATATATAAACACAACTCTCTATATATACATGCATTAATGTGAACTCAATGATTTACTCAGAAAATACATATTAAATGACCACAAATATGAGGCACTTTTGTAGATAATGTGCGTTCTGTAATGAAAAAGAGATGTAATTCAATATAGTTATCAGTATGGTTAGACCAGTTTCATAAAGCACTGAAATGGATCTGAGAATTCAGAAAATCATATCTACAATGGTTATATGTTACAAAATGAGTCCTAATTTTGTCTGTGAGTAAAGGAGGCTAACGCGCTTTGCAAGAAAAAAAAATCATTCTATTGCATTATCATTGTTAAATTAAATGTTTAAAGCACTCTGGACAGATCCTGGCACAAAGTGCTTGCTAAAAATTATTAATTATATTTTCCATTAGTGCCCCATGTATCTCAAATTACAGATAGCAAGTGATAGCAAGAATTTAATCTTCCTAAAACTTGCCTTTTACAAGCTTACTTGCTTAATTTGTCTTATGATCAGTGTTCTCATTAGACATCGTAAGTCACAATATTCTTTTTTTTACTGATTTATTTATTTATTTGAACATCAGAGTTACACACAGAGAGAGAGAGAGACAGAGAGAGAGAGAGAGAGAGACAGAGAGAGAGAGAGAGAATTTTCCTTTCATCTGTTGGCCAATTGGCCCAACAACTGCAGGAGCTGCACCAATATGAAGCCAGGAGCCTCTTCCAGGTCTCCCATATGGGTGCAGGGGCCCAAGACTTGGGCCATCTTCCACTGCTTCCCCAGGTCACAGCAGAGAGCTGGATCAGAAGTGGAGCAGCTGGTACTCGAACTGGCACCCAAATGGGATGCTGGTACTGCAGGTGGCAGCTTTACCCACTACGCCACAGCACCAGCCCCATAAGTCTCCATATTCTGCTACTTCCTGTCTACCTAGAGTTATTTCTACTTTGCCCAACATTTTGTCCAAAACATTCAGCACTGTTTTGCTGAATGCCACGTTCATTTCCAGTTCTCCACATTTCTACATACTTTTTTTTTTTTTTTAACAGGCAGAGTGGACAGTGAGAGAGAGACAGAGAGAAAGGTCTTCCTTTGCCATTGGTTCACCCTCCAATGGCCACCGCGGGTGCGCTGCGCCAGCACATCACGCTGATCCAAAGCCAGGAGCCAGGTGCTTCTCCAGGTGTCCCATGCGGGTGCAGGGCCCAAGCACTTGGGCCATCCTCCACTGCACTCCTGGGCCACAGCAGAGAGCTGGCCTAGAAGAGGGGCAACCAAGACAGGATCCGGTGCCCCGACCGGGACTAGAACCGGGTATGCCGGCGCCACAGGTGGAGGATTAGCCTAGTGAGCCACAGCACCGGCCTACTCTTTTTTTTTAACACGTGAATTTTTTATTTGCGTTTAATTGGTGAAGTTTTAAACTATAAATTTGAATATAAGTTTTGTGATACAGTTCTTTTTTAAAAACTTTTATTTAATAAATATAAATTTTGAAAGTACAACTTTTGGATGATAGCGAGTTTTTCCCCCATAACCTCCCTCCCACCCACAGCCATCTGTTTTTGGTATGTTAATGTTTTCCCTTCTGGAACCCATTCATCAAATCTACTTTTACTGTTTCCACAGCTGTTAACACTACTATGTGTGAGCCTTGACTAAATATTGTTCTCTATGCAAACTCTTCCATCTTGAATTCAGTACTTCATTTGTAATTCTCATCCTAGGAGTTAATATTTTATTTATCTTTAAAAGCATTTAAAATCTTCAGAAGAGAAAGACAAATAGTGAATATATTATCAATTATGATTTTGGTTTTTAAATGTATTTGAAAGGCAGAGCGAGAGTGAGATTGTCCATCAGTTGATTCACTCCCCGAATGTCCATAATAACACAAAATCAAGGCTGGGCCAAGGTAAAGTCAGGAGCTGAGAACTCAGTATGGGTCCTCCACAGGGACGGCGGCGACCAGTACTTCAGTCATCATCTGCCACCTCCAAGGTGCTGCGATGTGGAGCAGAGTTTGGAATGAAACCCAGGCGGTTCAATATGGTGGACCAGCCTCTCAAGTGGTGTCTTAGCCTGTGCCAAATGCCCTGGCCCTCCTATATGTATTTTTTTAATTTCATGAATAAAATGAAATAGAAGAGATACTAGGCCATTTGTTCATTCATTGATTATTAATTGAGGATTGACTTGTGTTGGCCAGTGTTCTAGATACCTGGAATTAAATTACTTGTGGCAAAAACCAGATCTCCGGATGGAGATAGACACTAAATGATAAATATTAAAATGAATGGATCATCTGTGAGTTACAAATGATATCTGTAAATACAAAAGCAAACAGTAAAGTAGGATATAGAATATATATATATAGAGAGAGAGAGCGTGTGAGAAGGGGGGGATAAATTCATCTTGAATTCAATTGTAAAGGCAACTGTATTACAAAATGTGATTTTGAAAGTAGAGCAAACCCAGAAACAATGTATTAATTAGTTTTTTTTAGGTTGAGAAATTCTGAAAATGTAGACATGAACTTACTGTTAATTGGAAATAGAAGCAGTTAAACAATGGCAGAAGAGACCATCATCTGAGCTGACCACACTTCCATAAATGATCATTTGAGGTTTTCTTGAGATAAACCAAATTGTGGCCCCCACCTTCATTTGATGTTATAATGTGTTTTTGTCCACACACTTGGTAACCTATAATCCTTTCCTCCTTGGTCATGTGGTAAATGGTTAACATAGATTAAGAATGAAATGGATCTATGCACCACTACTCTTGATTATTGGCTTCAGGGGACTTATTAAAGAAATCAGAAACTACAGGGACACATGAATATTTCTCCAAAAGTGAGGATTTTTAAGCACCCAAAAGCATAAAAGATTCAAGACAAACTGAGTGGTAAAACACACTCCTTTGACAACACTGAACAATGTGGAGAAATGTTTGCCTAGAATAAAATAACACAATATTTGAATCACCATATTGCCTAATACCTGATGAGTTGGCACATCAGCAGAAAAGCACTGGTGACCCTAAGTCCAAATGTGAAGAATTTAAGTACAAAGTGCTTCTTCAAAAATATTTTAACGAATTTTTCAACTATGGTTAAAGAAGCACATCCCACTGAAACCCTAATGAGGTACTAGATGAGCAATTACACATATTGTTAAAAGATCAATCAGCAGTGAATACTTCTTCAATTCAAGTGGAACATTTATATTAAATTTAATGAATGTGTAATCTCTTTCTGAAAGCTGAAAGGACAAGTACATCTTTATAATTTTCAGAAAAGGCTGTACAGGGGAGAAAAGAAAACAGGGAATACACTGTTCTTAAAAGTTTCAGAGCTTGGGTCAGAAAGATCACAGAGTGTCATAATTTGTTGAGATTCATTCCTAACTGCAGTTTCCCATACTCTAAGACCTCAAGTAAGTTGTTTGCCTCCTCTGAGCCTTTTTCCTCTTCTTGAGATAAAGATGCTAACAATAGTGGCAAACTCTATTATTTGTATGCAGATAAAATGCTTCACTCTTAGCATACATCAGACGTTGGTGCCATAAAGATTGATACTGGTGTTGCCATGGTTATTGGTCTTGACACTGTGTCACTGTTAGGAGTTATATTTGTAAAGGTATTGGTTTTCAAAGTGGTGTCAATGTAAGTGTTGTTTTGATGTTGGTATTAACACTGGCATTGGCTTTGATATCATTGTAAGGTGCAGACTGAGGGAAACTAGTAGGATAGTAGGAAAGAAGACTTAGGCACAGATTTAATCATCTACAGGGGCTAGATCTATTAAGAAACAGTATAAGAATGATCAACAACAGGAGTCACTGTGCACCATATAGGATCTCTGTCCTTCATGTGTTGTACTATGCGAATTACCGGTAAAACTAGTATTCAAACAGTACTTTATACTTTGTGTGTCTGTGTGGGTGCAAACGGTTGAAACCTTTACTTAGTATCTACTAAGTTGGTCTTCTGTGTATTAAGATAATTAAAAATGAATCTTGATGAAGAATGGGATGGGAGAGGGAGTAAGAGATGGGATGGTTTGCAAGTGGAAAGGTGGTTATGGGGGGAAAAACTGCTATAATCCAAAAGTTGTACTTTTGAAATTTATGTTTAAAAATTTTATATTTACATATAAATATAATTTATATTTATATTTTTTAAAGTTTTTAAAAAGTCAGAAATGTAAATATAAGGGTCTCACATGAGCAAATAGGGTAAGAATTCCATGCATCAGATACCATGAGCAAAGGAAAGGTCTTTGAATAATTTGTGTGAGTATAATTTTGGGAAAAAAATAAAATTAAATCTTTCTTAAAGACACATCCTAAATAACTGTGAATGTGAAGATGTTTGCAATGAAACAGAAGAGGAAACTGCCAAAGTATGGCAATAAAACTATGCCAAGTTCTTATGTGGATGAGGAATTTCTTGCTGTGTCAGGATTGGAGTATTAGCTAAAGACTGGACCTTACAACACCTGTCAGGATTACAGAGTGGATGAAATGAAAGACAAGTACAAGTCTACAACAGTGCCTGGTGAATGGTAGAGAGCTTAGTATATTGTTCCTCTAATCAACCCTCTTTTTCCCATGTAAATTCACCTCCCTCTTTTCTCCCAAGTCCTCAAGGAAAGAAATCAACTGTAGTCCTACTTCTTCTAACCCTTTCTTCATTTCCTGTGGAATTATGATTGTATTCATCCCCTTAAAACTAAAAATGAAGTCACTATATATGTACAAACACTATGGCATATTCTGGAATCAAGATAATTTAAGATACTTCTATATACATGAATGGTCTTATAATAGGTGTGATTAGGGGAAATGACTGCTACAACATGGAGTTAAATAAAGAACTGCTTCCATTTATTTCCCATGCCTTCAGTGAAATCCTCAGAAATAAAAGCATCTGTTGATTTTAAAGTACATTAAGACAAATTTGAAAATTGTGGGATAAAAAACACAGGTGCTCAAAGGTGATTTCTGATTTCTACAAAAATATGCACTTAATATTTGACATTTTTTAGAAATTGGGAAAGCAAGCTAATGGATTAGAAATTTGGCAGATGTGCTAATTTCCTCCCGAAAGCTGAAAAAAAAAAAAAGGATTGTGACGATAGATAGTCCTGAGAAGAGAGCCAAAAAGACGAAGCACTTATTTGGCTAACATAAAATGAATGACAATTTTATCATTGGTTCTTCATAATTCATGTAAAAATGTTCACTACAAAAATTATCAGGGCTATTAAATATTATTATTTTACTTTGTCCCTTTTATACTGCTTGTCAGTTATCATCTCAAAAGACGTAACTCCAAAAGCCATAATCCTGAATGTTGTTCCAAAAAACCAAAATTCCTAAACTCTCATATCCCATAAAACAGAGTCCTGAAAGACTAAAATCCCATGTGTTAAAATCCTGAATGACAAAATGATAAGAAATGCAGTTTCCTTTAAAAATAATAATAATAATAAAGCTGTATAAAATGGGCAGAGAGCTGAGTTGTGGGGGGGGGGGGATGTTGGTTGCATCATGTTGGGCAGAAGGGCTTCCTAGAAACCTGGTATAGAAGGGCTTCCTAGAAACCTGGGATAGAAGAGAGTGGGGTTTCTGTGACGTGTTTCCAGTATGCTGAGTGCAGCAGATGGGGAAGAGCCACCTTCTCATCGCAGGGGCTCCCAGAGAACCTGTGCCAGGGCCACCTGGAGGCTGCCATAGGGTTCACTTCTGCTGCCCTAGGCATCAGGACGCCCAAGATGTTAATACAAGACCAAGGGATTTGCATCCGTCTGTCTCACCGTGAAATACTAAAGCTTAAGATCGATGCACACTGAGTTCTCTGGAAGATTTCTTTTTTAAGAACTTTTTTTTAAAAAACATCATTTGAAAGGTAAAGTGATACACTGAGGCAGAGGAAGAAGCAGAGGAGAGAAAGAGATAAAGAGAAAAAACCTTCAATGCAAGGGATACTACTCGAATGCCCAAATGCCCACAGCAGCCTGGAACTGTGCCCAAATCTCCCCCATGAGGGGCAGCTTCACAAATACTTGGGCCCTCTTCTGCTGCTCTCCCAAGCACATTAGCAGGAAGCTGGACTGGAAGTGGAGCAACTGGGACTTGAACTGCACTCCAATATGAGATTCCTGCATGGTAGGCCCCAGCTCAACCTACTGTACCACAACAAAGTACATTGTCAATATGTTCTTCCCCGTTCTCTTTTAAAATAGCAGATTCTGCCAGATTTCATCTTTTTATACCTATAACAGAGAAATACTTCTTTTCAAAATATGAATTTGTACTTCCTCACTAATAGACAATTCTTTAAAACAGTTTCAGGCACATAGGAAAAATGAAAAGAGTCTATTTTTTAAGATTTATTTTTTATTTATTTGAAAGGCAGAGTTAGAGAGTGGGATCTTCTATCTGCTGGTTCATTTTCCAAATGGCCGCAATGACCAGGGCTGGGCAAGGCCAAAGCCAGGAGCCCAGAGCTTCTTCCAGGCCTCCCGTGTGGGTGCAGGGGCCCAAGGTTTTGGGCCATCCTCCATTGCTTTCCTAAGCACAACCGCAGGGAGCTCTATAGGAAGTGGAGCGGCCATGTGTGGAACTGGCACCTATACGGGATGCTGACACCACAGGCAGAGGCTTAGCCGATTATGCCACAGTGCCGGCCCCAGCAGTAGACTACTGTAGAGAACAGTTTCACTGCCCTAAAAACTTCCTATGTTTATCTATCCCTAACCACCAGCACCAGCACCAGCACCAGCACCCCCCAGAAGCCAGTCTTTGTTCATTTGCCTTGTCTGCAACGTAGGATAATTGGAATCATACGGAACACATTCTTTTCATTTGAAATGCAATTTGCATTTAATTTTCCTCCACGTCGTTGGATGGCTTTTCAGACATTGCAATGTGTACTATACAGTAGTTTGTTTCTCCACTCACCAGTTGGTGACTATCTTGATGGCTTCCAGTTGCGGGTGATTATGAATATAGCTGCTATAAGCTCCATGTGCAGGTTTTCACGCAGACATACATTTCAGAATAGTTGGGTAATAGTTGGGTAAATACTTAGGAAAATGACTGCTGAGTCATATTGTGAGGTTATGTTTTTGCTCTGTAAGAAATTACCAAATAGCAAAGTGACTAAATAATTTTTTTGCCTTCCTACTAGCATCCTAGCAAGCATTAGGTGTTTTTAGTTTTTGTTTTTTGTTTTTTTGTTTTTTTTTTTTTTTTTTTTTTTTTTTTTTTTTTTTTTTTTGGATTTTAAGCACTTTAATAGGTATGTAATGGTACCATATGTTAATTTGCAGTTACCTGATGACATACAATGTTGTGCATCTTTTCATGGACTTACTTGCCACTTTTGTGTCACTTTTGGTGACATTTATGTTCATATTTTTAAAGATTTATTTATTTGAAATTCAGACTTATACAGAGAAGCAGAGAGAGAGAGAGAGAGAGAGAGAGAGAATCTTCCATCCACTGTCACTCCCCAGATAGCTACAATGGCTGACGCTGAGCCTATCTGAAGCCAGGAGCTTCTTCCAGGTCTCCCATGTGGGTGCTGGGGCCCAAGGACTTGGGCTGTCTTCTACTGCTTTCCCAGGGCATAACAGAGAGCTGGATGGAAAGTGGAGCAGCTGGGACTCCAACCAATGCCCATAGGGGAATGCCAGCACTGCGGGTGGCGGCTTTAGCCACTATGCCTCTGTGCTGGCCCCTCTGTTCAGATTTTATTATTGAGTTTTAAGGCTTATTTGTGTATTTTCAATGCAAGTTCTTCAGAAATAAGTTTTGCAAACGTTTCCTCCCACTCTATGGCTTGTCGCCTTAGCAGTTCATTTCACATAGCAAAAGTTTTCAGTTTTTATAAAAATTAAGCATAATTTTTTTTCAGAAAAAATGCTTTTGGTGTTGAATCTAAAAATGTATTGCTGAACCCAGGGTCACTGAAATTTTCTCCTATGTTATCATGTAGAACTTTCAAAGTTTTGCACTTCACATTTAGCTCTATGATCCACCTAAATCTTTGTGAAGGTCTGTATCTGCATTTGTACTTTTGCACAGGAATGTCCAGTTGTTCCAGCACACTGGATGAAAAGATTATCCTTTTTCCACTGAATTGCCTTTATCCATTTCTCAAAGATCAGTTGACTATTAGTGTGAGTCTGTTTCTGGACTCTCTTCTGTTCTGTTGATCTTTTATCATTCATCTGTCTATTCTTTCATCATTATCAGACTGTCTTGACACTACAATTTAATGGTAAATCTTTGTTATGTCAATCCACCAACTTTATTCTGGCTCAAAATTAGGTTGACTTTTCTGGGTCTTTGTCTTTCCACATGAATTTTAGAATCAGTTTGTTAATGTCCAAAAAATAACTTGCTTGGATTTTTATTGGTATTGAATTGAATTTGTGGATAAAGGTGAGAATAGTTGACATCCAAATTATATCAAGTCTTGTTATATAAGATCATAATACACCTTTTCATTGATGTCAATCTTTGATTTTCTCCATGTGAGTTTAGTACATTTCCTAATATATAGTGTGTGTGTGTGTATATATATATATACACATATACATATATATATTAGATTCATATCTAAGTATTTTATTTCTTTGGCAGTAATGTAAATGAGATTGTGTTTATAATCTCAGATTCCACTAATTTATGACTGGCATATAGGAAAGTAGTTGACTTTTTGTAAACTAGCTTTGTATCTATGATCTTGCTGTGAGGGAACTTCAAGGCTTGTAGAACATAGAAGCAAATTGGTAAGTTGATTTTCATGCAATGTTTGAAAATCTGTACAGAGTTTTTTTCGTAATACATATTTCCATCTACTTTTTGAAGATATGGAATTACTATTTCCAGAGAATTTGTCTCTCTCTAGAGACAACCAAGTCATATATTTTAAAAAAGTTTTATTTCTTCCTTCCCAATCTGTGTGGTTTTGTTTCCTTTCTGTGTCTTATTGAATTTGTTAAAATTTTCCTTTCCTTTTTTTTTAAAGATGTATTTATGTTTTTCTTTATTTGAAAGAGCAACAAAGAGAGCTGGAAAGAAAGAGGGAGAGAGGGAGGGAGGGAGAAAGGAGGGGAGGGAGGGAGAGACAGATACCTTCCTTCTGATGATTCATTCCCCAAGTGGTTACAACAACCAGGGCTGGCCAGCCTGAAGCCAGAAGCCAGGAATTCCATCTGGGTCTCCCTCATGGGTGGTACAGGCCCAAGCACTTGGGCCATGATCTTCTGTTGCCCTCCCAGGAAAATTAGTGTGGAGCTCAACCCAAAGTGAAGTAGCAGGGACTCAAAGTGGCACTCAAATATGGGATGCCAGCATTGTAAGAGGCGACTCAAAAATTATCCTTTTCTCATAGTACTAACTTAGATAAGGGTTCTTCCAGTACTGAAATGAATAAGGGGCCATCTATGCCCCTTCCCAATTTTAGGGGCAAAAGTATCTAATATCTTACCATTAAGGGTAGATTGCCCAGGTTTTACCAGGTTGTAGATATGTCCCCCAATTCCTAGTTTGCTGATAGTTTTTATGGATTATTCAGTGTTGAGAGTTTTGTTACATGTTTGATATATGTACTGATGTGGTTCTGTGATTTTTGTTCTTTAGACTGCTGTTAGAATATATATTAATACATGATTTGAATGTTGAATCAGTTTTTTTTTTGCCTGGAATAAATTCCACTTGTTTGTGATACATAATTCTTTTTATATTTTAGTGGATTCCACGTGTTAATGTTGCTACTTTTTAAAGAATCTGCATTTATGAGAGATACTCTGGTCTATAATTTCACATTCTCATAATGTTCTTGTCTGATTTTCACATTAAGGGAATAACAACCTCATTGAAATAATTCGAAATTATTCTCTCTGTTTCTACTTTCCAAAAGCCAATACAGAAATCTTGATATCAGTTCATGGTTTACCAGAACTCACGAATGAATCCATACAGTCCTTTAAGTTTTTTTCCCTTTCTTTCTTTGAGAGGTTATTTGTATAAAAATATTATTTCATACATATAGGTTTAGTCATGTTCTCTTTCTCCGTATATGAATTTTTGGTACTTTCTGTTTTTCAGTGAATTGGATCATTTCGTCTAAATTATAAAATGTATGAGCATAGAGCTCATATTATTCCTTTATTTATTATCCATTTAAGGATCATAGAATCAGTAATGATGACCCCTCATTAATTTCTCTTTATTAACTTTTTATTTATATTTATTTATTTTAGAGATAAATCTCATCGCCTGGTTCATTCCCTAAGTACCAGCAACATCCAGGGCTGAACCAGGACAAAGCCAGGAACTCAGAATTCAATCCAGGTCTTACACAGGGATGGCAGGGACCCACGTCCTTACACTGTCACCTGATGGCTCCTAGGGTGTGCACTAGCAGGAAGCTCGAATCAGGAACAGAGGCAGGACTTACACCGGCCACTGCAGTATGGGATGCAAGCATCTGAACCATGATACCAATGTCCTTCTGGCTCTGTTCTCATAATAGTAAATTCTGTCTTCTCTTTCTCAGGCTGGCTGATGTTTTATTAATGATATTGATCTTTCTGATGGACCGACTTTTGGTTTCATTGATTTTCTTTTCTTTTTATTTCCCATTTTGAATTTCTAATTCTAGTCTAATTTTTATTCTTTCTTTTCTTCTTTATTTGAAATTCTATTGCTCATCTTCCTATAATGTCATAAAATGGAAGCCAAGATTAATTATGTTAGATATTTTCAACTATGTACATTCAACGCTATCACTATTAATTTACTGCATTGCACTACTTTTTCTAAATCCCACATGTTTTGGTAAAATGTATTTCCATTTTAATTCAGTTGAAAATACTTTTAAATTTTCCTTGCGACCTCCTTTCACCAAAGTGTTATTTAGAGCTTATTATTTAATATAAAAGGTTTAGAACCCCACAGCTGTCTATTAGTGATTTCTAGCTCACTCTACTTGTGGTCTGAGAGGCACTAGGTATTATCTAGTGTTTAACAATGGGGTGGGTGTTTGTGCTAGCAGTTGAGACACCCCCGTCTCCCACTGGAGTGCCTGTGTTTCATTCTGAGCTCTAGCTCATACCCCCAGTTTCTGCTGGTGTGGAAGCTGGGAGCCATGACTCTAGCGGTTGAGGCCCTGCCATCTATGTGGGGCACCTGGATTGAGTTCCTGGCTCCTGGCTTCAGCCAGGTTTGGTCCTAGCCATTGCAGATATTCTTGAAATGAAGCAGTGTAAGGGAAGGTTCTTTCTCTTTACATATACATGTCTGTCTCTATCTCTGTGTCTCTTTGTCTCTCCCTCTCAATTTTTAAAATATATATATATATATTTAATTTTAAGCATATTTTATGTAGTCTGTCTTCATGAAGCATCCATGTGATGATCTTGACAAAAATGTATATTCTGCTGTTGATGGACAAAGTGTTCTATAAATGTTAATTTCCCACCTATTATGATTTTAACCATAACCTTACTGGTTTTCTGCCTGATAGAACTCTTAATTACTGATGAATGGGTGCTTAAAAACACCATCTGTGTTAGGTGGTTCCTTGCCTTCCTATCAGGTTTTACTTCACTTATTTTGACACTCTGCTGCTCTGTGAATGCACATTAAGGTCTGTTACCTTTTCTTAGCTCATTGGCCTCTATTATACCTTCTCTATTCCTGAAAATCTCCCTTTTTCTGAAGTCCTTCTTGTCTAAAGTTAATATATCTATCCCATCTTTCTTATGAATAGCGTTAACGTGGTGGATTTTTCCCCATTGCTGTACTTGCAATCTACTTCGTCTGTATTTTTAAAGTGAGTTTCTAGTGACAATATATACTCAAGTCATTCTGTTATTTGTATAACATTGGTGTGTTTTTCTAGTTGGTATATTTAGAACATCTATTTGTAAAGTGATTACTGACACATGTTCATTAATATATACCATATTTGTAACTATTTTTTATTCCTTAATATTTTTCTTGTTTCTGCATTTTTTGCATTCTACTTTTTTTGCTAAATTCACTGTCTTTAATTGAACATTTTGGGTGATTCTGTTTTCTCTATTTATACATTTTAATACTATTTTAGTGTTTAAAGTTTCCCGTATACATTTGTCATAAATCCAAGTTCCCTTACAAATAACTCTATACCACATCATGAACAGTATTCATATCTTATGACACACTATTCCCAGTCTCTTCTTGTCCCTGGTATTATTCCTGTCATTAAGTTCTAGTTATCCACATGCTGAATTCACAATACATTATTGTTCTTGTTAATTCAAACAAATGTGTTCTATTTGGTCAGCTGAATAATGTAAGAGATTATTTCATAGTTTGCTTTTCTGGTATTCTTTAATGTACATCTGAGTTTCTGACATATGTCATTTTCCTTCTCCATGGTAAACTTTAAAAATGTTTTATCAAGGTGTATCTATTACTGACAAATGTTTTCAGTTTGCTTGTCTGAGTAAATCTCTATTGTTGCCCTCCCTTTTGAAGGGTGATGTCATTGGGAATAGAATTCTAGTTTAAGCTTTTTTCCCTCTCTCAATAATTTAAATATTTCACTGCACTATCTTCATGCATGTATTGCCTCTGATGGGAAGGAAGTTCAATGAATTCTATTCCTTGTTCCTCCTTAGATAAGAGGTTTCCCCTCCCTCTGTATTCTTTCAAGATGCTCTCCTTGTCTTTGAGATACTACATTTTGAATGTGATATGCCTAGATACAGGTTTTCACTACTTACCCTGAGTGGTGCCCTCTAAGCTTCCTGAATATGTGGTTTAGTATCTGTCATTTATTTTGGAAAGCTGCCCACGATCGTCAGTTCAATCCTTTACTCTTCTGAAATTCCTATATCTGTATGTCATACTTTTGTAATGGGCCCATAGTATTAGATACCTGTTTTCAAAATTTCTCTTCATATTTCCATTTGGGAAGTTATTGGCTATATACTTTCAAGTTCACTAGTTATTCCTTTAGCCTTGTCCATTTTAATACTGAGCTCATCAAAGTCATTTTCATTTCTATAACAGTGGGTTTTTAAAATTTCTAGACTTTTCCATTGAGTTCCTAAATCTCTGCTTAGATTACGTACTAATATGTCATATTGTCTAATTTTTCATTAGATATCTTAACACATTAATTATAGTTATTTAATTTTCCCATCAGATAATTCTCTTATCTGTGTAATATATAAACTTGGTTCTGATACTTGCATTCCTCCTCAGACAGTGTCCTGTTTTCTTGTGTTTAGTGTGCCTTTGTTGTGAACTGATGCAATTAAGGTTTTAGCTTGAGGACTTTGTTAATGGCTGGGAACTGGGGGCCTTTATTGTTCACTGTAGCTATGGGTACAAGAAGCCTCAGTTTTCTCAAGTTTCCTTCTTTTGTTTTTTCTCTCTACTTTTTTTTTTTGAGTTTCCTAAGAACTCCTTCTCAAGTAGAATCTATGTCTCAATCATTTCTGCTTCAATATATTGTTATTATATTGGAGTCCTCTTAATGTGTTAGTAAAATGTTAGAAGTAAAAACATTCTAATATCTTATGATTAAATTTGAATTTTTAGTGAGCAAAATTTCTTCATCTGTGATAATAATATGCATAAATGCTTATTATTTTTAAAAATTAAGATTTTTCCAGAAAGATTTATTTATTTTTAAAAGACAGAGCTAGAGAGGCAGAGAGAGAGAGAGAGATAAAGAGAGAGAGATGTCTTTCATCCTCTGGTTCACTCCCTAAATGGCCAAAATGACCAGAGCTACACTGATCTGAAGCCAAAAGTTTATTCCAGATCTCCCAAGTGGGTGCAGCGGCCCAAGGACTTGGGCCATCTTACACTGCTTTCTCAGGCCATAGCAGAGAGCTGGATTGGAAGCGGAGTAGCCAGTAGCCAGGAGTAGCCCATATGGGATGCCAGCACTGTAGGCGGCAGCTTTACCCACCACACCATAGCACCCCCCCCCCCACAAATTTAATGTTTTTGAGAGGCAGAGTGACATAGATCGATAGGTAGAGTTCCTATATATGTGCTTCCCAAATGCCAACAGCTAGGGCTGGGTCAGGGCCAGAGCCAGGAGCCAGGCACTCAATCTAGGTCTGCCACCCAGAAGGCAGGAACCCAAGTACTCCAGCAGCCATCACGGCTGCCACCTAGCCATCAGCAGAAGGCTGCAGTCAGGAGCAAAGCTGGGAAGTGAACCCAGGCCTTCCAGTATGGCACAAGGGCGTCTAGAACAGTAGGCTAAACCCCTGCTCCAAGAAGTGCTGTTTTGAACAGTTTCACTCTTTCCTTTATGTGAATACGAAGGCAAGAGGGTATTGGAGCGGTTACTGCAGCTTCCCCACGTTCCACAGTGATCTAGTAAAATAGTTCACCTGGAAAGGTGGGGCTCTGTTGTAGAGAACACTCTGGGTTTATTTCAGTATCTTTACTATTCTGCTGGGCCTTTTCTAAATGATGGCTTCTTCTCTCCTCTTGCTTCAAACAGGAGAGGAATTTTTTATTCCAATAAGTGCTGAAAGACACCATTGGGATTCCTGGAGGTAGAACTTAGAAGCGTGGGACCATCTTAAGATTGGGCCCCTAGGAGTTTCAACTCTCAATCTAGTGCACACTCAGCTCCCAGCGGGTCATCGAGATGAGATGGAAGTGTTCCAGTGGTCCCTGCGTCTAGCAGCCTCTGACTCAGTAAGTGGTCTCTGCTGTGACTCTGTCCAACACTTGCTTCTGATCTTGGCATGCCACTTTGCCCTCTCCCTCAGTTTTCTGTTGGATCCCGTAAAGGTGGTAGGATTTGAGCTTGCTCAGCTTGTCTTTTATCTGGTGAGGCATTTGGAGTGACTTCTAAGCTTTCTTGTGTAATACAGCTGAAATTCAAAGTCTTTCTCAAAGCCTGAAATCTTTTAAAAACATATTTAGAAGTTTTCAAAAATTAAATACATGCCAACATCTGAAGTGAATAATATAAAGGTATGCCTGAAAGAGTATCTAATGTTTGTGTTTAAATCAAACTATGTATTTTTATTTCCAATAAACGTTGGAAAATTTTTTGATGGAATTCCAAAATCACAACATTTTTTTCACTTCCTTAACTTCAAATGGGTACCAGTGAAACCTACACATTTTTGTAGTGACAGGTTAAGTCTTATAAGATATATTTTTATTGATTACCAGATTGGCTAATAACCATTAAATTAAAGTCAGTGTGATTTCTGTGGTAGCCAAGGACATGTTACATTGTTGGTTCTTATATCAAAGAACTATGAAGTCCTTGAAATGGAGCATTTTTATTTCCTCCTTATGACACTGGCTCTGTCTGGAAGCCTTGTTACACAACTCTGGCTTCTTCTCTTTCATTACAATTGTTTACATTTCTGACTCATCTACAGCTTTATAGCTCTTTGAGGTACAGAAAAAGACACTTTATTGTCAGCATCTCACAAGCACACCAAGCACGAATTCTCAGCCATAAACATCATATTGGGAAAATCAGAAGTTTCTAAAACCATGTCCTGTTTATTTTCCAGAGAAAAAAATGAAGCAATCAGAACAAAATCACACTGATCAAGTGTGTGAAATGAGCCAAGTGTTCCACAAAGTGGCAAATGAATTCATGTGCTTTTTGTTCACCTTCTAATGTGTCCATCACATTCCATGCCCTAGTCATATTTTATGGCTATACTTATGAATTCTAATATAATTCCCTTGATTGGTCCCACACTTATAAGAGAAATAAATATTATTTGTTGAGTTCCAAAATCTAAACTATGAGTAATATACCAGATGTCAGCTTTGTGTTTCTGTTTTATTACAGAACAGATATGAGTACTGGGTCATAATGTCTCTAAGAGACATAGTATATGTAAAAAGTGGTATTTTGAATATTTAAAGTTACCTTTCTAACAGCCATTTCTTAGCTTATTTGATCTGCGGTAGCCAAATATCATCAACCATGTTGTTTATAAATAACACAATTTTATGTCATAGTTCTCAAGACTGGAGAGTCCAGCATTATGGCACTGGGGAAGGCTTCCTTTGCAGGCATAGATGGCCATCCACCCTGTGCATCCTCACAGGGATACAGTCGCAGGGCAGCTCGCTGGGGTCCTTTGATATGAACCCTCACCCCCTTTTTGAAGGCTCCACACTCATGATGTGATCAACCCCAGCAGTCGCATCTCTGACATCATCACATGGACACTTACTTTTCAACGTATGAATCTGGAGGGAACCCAAATGTTCATGCTATATTGGGTTTTCAGATTTGCTGACATTAGCAACAAACAAGGAGAACTGCATGACTGAAACTTCCTCTTAATAAGGGACCATAGGAGCCATCAGAAATAATGCTTCTGGTGTGGCAGCAGTGATGAAAAAGAAGTGGTGGGGGCAGCCTTCTTCCAAATGTCTTGTGTGTTAGTTGTTACCAGTGAGTTCTTTAGGTCTTTGCCTAAGCCTTGCCTCATAAAAGAGGCTGGTTTTCTTTTTTAAAATTTTTCATTAATATAAAGAAATCAGATTTCATATATTTCATAGATGAAATTCTAAGAAGATTACCTTCTCTCCCTCTTTCTCTCAATCCCACCACCTTCCTTCCTTCCTTTTTATCCCTTTACTTCTTACAATAACATAATTTCAATTTACTTTGTAATCGCACTGTAATACGCCACTAACCATAATGTTCAACAAGTAGGCTTTCAAAATATAAACCAGACTTCAAGTTTCTTTACCTAATCATTTGGTTCTTACCAATGCTTATACATTCAGATTGGCAATTATGAGCCCTAATACATGTCTTTATCAAGGAAAACTCACCGAGCTGGTGTTGGCTTCAAAATACCCATGGAAAGCATGCACCCCATGAGAAGATATTCCAAGAATGCCCTTCTTTCTCTTCCTGTAGGATATGTTGCATTTCAGGGACAGTTCGTTGTGCAAGATACACAGACAACCAAGACAGATGAAGTCCTTTTGTAAAAAAGATACTTACATTCTAATTGGTGACAAAATAAAGTGCCCCTAAAAATCCTTCAAAATATTCAGGGAATATATCTGTTGAAACCTGTCTCAGGAAGCTCACATACAGTGATATGAATCCTGTTGACCAAGTCAGTTTGACTTGGGTGATGTGCATTGTAGGGTCCGCCTTTGTCACAGCCATCTGCAATGACATTGCACAATCCTTTGTTCTTTTTCTGTGCACTCTTTTCTGTATCTATTCCCAGAAATGTTCTTCTGAAAATAATCAGTAGTCTTCTTTTCAGCATATCTTGTCACATCAAAGATTCTCTTTGCCATACACAGCCCAAATCAGAGGAATGCTTCAGAGGAATGAGCTACAGCTGCCCCTGACTTGAGGAGAGTCCTGTGCTTGTGCAGTTCTGGCTTTTCGGAAAGACACTGACTTCAGCCCACAACCAAGAAGAGCACCAAATGATAACTTTACATTATCACCCAAATTATCACTTATCGTCTCTTTTTCACTTGGTTTGTGACTACAAATATTACTCTTATTGATTCTAAACACACATATACCCAAAATTTGGAGCTACTCCTCCCTTCCACAATGTTTGTCCTGCAACTTATTCAGCCCAGGACGACTTCAGAGATGGTGTCCAGTGCTCCTGCTATGCTCCCTCTCCTCTGTCTTGGTGATGCCTGCCCGTCATCGCCTCACACATGGCTTTCCTCACTTGTCTAATGAAGTCAGGAATCTTCATTTCATGACATACTTCTCACTGAAAACATTCATCGTGTGATCATATTTTACACTTACCTGTGCAATTCTCAGTGTGACCACCTGTCCTCAGCTAGGTTTCAAGCTCATAAAAGCTAAAAAAAACTATACATTTTCACTGACTATTTTGTTTTACCACTTGACATAATACCTGGTCAATAAGAAGCTGTCAAGGTCATTAGCAATCAGGGAAATGCAAATCAAAACCACAGTGAGGTTTCACCTCACCCCGGTTAGAATGGCTCACATGCAGAAATCTACCAACAACAGATGCTGGCGAGGATGTGGGGAAAAAGGGACACTAACCCACTGTTGGTGGGAATGCAAACTGGTCAAGCCACTATGGAAGTCAGTCTGGAGATTCCTCAGAAACCTGAAGATAACCCTACGGTTCGACCCAGCCATCCCACTCCTTGGAATTTACCCAAAGGAATTTAAATTGGCAAACAAAAAAGAGGTCTGCACCCTAATGTTTATTGCAGCTCAATTCACAATAGCTAAGACCTGGAACCAACCTAAATGCCCATCAACGATAGACTGGATAAAGAAATTATGGGATATGTACTCTTTAGAATACTATACCGCAGTAAGAAACAACGAAATCCAGTCATTTGCAACAAAATGGAGGAATCTGGAACACATCATGCTGAGTGAAATAAGCCAGTCCCAAAGGGACAAATACCATATGTTCTCCCTGATCGGTGACGACTGACTGAACACCAAGAGGGAAACCTGTTGGAGTGAGGTGGACACTATGGGAAACGGTGGCTTGATCAGCATAGCCCTGACTGTTAATGAACAACTTAATACATTATCCCTCTTAGTAGTTTTTTTATCTGTTCTACTTAATATGACTGGTTTAGATCTGTAATTGATGCACAGTTATTCTTAAGTGTTGAAAATTAACTGAAACGTGATCCCTGTTGAACATGGTGGTGGGAATGGGAGAGGGAAGAGATGTACAGTTTGGGACATGCTCAAGCTGACTTGCCCCAAGTGGTGGAGTTGGAAGCATACCAGGGGATTCCAATTCAATCCCATCGAGGTGGCATGTACCAATGCCATCTCACTGTTCCAGGTGATCAGTTTCAGTTCACAGTTGGTCATGGTGGAGGGACTGGGAGTCAAAGGGAGCACATAGACAAGTCTAGTACCTGCTAACGCTAACCGATGGAGTAAATAAAGGGGCAAGTGATCCAACATGGGAAGTGAGATACTCAGCAGACTCATAGAATGGCAGATGTCCTAAATAGCACTCTGGCCTCAGAATCAGCCCTAAAGGCATTCGGAGCTGGCTGAAAAGCTCATGAGAGTATTTCAGGCATGGAAAGCCAAGACACTCTGGCAAAAGATCTCTGCGAGTGAGATCCCAGTGGAAAGAACAGGTCATCAAAGAAGGAGGTACCTTTCTCTGAAGGGAGGAGAGAACCTCCACTTTGACTATGACCTTGTCTAAACAAGATAAGAGTCGGAGAACTCAGAGGGCTTCCATAGCCTTGGAAACTCATGACTGGAGCATAGGGAGATTACTGATGCCATAGACAGGAGTGTCAATTGGTAAAGTCAACAACAGGAGTCACTGTGCACTTACTCCTCATGTAGGATCTCTATCCTTAATGTGCTGTGCATTGAGATTTAATGCTATAACGAGTACTCAAACAATATATTTCACTTTGTGTTTCTATGGGGGTGCAAACTGTTGAAATCTTTACTTAATGCATACTAAACTGATCCTCTGTAAAAAAAAAAAAAAAAAAAAAAAGAAATTATCAATTCCCAACTTGACTCTCCCTGGGATTAAACATGACAATAGGTCTGCTCTGATTTCATCGTCATTTAAAAAAAATCATCTATTATTTTTCACTTTATGTTTCTGTGTGGGAGCAAACTGTTGAAATCCATACTTGATGTATACTAAGCTGATCTTCTGTATATTAAGATAATCAAAAATGAATCTTGATGTGAATGGAAGGGGAGAGGGAGTGGGAAAGGGGAGGGTTGTGGGTGGGAGGGATGGTATGGGGGGGAAGCCATTGTAATCCATAAGTCGTACTTTGGAAATTTATATGCATTAAATAAAATTTTAAAAAAATATTTAAAAAATAAAAAGTAAAAAATGAAGTAGGCACTTGAAAAAAAAATAAGAAGCTGTCAAAAGTTTGGTGATTAAATGAATAAATTTAGTTTAAATCCATCACAGAATCAATGGGAAACTAAAATTAAAGTTGAATGATAAATTTATATATTTTTTGCATAAAATAATTTTTCTGTTATTATATGTCACTCTTCCACAGAAAATGAATTGAATTTATTTAAAATACTACAAATAAGTAAAATAAAAGATTTTTAAAAATCTAGAAAAGATTGGAAAAGCCTTCTAACTAAGTGAATACATAAAGATTTGAGAAACTTGAGCTACATTATAAACATGATTTATATTCATTGAAATATTTGCAAAGAAACATGTATCAAATTAATAAACACACACCAGATTCACCTAGGTAATAATTTAATAATGGAATAATATAATGTTCATATTACATTTTAATATCATGCACAGTTATTTAAGTTCTCAGATATGAAAATAAAATTTTCAAAGCAGATTTCACCATTTCTCTTCTTTTTAAAAAATTATTTATTTTTACTTGAAAGTCAGAGTTACACAGAGAGAGGAGGGGAGGCAGAGAGAGGTCTTTCATCTGCTGGTTCACTCCCCAATTGGCCACAATGGCCAGAGCTACATGGATCTGAAGTCGGGTCAGGAGCTTTTTCCAGGTTTCCCACATGGGTGCAGGGGCCCAATGGATTAGGCCAACTTCTCCTGCTTTCCTAGGCCACAGCAGAGAGCTGGATAGGAAGTGGAGCAGCCAGGACTCAAACCAGCACCTATATGGGATGCTGGCACTGCAGGTGGCAGCTTTACTTGCTATCCCACAGCACTGGCTCTTATTTATTTTCCCTCTTATAGGACATTTTTTTGCCACAATGTCTTGGCTTTCCATATCTGAAATGCTCTCATGGGCTTTTCAGCCAGACCAGAATGCCTTAAGGGCTGTTTCTGAGGTCAGACTGCTATTTAAAGCGATTGTCATTCTATGAATGTGCTCTGTGGACTGTTTCCCATGTTGGAGCAGTAATCCTATTTATATTTTCCATATGTATTAATTCTCCATATATATCCCATTACATTTGCAGTTTAACTAGATTTTTGATAGAAAACTGAAAAGTTAGAATCATTACATGGATTACATAAACAACTCAAGCAGCATAAACACTTAAAAATAATTATATATACAAACCAATGAAAGGATATTAGTTTCAATATGTTGCAAAATGAAGGGGCTTTATAATGTGATGTTACAATATGAAGGGGTTTTCAGTAGTTTCTGGAAAATGGAGATAAAATATAATGTATAGTTCTGCATACATTCCTATGGACTTCTCAGGGTACAATTTAAAAACCTGCCTTGGGATCCCTAATCCCCTTAAGCTGAGTGGTAAAAATACCATTTTAAGTGTTAAAGTTATCATATAGATAGGATTAAGTGTTAAACTGATCATATAAATAGGATTACAGTTCTGGTAGTAAGAAGAACAGATAGACTTAAAAAGGAGTGAATGCTACAACGTGGGAAGCAGCCCACACAGCAGATTCATAGAATGACATCACTTTAAACAGCAGTCTGACCTCAGAATAAGCCCTTAAGGCATTCTGGTCTGGCTGAAAAGCCTATGAGAGCATTTCAGGTATGGAAAGCCAAGACACTGTGGCAAAAAATGTCCTACATGAAGGACCTCCATAGGTGAGACTCCAGTGGAAAGAAGTGGACATCAAAGGAAGAGGTACTTTTCTATGAAGGGAGGAGAAAACTTCCTCTTTGCTTATGGCCTTGTCTAAATAGTGACAAAGTTTGTGGAATCAAAAGGCTTCCATAGCCTAGGCAGCTCATGCCAAGAACCTCAGGTTGTCACTTGTGACACATGTAAGAGTGTTAATTGTAAAATTAACAACAGGAGTCACTGTGCACTAACTCCCCAAGCAGGACCTCTCTATCCTCAAAGAGTTGTATTATAAGAGTTAACAGTAAAAATTTTCTCAAAGATTTATTTCATTTTAGCATATTACATGTAGGATATTCTTATGTCTTATAAGTTTTAGTTATGCCTAAGTGTCCAATTCCATTGCTAGTTTTCTTAAGTGCTTTCTTAATTAATAATAAAACTCGTTCTCAAAGACTTAATTTCTTTTAATGTATTAAGTAAAGGATAATCTTATGTCTCACAGTTGTAGTTATGTCTAAGTGCTCACAAAAGATGTATCATTCTTGGGTGCTTCTTTAAAGTAAATTATGTTTCTAAAAAAAAGATGTGAAATTAACTTCGAGATCCAATGAATGAACAGCTCTTGTCTCAACTGTTGAGGAACAGTGTTTCTTTTTTTTTTTTTTTTTTTGTACAAATTGTTGAACTATTTACTTAGTATAGAGTTGATCTTCTGTTTGTAAATTTAATTGAAAATGGATCTTAGTGGAGAATGGGACTGGGATGGGAGAGGGAGGAGGAGGGGTTAGGAATATGGGTAGCAGGGCAGGAATAGTGGAAAGAATCACTATATTCCTAAAGTTGTACTTATGAAATGCATGAAGTTTGTATTCCTGAAATAAAAGGATTCTTTTGGAGAAAAAGATAATGCACATTTTTCATGAACTTTGAGGCCCCTTTGGTATTAGAATATATAATTTTATAGATTATATAGTAGTGTTTTTCAGCACCTGCTTATAATAAAATTGGTTTGAGATGACATTGTAATATTTAATATGAAATATCAACTTTTCTAAGAACCTAATATTGTTATAAAAATTTAACCTCTTAGCATCTATTTTTTAAAAAGGATTTATTTATGTATTTGAAAGGCAGAATTACAGAGAGGCAGGAGTAGATGTAGAGAGCGAGGTCTTCCATCTGCTGATTCACTTCCCAGATGGCCCCAATGGCTGGAGCTGGGCCAATCTAAAGCCAGGAGCCAGGAGCTTCTTCCAGGTCTCCCACACAGGTGCAGGGGCTGAAGGACTTGGGCCACCTTCTACTGCTTTCCCAAGCCATAGCAGAGAGATGGATCAGGAGAGGAGCAGCCTGGACTCAAACCACTGCCCATATGGGATGCCAGTGCTGCAGGCAGCGGTTTTACCTGCTGTACCACAGCACTGTCCCCACTGTCAGCATTGAACACCTTCTCTTCTTCTCTATTCTGTTATGAGCAAGACAGTCATGGTTTCTGGGAAATAGAAGTTCTTAGCCCTATTTTATAAATGACAAAAAGAGACAATGAAAGGTTGACTAAACCAGCCCATGATTAAATCCATAGTAAGTGGTATTACAAGGATTTTAATGTGGATTGTTTTTACTTCAGAATGTATTCTTCTTCCATTACATACCATTCTTTCTTTTTTTTTTTTTTTTTTTTTTGACAGGCAGAGTGGACAGTGAGAGAGAGAGAGAGAGAGAGAGAGAGAAAGGTCTTCCTTTGCCGTTGGTTCACCCTCCAATGGCCGCCGCTGCAGCCGGCGCACCGCGCTGATCCTGGCAGGAGCCAGGAGCCAGGTGCTTTTCCTGGTCTCCCATGGGGTGCAGGGCCCAAGCACTTGGGCCATCCTCCACTGCACTCCCTGGCCATAGCAGAGAGCTGGCCTGGAAGAGGGGCAACTGGGACAGAATCCGGCGCCCCAACCGGGACTAGAACCCGGTGTGCCGGCGCCGCAAGGTGGAGGATTAGCCTATTGAGCCACGGCGCCGGCTCACCATTCTTTCTTGAAAAAGGAATGCTCTCATGGGTAAAGACATGTGCACATGTTACCATAAGTGACTTTGAAAAACATTTCCCATATATACTGGTTACTAACTGAAAATACTGGATCTTAAAAAGAAATTGACTCTTAATGGTTGAACTATTAATTATAATTAAATCTGTAATGTAGTTTCTTCCTATTTGTCTTCAGAATTCCTCAATATCTATGCAGTATACAAGAATGATAGGATTATCCCTATTTAGTAATGAGAAAATGATGACTCATCAGCTCTAGGTGACTAACCCCATCTCTTGTCAATTGTCCATTGCTAAGTTAGTACACAGCACAGCTAGGGTCCGGTTACCCGTCAATTCTCATATTACTTCCTCCAAGGAGAAAAGAGTACAGTTTTCCATAAATCTATTGCATTTATGAACATCTTGCAAGTAAAGGCTCTGTCTGTTCCATTCTACCTCTGCAAAGATGTTTATATAGGCATTACCCATGAAAGATTCTTATATGTTGCTTTTGAAGTATAATGCTTTAATTTTTATAAAGTCTCCGTAACTAGTGTTTCACTTTAATTTTATTTGATAGTATATATTTTGACACAAATCCTGGCCTTTCAGAATCCAATATAAAACACTATGATATAAAACAAGCATGATTATTAGATCTTTTTATCTGCCGGTAGTTTGAGGTTATTGTGCATTATTCCACTTGTACAATTCTTCATTGGGTTCTGAGATAAGTAGTCAAGTAATGCCATCTCCACAAAGGTTAGCAGGTGTTAGGTTTCCTGATCATTCCATCTCTAGTGAATAGCTGAAGAATTAGTACCAAAATAGGACTGCCTTTTCAAGAACATTATTCAATAACAAAACCTTTTGTTTGAGAAGACCTTGGTGAAAAGTACTTTGCTATTTTTGGTTGTATCAGTTAACTACAGGGTATATCAGTTATTTAAAATAAGTGGTTTCTTCTTTCATGAACTAAAAACTCTTCTTTTTTTTATTTATTTTTTGACAGGCAGAGTGGACAGTGAGAGAGAAATACAGAGAGAAAGGTCTTCCTTTTGCCATTGGTTCACCCTCCAATGGCCGTCACAGCTGGCATGCTGCGGCCAGTGCACCGCGCTGATCCGATGGCAGGAGCCAGGGACTTCTCCTGGTCTCCCATGGGTGCAGGGCTCAAGCACTTGGGCCATCCTCCACTGCACTCCCTGGCCACAGCAGAGAGCTGGCCTGGAAGAGGAGCAACTGGGACAGAATCTGGCACCCCGACCGGGACTAGAACCCGGTGTGCTGGCACCGCAAGGTGGAGAATTAGCCTAGTGAGCAGCAGCGCCAGCCACTAAATACTCTTCTTATGTCAGTGATTTCCATAAAAATTGAATACTTGCTCCAAGTATGTTTGTTTTTTCATTAATTGCTACTGATTTAATTTTTTGAATGCAGAATCTTGAATGGTTTTAGTTCTTATGAATATCTAAAGTGTATACACATACACACACACACACACACACACACGCACACACACATATATATGTTTTTTACCTCACCAGAAAAGCAGTCTTCATCTTGGAAATCGTAGTCATCTTCCAAATATAAAACAATACACTTCAGCAATTTCAAAAGTTAAAATAATAAATTTAAAATGCACATGGCCAGCGCCGCGGCTCAATAGGCTAATGCTCCACGTAGCGGCCCTGGCACACCGGGTTCTAGTCCCAGTCGGGGTGCCGGATTCTGTCCCGGTTGCCCCTCTTCCAGGCCAGCTCTCTGCTGTGGCCAGGGAGTGCAGTGGAGGATAGCCCAAGTGCTTGGGCCCTGCACCCCATGGGAGACCAGGAGAAGCTGGCTCCTGGCTTCGGATCAGTGCAGTGTGCCGGCCGCAGCACGCTAGCCATGGCGGCCATTGGAGGGTGAACCAACGGTAAATGGAAGACCTTTCTCTCTGTCTCTCTCTCTCACTATCCACTCTGCCTATCAAAAAATAAAAATAAAAATAAAAAATGCACATAATCAGACATATGAAACATCAAGGACAAAAATCAGAGCAATGACAATTGCACAAACTGGAAGGAAACAAGTCTGGGCTTAGCAGGAACTGTGTTTTGTAAAATAGTCATAGAAAAGGTTTAGAATGTGTAGAAATGTAACAATATCTGAATTCTATGCTGGAGTCAATGGCATCTTGGGACAGTAGATACTCCAATCAGGTGTTTAAGCAGTCATTTGTCCTGCATAATTTTTATTTTTCTGAGGTTACTATTTGCCTCATTTTGGTTTCTCTGTTTTGATTACTTATTCAGTCTGCAACTCTCCCCTAGTTGTATACATCTTGAGAGTCATGCAGTTGAAGTATTCTATTTCTTTTATCTTCTTGAAAAAATGTTTCTTCCTACATTTTTATGTGATCCAATTCAAACGAGTTCTTCTCTAGACCTATTTCACAGCAATTACCTGAGACTACCTCTTCACTCATCATCCTAGAGATTCATATTACCATGCAGATTAAATCTTTATTGTTGCTGTGGATTCGTGAGAGGAGCAGCACGGTGGGGCAAAGAGGCACAGAGTCACGACACAGACCCCAGGAGTTGGGTGAAAGCGGGCCAGAGGTGAGCAGCCCACAGACTCGTTTATTTCAGTTGGTAGAGCAGCTTATATAGCCAAGGCAGCCAATCCAGTCAAGGGGCGGTTTGTGCCCTAACCAATCACAGCCTGTTGTCAGGCAGGCTCCATTGCCAGGTGGTTTCCCATGTGGTTTCTGAAGCCATTCCTGAATAACTGTAGCTCACTGGCAGGTGGCCATCTTGGCATGACCTTCTCATTCCACCACAATTTATTTCTTTAATATCAACATTTTCTATCCTGTTTTGAACTTCTTTCTTATTTTAATTAAGAGTATTCTCCAATAATTTTCTTTATAAGATGCATATGAAGCAAATTTTTCTGATTGTTGTTTAATTTGAAGGAAACATTGTAATAGTTCTCAAAGATTTATTTATTTTTAAAGAGTTAGAAATAGAGTGAGAGAGAGTGAGTAAGAGAATCTTCCATTAACTAGTTCACTCTCCAGATGGCTGCAACAGCCAGGGCTGGGCCAGGTCAAAGCTAGGAGCATGAAACTCCATCCAAGTTTCCCATATGGGTGGCAGGAACCCAGGAACTTGGGCCATATTTCAGTGCTTTTCCCAGGCCATCAGTAGGGAACTGAATGGGATTGGAGCAGTCAGGATGCAAACTGGCACCCATATAGGTTGCCAATGTCACAGGAGGTGGATTTACCCACTATGTGATGACACTGGTGCCAATCATTTTTCTTTTTATAGTATATAGGATATATAACATTACAGTGGTGTGATAAGATGTAAATCTACCTATCTAATGCTCCTGGTAAGTCCTAATAGTTTGAAAGCAATTATCCTGAAGATTTGGGAACTTTCTTGAATTTTTCTTTGATGATTTAATCTTTTTTCCCTCCATGCCTCCCTCCCTCCCTGCCTCCCTGCCTCCCTGCCTCCCTGCCTCCCTCCCTGCCTCCCTCCCTACCTCCCTGCCTCCCTCTCTCCCTCTCTCCCTCTCTCCCTCCCTTTAAGGTATTGGACAACTGGGCTAAGCCTTTTGTCTTCTTAGCCTTTCTCTGTATCTTTTATTGCACTTTCTAGGAGATTTCTAACCAACTTTTCTGTTTCATTTTTTCTTCTTTTCTATTGTATTGCATTGTAATTTGTTTTTGTTCTTCATGTTTTATCTTTTATTCTTATGACTAAAATAAGTTATTTTATCTTTTCAGAATAGTAGTTTTAGATTTTTTCAGATATTTTATTCTCTCTGTATATTCTGCCTTTCTTAAACTGTGCTTTATTTGTTTAGGATCCTTGTCTCTGTCTCTTATGTGAGAAGCTTTCCTCTCACATTGCAAAGCATTGGGGGGCCCTTTATATTTCTGTGATAATTAAGATATTCTAAAGCCAGTTAAAAAACAAGGATCTCTCTGTGTGATTTAGTAATACATGGCTCCGCTCAGAGTGATCTGACTCAATTTAGTTAGGAAGAAACCGTGCTTTGAAGTTCTGAAGTTTTATATTAGTGGGCTCCTAGCTCCCAAGAGCACTTTTCTAATTTCCTTCCTTGAGTTACATAGTTCTAAATACCAAGGTTTTAGAAGTTGGTGGGATTCTAGGGGAGCTTGTTATTCAGCAGAACTTTTACCACGTTTTAATATTAACTATGTAAGATTGCCCTAAAGACAGTCTTTCTATTTTATCTTTTCCAGAGGAAATCTTTTATCCTGTGGGAGCCTAGAGTGTGAATACTTGGAATTCTCCCACTAATTTTGTGTTTTTTTTTTTTTTTTTATTCAGTGAAATCTACTTTCCAAAAACATTGTGGTTTTTTTCCTAGACATGGTGCACTAGTCAGGGTTCTCCAGAGAAACAGAACCAACTGTGTGTGTGTGTTGTGTGTTCTCTCTCTCTCTCTCTCTCTCTCTCATGCGCTCTCTAGCTCTAGCTCTAGCTCTATCTTTTCTGTATGGGAGAGAATTATTTTAAAGATTTGGCTCACGTGATTGTAGAGATTAGGAAGTTCAAAAGCTTCAGGAAGTGGGTGGGAGACCCAGGAAAGAACTGCCTTCGACACCAAAGGCCCTTGCTGGAAGAATTCCCTCTTGTTCAGGAAGATGTCAGTCTTTACAGTATTAACGCCTTTAACTTAATGGGACACTCACCCGCCTTGTGCACTGGAATGCATTTTATTCCAAGTTCAGTGGTTTGAATGTTAATCTCATCAAACAACACCTTCATAGAACACACACAGAATGTCTGATAAAATGTCTGGGCACCATGGTCCAGGCAAGTTGACATGGAATTAACATTCTTAGCTGCCTATCCCTTGACTTATTTACAGGTACTTGGATCCCATTAGACTTTTTGGAGCCAATAATCTTAGTCATTTTAGTACACTTTCTTCTAGTTTAAAGGGTTAACCAGAAATAGCCTTAATATTTTCAATAGCTTTAACCAGGCTGCCACATCCACAGTGTTCACTCGGTGTTTACCTTGAGCCTGTCTCACCGGCTGCAGGCTGGACTGGCTCTTTCCCAGGAGACTCTGTTGTAATGCGTGGGCTCCTGACTCCGTAGGAAAACAGCTCAGATTTTCTGATGGCACTTGTCGGGAGTTTGGATTTCTCTATTATCCTTCTGAATTCCATTTGCAATCTGACCTTTATTTTACTGGTTCCAATCTTTTACTAATACCTCAACTGGCAACTATAGCTCATACTTTTCATAATCTAACTTGAAATATCTTTATAATTCTTTGAAGTTCTAAAGATGTTCTTTTTCTTCCTTTCCCTCCCTCCTTCCTCTCCCTCCCTCCCTCCCTCTTTTCCCTCCCTCCCTCCCTTCTTCCCCTCCCTCCCTCCTTCCTCTCCCTCCCTCCCTCCCTCCTTCCTCTCCCTCCCTCCTTTTCCTCCCTCCCTCCCTCTTTCCCCTCCATCGCTCCCTCCCTCTTCCCTTCCTTTCTTTCTCCCTCTCCCCTCCCTCCCTCTCTCCCTCTCCCCTCCCTCCCTCCCTCCCCCTCCCTCTTCCCTCCCCCTTCCCCCTCCCCCTTCCCTCCCTCCCTCCCTATAGTGATTGACTATACCACACTGCTTGCCATTTTACTCAGTCCCCTAACGATTTCCGTAGACTTTTCCCAGGACCTTATAGCTATTTTCTCATTGGCTACCCAGTCTTAAAGTGTTTCTAAGGAATCAGCCCAACTTTAAATGCTAGTTTCTGTGTTACTAGACATTCCTGTACATATTACAGTGTTCCCTAGTTCTGTTTTAACAAATTACTGCAAGCTCAATGGTGTAAAACAGTGCGAATTTATTGTCTGAAAGCTCTGAAGGTCAGGAGCCCAAAATGGATATCTCAGGGCTAGAATTGAGGTGTTGTTGGGGTGGAATTCCTTCTGGGAGCTCTGGAAAGGAATCTGCTTCCCTTCCTTTTCCAGCTCCTGGAGACAGCCCACACTCCCGGGCCCTGAGCTGCCTGCCTACGCTTAGCATGCAGCAACAGCAAGTTGATCCCTCCTCAAGCTGCCATCTCTCTGCTTCTCCACAGTCAGGTCTTTCTCTAGTTTTTTAAACATCATTGTGATTATGTTGGGCCCACCCAGATAACCCAGGATAAACTCTGCATGGTGAAGTTAACCAGTTAGTCATTTTAGTTCCATGTGCAAGCTCCAATTCTCACTGGTTTTCATGGGTTCCAGGGATTTGGGCATGGGCATCTGGAGGGGGTCGTTAGACTACTTACCACACTGAGGAAGAAACAACTTTAAAACCTCAGTAGTTGAAAACAATAGACATTTATTTATAGTTCCCACATATGCTAACTGGCTGGGATTCAGCTGAGG